>NC_068920.1:56822973-57137494 GCF_023091745.1 Budorcas taxicolor
CAGCACTTTCACAGCATCATCTTTCAGGATTTGAAATAGGTCAACTGGAATTCTATCACCTCCAATAACTTTGTTCATAGAGATGCTTCCTAAGGCCCACTCGACTTCGCACTCCAGGATGCCTGGGTCTAGGTGATTAACCACACCATCATGGTTATTTGGGTCATGAATATCTTTTCTGTATAGTTCTTCTGGGTATTCTTGCCACCTCTTCTTAATATCGTCTGCTTCTGTTAGGTCCATATTTTTTCTGTCCTTTATTGAGCCCATCTGCATGAAATGTTCCCTTGGTATCTCTAGTTTTCTTGAAGAGATCTTTAATCTTTCCCATTCTATTGTTTTCCTCTATTTTTTTGCACTGATTACTGAGAAAGACTTTATTATCTCTCCTTGCTATTCTTTGGAACTCTGCATCAAATGGGAGTATCTTTCCTCCTCTCCTTTGCCCTTCGTTTGTCTTCTTTTCACAGATATTTGTAAGTCCTCCTCAGACAACCATTTTTCCTTTTTTATTTCTTTTTTTTGGGGGATGATCTTGATCACTGCCTCCTGTACAATGACACGAACCCCCGTCCATAGTTCTTCAGGCACTCTGTCTATCAGATGTAATCCCTTGAATCTATTTGTCACTTCTACTGTATAATTGTAACAGATTTGATTTTGGTCATATCTGAATGGTCTAGTGCTTTTCCCTACTTTATTCAGTTTAAGTCTGAATTTTGCCATAAGGAGTTCATTATCTGAGCCACAGTGAGCTCCCAGTCATGTGTTTGCTCACTGTATAGCACTTCTCCATCTATGGTTTCAAAGCATATAGTCAGTCTGATTTTGGTGTTGTCCATCTGGTGATGTCCATGTGTAGAGTCTTCTCTTGTGTTATTGGAAGAGAGTGTTTGCTATGACCAGTGTGTTCTCTTGGCAAAACTCTATTAACCTTTGCCCTCCTTCATTCTGTATTCCAAGGCCAAATTTGCCTTTTACTCCATGTATCTCTTGACTTTGTACTTCTTTTCTGGTCCCCTATAATGAGAAGGACATCTTTTTTGGGTGTTAGTTCTAGAAGATCTTGTAGGTCTTCATAGAACCGTTCAGCTTCAGCTTCTTCAGCATCACCGGTTGGAGCATAGACTTGAATTACTGAAATAGTGATTTTGGACATTTGTTACCTTAAAAGCAGGATATTGTGTTTCTTCTTTCTGTTGTTTTATCTAATTTATTCCTATCCATTCTCCTTTTTAAAATTTTGTTTTTAGTTCAAACTCAATCAGCTAGAAAATAATACACAGCTGACTCTTAAACAGCAAGGGTAATGAACTCCAAGGGTCCATCTCGCCTGTGGATTTTTTTCCAACAAATATATTCAGTAGTATAAGATCTGAGGTTGGTTGTGTATGAGGATGTGGAATCTTGGGTATGGAAGCCCAGCCAATGGACTTGGGTACCTGCAAACTTTAGTATCCTGGGCAGGTCCTAGAACCAGTCCCCATAGATGCTGAGGGCTCGCTGTACTTAGCAAACATACAGGAAACTCATATTGTTTATTAAATACACTGATCTATTCTCTTTTTTTTTAATGAATAATCTTTGTTTTTTTTGAGCAGTTTTTGGTCCACAGCAATACTGAGCAAGAGATAGAGTTCTTAGGTGAACTCTGCCCTCCATGTGCCTAGCAGTGCCCATGTTGACATGGCCTGCGGCAGAGCTTGTCCCTGTGAGCTGAAGATGTGCTGTCTGCAGCTGTCGGGTGTAGCTGGTTGTGGGTATCATTTCTGTCTCTGGTGAGTGCCAAGGCGCTCTCCTGTGTTGTTGACTCTCCTGCAGAACCTGTCCAGCTTGATAGAGGTATGGAGGTTGCCAGCAAAGGGGCCAGGACTGCTCTTTGTGGTTCTGTCTGGTGTTTCCTTATGTGTTTTGCTACTCTGTTGTTAGTGCATGCACTTTACAGATGGCGATGTCTTCTTGGAGTGTTCACCCTTCGTTGTTATGTAAAGACCCCTTTTATCCTACATAAACCCTGTACTCTGAGGTCTACTCTGAAAGTAATATATACTCCCATTTGCTTTGGTTTGTGTTCGCATGGTGTATCTTTCTCTTCCATTCCTTTCAATCCACGTGTGTCTTTAAAGTGGCTTTCTTGTATACAACGTACAGGTGGGTCTTGATTTTGATCCACTCTGACAGTCTGCTTTTAATGGGTGACCATGGAGAAGGAAATGGCATCCCACTCCAGTATTCTTGCCAGGAGAATCTCGTGGACAGAGGAGCCTGGTGGGCTGCTGTCCAAAGGGTTGCACAAAGTTGGACACGACTGACATGACTTAGTATGCATGTATGCATTGGAGAAGGAAATGGCAACCCACTCCAGTGTTCTTGCCTGGAGAATCCCAGGGACGGGAGCCTGGGGGGCTGCCGTGTACGGGGTCGCACAGAGTTGAACATGACTGAAGCGACTTAGCAGCAGTAGCAGCATCACCTTTAAAGTAAAGATTGATATCGTGGGGTTAATGCAGCTGTATTTGTTACTGTTTTTTATTTGTTGTTCTTTTTCTTTGTTTCTGTTTTTGTCTTCCATACTTTTTCTGCCTTTTGTGATTTTAACTGAGCATTTTATATGATTCCATTTTTTTTCTTTTTAACATATCTATTATACTTATTTTATTACTTTCTAAATTGGTTTTACTTTTAAGGAGTTTTCATATATATGTCTCTTTTTGGGTCACCATGTCAGGCACAAGTAATGCAAGTGCCTTATAATAACAATGTTTCTACTTCCCTTGTATCCTTCTGTCATTCATTTCATTTATAATAAGAGTATATAAACACATGCAGATAGGTTCATAAACCTACATAATAGAATACATTGTTCCCATTGCTTTGAACAAACTTTTATTTGTTAGGTTAGTTATGAATAAGAAAAGCAAAGGTTTATATATTACCTTTCCTGTTCTTTGATGTTCAGATTTTCTTTGGGTAGATCTGAATTTCTGGTTTATATCATTTTACTTGTCTTTGAAGAACTTCTTTTAACGTTTCTTGCCCTGGAGATCTGGAAACATATTACCTCAATTTTTGTTTGTCAGAGAAACTCCTTATTTCTCTGTCTCTTTTGAAGGAGAATTTTGTAGGGTACACAGTTCTGAGTTTGAGGAAGTTTTTTCTCTACACAGTTTAACTGTTTCACTCCACTCCCTTCTTGCATAGTTTCTGAGGATAAGTTCAATAAAAGCTCTTTCTTTGTGGGTAAGATGTTTCCCCCTTATCTTCTTTTAAGATTTTCCTTTGTCACTGATTTTCTAAACTATTAATATACTATACTATACTATAATAATGTAATGTAATATGCCTCACTATCTTCTATTGGCATTTATCCTGCTTGGGCTTGGTGTTCTCTGAGCTTCCTGGGTCTGTGGTTTGGTATCTAACATTAATTTGGAGGAAATTCTCTGTCATTATTGCTTCTGTTCCTTTTTCTCTCCTCCTCCTGGGATTCCAGTTGTCGTATGTGACAGCTTTGTTATTCAGTTCTTGGCTATTTTGGTCTTGTTCTTTTTTCCCCCAATCTTTTTTCTTTTTTTTTGCTCTTGGAAATTTCTATTGTCGTATCCTGAAGCATAGAGTTTGTTTCCTCAGCTGCGTCTGCTAATAAGTCCAACAAAGGCACTCTTCATTTCGTTAGTGTTTTGATTCCTGATGCCTCGCTTTTTCGTTCTTCCTTAGAATTTCCATCTGTCTGCTTATGTTACACATCTGTGCGTGCATGTTGTCTACTTTTTCCAGCAGAGCCCTCAGCATGTTGATCATAGTTAATTTAAAGTTTCAGTCTGATAATGCCAACACACTGCCATATCTGGCTTTGGTTCTGACATGTGTTCAGTCTCTCCATATTGTAATTTTTTGTTGAAAGGTAGATGTGACATACAGGGTGTACAGAAACCTAGTACATTTGCCTGTCGTGATGTGCTGGTGAGCGGGAGGGGATGACTATAGACAGTGTGTAGTGTGCCTGTGGCTGTGAACCACACGAGTGATTCTCAGCTTCCCTGCTTCCAAGGGGACAGAGTGGTCAGAGGAGGCTGGAGCTGGGCATTTCCATTCCCCCAGACAGGTGAGACTCAGGTAAGATGGTTTCTCCTGAGGGCAGCCTTGCTAAACAGAACAGAGTGCTCCAGAGTATTTAAGGATGGTGCCTTTGTTTATCCCCATGTCAGAACATGAGTGGGTTTCTCTGTTACATGCTGTGAGCACATAGTGGGGCCCCTGACATTCAGCTGCACAGTGTGGCCTCCTCTGGCCGGTTGCCTTGGAGTTTCTGTCTCTCAGAGTCATCCACACAGAGACCAGAGATCTGTCAGTTCCAGGGTAGGAGTTCTTATGCCAGTGCTGGTTCCTGCAGAGATTTCTGCTCTGGTGTGTTGTGGCTCCCTGTGTCTGCCTCTGTCTCTAATTTTAGTGGGCAGTGCTTTGCCCTGTGACCTCATTTCTCTGATGGGTCTGAGTGGAGTTGTTGATTTCCAGTCTGTTCAGCTTTTTACTTGTTAGGATGAAGTGAAAACGTCTTTGCTGTTTCTGTGCCAGGCTGGAAACCTGAAGTCTCTGTCCTTTCAGGTTTGTGTAATTTGCACAGCTCTGTAGTCCCCTACGTTGACAGCATTTCATTAACCAGTGCTGCCAGGAATGGTTGTTCAGCCAATCTTGAGTCAATATAGGTAGAACTGTATTCCAGACTGTTTATCCATTCCTTCCACAAATGTGTGCTGGGCAGTTTTGTTCAAGACTTGCCTGGAACACCATGGGTTGTATCTGCATTCCCTTTACCTTCAGTTACCTTGTGAGTTCAGCCCTTTCCAGTTTGGAAGGTTGTTAGACGATAGAAGCAAAGTTCAGAGTTGCTGAATTCTGTTTTCTTTCTGTCATTTGTCAAAAATAACACCAGCTTCCCTACTCCCGAGGTGGATTGTTTCTTCTGTTTTCTTATTTTTGTGAGCAAAGCTTTGAAAGGCGTTTTGTCAATCTTTGGTTTCTTCTTGGCTTTGCCCTTTCTGACCTTTTCATATAGGCATGGGCAGTATTTCAAGTGCAGTTTGGACAATTCAGTTAATCTGTCTCTCGTTGGTGTCTTTTAATAATTCTAGTGGCTCAGAGGGCAAAGAATCTGTCTGCAGTGCAGGAGACCTGGGTTGGGAAGATCCCCTGGAGAAGGGAATGGCTGCACACTCCAGTATTCTAGACTGGAGAATTCCATGGACTGTATGGTCCATGGGGTTTCAAAGAGTCGGACATGACTGAGTGACTTTCACTTTTAATAATTCTGGACTTAACTAAGCCTCATTTCCTTCTCATTGGGATCCTTTGCAATTTCATTATAAGACTTTTTTTTGGAATAATAATGTTGGCTAACCCATGTTGAGGTGTGCTTCCTGTATGCTGGGAGTGTGGAAGGGCTTTAGATACCATTCTCACAGGAGCTCTGCTACGTATTTCCTATGCTGACAGTGAAGCTGAGTCAACAACAAGATGCAGACAAGCACACAGCCCCCCAATCCTTAGCTGGTAAACCGAGATTCAGATGCAAGAAGGGCAGCTCCAGACTGTTAACCACATGCTGTGCATCTGCTCATCACACTTCCTAGTACTAAACAGTGTTACAGTGCTGATCTTACTAAAATACATACTACCATGAATTTTGTGACTTTCATAATTTATAGGAATCCAGTGTTTCCATGGGGAGAGGGCAATGGCACCGCACTCCAGTACTCTTGCCTGGCAAATCCCATGGATGGAGGAGCCTGGTGGGCTGCAGTCCATGGGGCCGCTGAGAGTCAGACATGACTGAGCGACTTCCCTTTCACTTTTCACTTTCGTGCATTGGAGAAGGAAATGGCACCCCACTCCAGTGTTCTTGCCTGGAGAATCCCAGGGACGGTGGAGCCTGATGGGCTGCCGTCTATGGGGTCGCACAGAGTCAGACACGACTGAAGCGACTTAGTAGCAGTAGCAACAGTGTTATCATGTGTGCTTTTATTTGTAGTTAAGGCTTTTAGTAACCACATTTGTTTAGCTTCTGGGCTTTTTTCCATTATTTTTGTTGCAGCCAATTTCCCATTAATTTCATTAATAATGCACAGTTGTTTCTAATTAACTTACAGGTCCATCAGCTATGACTGAAAAAAATTGCCCTGGCTTCCTGTGTCAACTTTTAAATAAAATATGTTGACTTCTCATTGTAGTTTCTTATTAAAATATCTAAAATTTCCTGGATTTTGGCATATACCGCTTTTAGATATTTTCTATGTTCTTGTTTATGCCATTGTTTTTAGTAGCCCATCTTTATTTTTCTTATGAAATAATATAGAGATTCTGTATACCTCCTATAACTCATTTTTCTGTAAAATATTTTCCTGTTTGTTCATCTCATTTCTATCTGGGATTCCTCTAACTTTGTATGGATTCTGCACTTTAGGTTCAGTTCAGTTCAGTCACTCAGTTGTGTCTGACTCTTTGCGACCCCATGAACCGAAGCACGCCAGTCCTCCCTCTCCATCACCAGTTCCCAGAAGTTCACCCAAACCCATGTCCATTGAGTCGATCATCCAACCATCTCATCCTCTATCGTCCCCTTCTCCTCCTGCCCTCAGTCTTTCGCAGCATCAGGCTCTTTTCAAATGAGTCAACTCTTCGCATCAGGTGGCCAAAATATTGGAGTTTCAGCTTCAGCATCAGTCCTTCCAATGAATATTGAGGACTGATTTCCTTTAGGATGGATTGGTTGGATCTCTTTGTAGTCCAGGGGACTCTCAAGAGTCTTCTCTAACACCATAGTTCAAAAGCATCAATTCTTTGGTGCTCACCTTTTTTTATAGTCTAACTCTCACATCCATGCATGACCACTGGAAAAACTATAGCCTTGACTAGACGGACCTTTGTTGATAAAGTAATGTCTCTGCTTTTCAATATGCTGTCTAGGTTGGTCACAACTTTCCTTCCAAGGAGTAAGCGTCTTTTAACTTCATGGCTGCAGTCACCATCTGCAGTGATTTTGGAGCCCAGAAAAATAAAGTCAGCCACTGTTTCCACTATTACCCCATCTATTTGCCATGAAGTGATAGGACCGGACACCATGATGTTAATTTTCTGAATGCTGAGCTTTAAGCCGACTTTTTCACTTTCCTCTTTCACCATCCAGAGGCTTTTTAGTTCTTGTTCAGTTTCTGCCATAAGGGTGGTGTCATCTGCATATCTGAGGTTACTGATATTTCTCTCAGCAGTCTTGATTCCAGCCTGTGCTTCCTCCAGCGGAGCATTTCTCATGATGTACTCTGCTTATAAGTTAAATAAGCAGGGGGACATTATACAGCCTTGACGTACTCCTTTTCCTGTTTGGAACCAGTCTGTTGTTCCATGTCCAGTTCTGACTGTTGCTTCCTGACCTGCATACAGATTTCTCAGGAGGCAGGTCAGGTGGTCTGGTATTCCCATCTCTTTCAGAATTTTCCACAGTTTATTGTGATCCACACAGTCAAAGGCTTTGGTATATCAATACAGCAGAAATAGATGTTTTTTCTGGAACTCTCTTGCTTTTTCAATGATTCATTGGATGTTAACAATTTGACCTCTGGTTCCTCTGTCTTTTCTAAAACCATCTTGAACATCTGAAAGTTCACGGTTCACGTATTGCTGAAGCCTGGCTTGGAGAATTTTAAGCATTACTTTACTAGCATGTAAGATGAGTGCAATTGTGCGCTAGTTTGAGCATTCTTAAAAACAGACTTCCCTGGTAGTTCAGACGGTAAAGCGTCTGCCTACAATGCAGGAGACCCAGGTTCGATCCCTGGGTTGGGAAGATCCCCTGGAGAAGGAAATGGCAACCCACTCCAGTATTCTTGACTGGAGAATCCCATGGATGGCGGAGCCTGGTGGGCTATTGTCCAAGGGGTCCCCAAGAGTTGGACACGATTGAGCGACTTCACATTCACTTTTGAACATTCTTTGGCACTGCCTTTCTTTGGGGTTGGAATAAAAACTAACTTTTTCCAGTCCTGTGGCCACTGCTGAGTTTTCCAAATTTGCTGGCATATTGACTGCAGCACTTTCACAGCATCATCTTTCAGGATTGGAAATAGCTCAACTGGTGTTCCATCACCTCCACTAGCTTTGTTCATAGTGATGCTTTCTAAGGCCCACTTGACTTCATATTCCAGGATGTCTAGCTCTAGGTGAGTGATCACATCATTGTGATTATCCAGGTCGTGAAGATCTTTTTTGTAAAGTTCTTCTCTGTATTCTTGCCACCTATTCTTAATATCTTCTGCTTCTGTTAGGTCCATACCATTTCTGTCCTTATTGAGCCCATCTTTGCGTGAAATGTTCCCTTGTATCTCTAATTTTCTTGAAGAGATCTCTAGTCTTTCCCATTCTATTGTTTTCCTCTATTTCTTTGCATTGATCACTGAGGAAGGCTTTCTTGTCTCTCCTTGATATTCTTTGGAACTTTTTTGCGTTTCTTTTTCTTGGGGATGTTCTTGATCCCTGTCTCCTGTACAATGTCACGAACCTCCATCCATAGTTCATCGGGCACTCTGTCTATCAGATCTAGTCCTTTAAATCTATTTTTTACTTCCACTGTATAGTCATAAGGGATTTGATTTAGGTCATACCTGAATGGTCTAGTGGTTTTCTCCACCTTCTTTAATTTCAGTCTGTATTTGGCAATAAGGAGTTCATGATCTGAGTCACAGTCAGCTCCTGGTCTTGTTTTTGCTGACTTGTATAGAGCTTCTCCATCTTTGGCTGCAAAGAATATAATCAATCTGATTTCAGTGTTGACCATCTGGTGATGTCCATGTGTAGAGTCTTCTCATGTATTCTTGAAAGAGGATGTTTGCTATGACCAGTGCGTTGTCTTGGCAGAACTCTATTAGCCTTTGCCCTGCTTCATTCCGTAAAGGCCAGATTTGCCTGTTACTCCCGGTGTCTCTTGACTTCCTACTTTTGCATTCCAGTCCCCTATAATGAAAAGGACATCTTTTTTGGATGTTAGTTCTAGAAGGTCTTGTAGGTCTTCATAGAACCATTCAACTTGAGCTTCCTCAGCATTCCTGGTTGGGGCATAGACTTGGATTACTGTGATATTGAATGGTTTGCCTTGGAAACAAATAGAGATCATTCTGTCTTTTTTGAGATTGCATCCAAGTAGTACATTTTGGACTCTTTTGTTGACTATGATGGCTGTTCCATTTCTTCTAAGGGATTCCTGACCACAGTAGTAGATATAATGGTCATCTGACTTAAATTCGCCCATTCCAGTCCATTTTAGTTTGCTAATTCCTAGAATGTCAATATTCATTCTTGCCATCTCCTGTTTGACCACTTCCAATTTGCCTTGATTCCTGGACCTAACATTCCAGGTTCCTATGCAATATTACTCTTTATAGCATTGGACCTTGCTTCTATCACCAGTCCCATCCACAACTGGGCATTGTTTTTGCTTTGGCTCCATCCCTTCATTCTTTCTGGAGTTATTTCTCCACTGATCTCCAGTAGCATATTGGGCACCTACTGACCTGGGGAGTTCCTCTTTCAGTATCCTATCTTTTTGCCTTTTCATACTGTTCATGGGGTTCTCAAGGCAAGAATACTGAAGTGGTTTGCCATTCTCTTCTCCAGTAAACCACATTCTGTCAGACCTCTCCACCATGATCCGCCCGTCTGGGGTGGCCCCCATGGCGTGGCCTAGTTTCATTGAGTTATACAACCTGTGGTCCGTGTGATCAGATTGGCTGGTTGTCTGTGATTGTGGTTTCCGTCTGTCCACTCTCTGGTGCCCTCTCTCAGTGCCTACCATCTGACTTGGGTTTCTCTTACCTTGGGCCTGGGGTGTCTCTTCATGGCTGCTTCAGCAACGCGCAGCCGCTGCTCCTTACCTTGGACACGGGGTAGCTCCTCTTGGCCGCCGACCCTGACCTTAGATGTGGGGAAGTAGGCATAAAATTAACATCTGTAAATGATGTGAGATTTTTATATTTCCTAGTGTTTTCACATTGTTTCTTTTCATTTATGCTGTCTATCTTCCTTTATGCTTTTATGTATTTTTGTAAACTAGAAAAAAATATGTGCAATTGAAAGATTGAATGAAATTTTTAGGTAAAATTCTTCATAGCTATTTGGTGATTATTTCAGGTTGTTAGCAAGTAGCATGATTAAAGCTGTTCCCCTTCCTAATGAGTGGGTGGCTTCTCCTGAGAACGGTAGTGCCCTGATAATGCACAGCTCAGCTGTCACTTAGATGAAGCGAGGAAAGCAGCTGCACCCTTGGGCAATTAACCCTTTTATTAATAGGCCGTTGGACAGTTGAGGGGTGCTCAGGAGTCTCTAGAGCATGGTGTTGTGTTGAGTCTGGGTGGATAACCTGCTGTTGTGCTGCTTGTCATTGCCAGGGTGCCCATTCCGACACAGCGACCCCGAGCTGCTGAGGCAGAAACTGCAGGCCTACAAGATCCCTCCCGCAGGGATCAGCCAGGTAGGTTGGACCCTCCCTGCAGTCTCAACAACTAGACAGTGGGAAGGCCCTTGGTTTCAGGTCATGTTCTAGCAGGGATGCTGTGTACTGCCTGCTTGGCCTCACACCGCAGCCGCTCTTCTAAGTGAATTAACCCAAAGCTTTGGCTTCTCTGGTTTAGACTCCTTGGATATTCTAGTTCTTCTCTCTGCTAGGCAACATTTTTGTGTAATAGAGCTGAAACCCCCCTTTTTTTTCAGTCTCTCTCTCTCTCTATTTGCCTTACCATCTCAATGGGGGGCATTTTAGAAAATAAGATTTTA
This sequence comes from Budorcas taxicolor, assembly GCF_023091745.1. NCBI lineage: Eukaryota > Metazoa > Chordata > Mammalia > Artiodactyla > Bovidae > Budorcas > Budorcas taxicolor. The sequence goes on from NC_068920.1 coordinate 56,833,792, forward strand.
GAGGAATGCATTGAAGCTTATTAATGAAGCTGAAAATCAATGACATCGTGTTGCTTTTTGGAGACTTTCTGTGCTGTGGGAGGCTGAAGCAGAAGGTAGAGCAGTGCGTGCTGCCTGCGTGTTCTGATTCACTAATCAGATCCACACTTAGGAGGATAGTTCATCAGGTCCAGTGGTTCATCAGATGCTTTGTCTCAGAAACCACTTAGGTAAAAAAAAGAAATGCTTGAAGGTAACAGCAAATGGTTAAGAGTGTGTCTTTTAATAAATATGCTTTAAAAAAAACACCTGTGAGCTCGCAGAGATGCACTCTGTCTGTGAGTTGGCTTGGGATTTGAAGGCATTTAAAAGGAGTTTCTGCTTTCTTAGCTTAAGAAGAACACTATTTTAGAGCCAGAACATCTAATTCATTATATATCAGTTTTTCTTGAAAGAAATAATTATTTTAGAAAATTCTGTTTCTACTGTGTCCAGAGTTTATATTGAGTTTAATCAATTGAATTCGTATCTTGGTTTTTCCATCCTCTGGAAAAGGCAGTGTCCAAGGTGCCCAGCTATTGGCAGATGCTAAGAAGAATTGGATATAAACCCATGTTCCTATAAAACCTAAGTCATATGAGAGAGGCACACATAGAGTGTCTTGTTTCTTCTGCATACAAGAGTTGGTAATCAGATTGGGAGGCTGAGAATCACTTCTTGGAGGGATGCTCTGTGAATTAGACCAAGTGTATGGGAGGTGGCTAGGAAGAGAGAAAGTGTGAATAAAAGGCAATAAGTGTATAGGATTGCTAGCATTCCAAGCTTAAGGTATTGGTAGCACCAGTATATCAACATTGATAGGTCACTTGAAAGGAGTTTTTGTTGGTTTGAGAGATTAGGTTTCGAGCTGGGACAGTTAAATGACAGATTTGCAGTGTGTTAGAGAAGTAGCAGAGAAGTTCCAGGTGGAAATCGGTGTTCTTTTGGGTTTGCATTGTAGATCTAACAATAAATTGGATTGGAACGAACATTAGAGGAGAGTGCTTCTTTTGTGGAGTTGGGTCGGGTGTAATATGGGCGCAGAGCTCCTGGGTCATTGGTACCAGAGATGGAAGCCAGGCCTCTGACTCCATGGTGTTTTCTCAATCCCAGTCTGCTTTAGAGGTAATTGTCATGAGTTTTCTGTGGGAGAAGGGAGCAGATAATGAGAGAGGGGGAGGGAGTCAAAGCCAGGACTCAGGATGCAATCTTGGCTCACGCTTCCCTCTGTCAGATGGTAGAAGGAAGTAGATGAGAGAGGACAGAGCAGAAATGAGGGGAGAGGGAAGAAATGCATTAGGAAGTGCTGGCTACAAAAGTCAGCAGAGAACTGGGAGAGGAGGGCGTAGTCCTTCGGAGTGGAGAGACAGCGTCCTGTGTAGTGGAGAGACAGCGTCCTGTGTAGTGGAGAGACAGCGTCCTTCGTAGTGGAGAGACTGGCTGGGGTTAGGACTGAGAGGCAGCTGGATTTGGTGAGAGGCGTCAGCGTCTCAAGGAACGCAGAGCAAGACCACAGACACACAGACTGAGTGAGGCAGTGGCTCGGACCCGCAGGCAGCGAGCACATCTCCCAGAAAGTTGGCTCTGTCAGTGTGAGCCTCTCAGGTGGTTTGCCTGCATGTTTGGGGCTACAGTGGACCTGAGCCTGTTTGTAGGAAAAGAACCCATCACAGAGGCTGGGCGTGATAAAGACAGAAGCAAAGACAACCCCTCTCTAACCAAGCAGTGTTCGCTTCTCTCTGTTACATCATGACCATGCTGTACATGCCTGTGGTCTTTTTTCGTCCAGTGCTCTTGAGACGAGTGATGTACAGCACTGTGTAAGGCGCCGCACAGTGCTCTGATTTATAAATGCTGTGAGTTGATGACCACAGTACAATTAGCAAATCTACATCATCATATACATGCAAAAGCAAAGAAGTAGAAAAAATGTTGTTTCCTTGTTATGAAAACTCTTAGGGCTTACTGTCTTTACTTTCATATATAATGTATATTTATCATGTTGTACATTACATCTTTAGTAATTATTTTTCTTACAACTGGAAATTCCTGTCTTTTGATTGCCTTCATCCAGTTCCCCTTCCCACGACCCTGCCTCTGAAAATCACAAATCTGATCCTTTTTTCCTTGGTTGGTTGGTTGGTTTTTGAAGTGACCTTCGTACCACGTTAGTCCCTGGTATACAACATAGGGATTTGCTATTTCTGTTTCAATATTTCATGTTCTCCATTTTAGTAAACATCTGTTTTTCTTTGTATCTTTGACTCTATTTATATTTGTTCGTTTTGTTTTTTAGATTCCACATACAGGTGAAATCATACAGTATTTGTCTTTCTCTGTCTGACTTATTAAGTATGCTAATCTCTAGGTCTATCCATATTAATGGCAATATTTCATTCTTTTTATGGCTGAATAACATTCCTTTGTATATATGTACCACATCTTCATTATCCATTTGTCTGCTGATGGGTACTTTATGAACAATCACTTCTAAAAATATATAGGCTATTCACATGTTTATTGAAAAGAGTGATGCTTTTATTTAACAGTAGTGACTATGTTTGTACATTCTTTTTTTGAAAAAGATGTGTAGTGCTTCATGAATGTGTGTCATTCTTATGCAGGGGCCATGCTGATATTCGCTGCATCGTTCCCATTTAGTACATGTGCTGTCAAAGCGAGCACATGTTTGTACATTCTTAGCTCTGACTCCATTGCATTCCTCCATTTATGCTCCGTTTGCAAGTAGATCCCTCAGTTAGTTGAAGCATGATCCTTTGGACCTGCTTTGTAACCTTTTTCAAGATGCCCAGGGCATATGGGTGGGCTGTAGATAATGCTGTACTGTTATTTAATGCCTTTATTGAGTGGCTCTCAGTAGAGTAAAGCAGCTTAGGGCTGTGTTCTAAAAGGAATAAAGTTGATGGATGAAAAATCATGTAAAACATTTGGATGGATACTTAGTTGCAGCTTGGCATAAGAGGAAATTAGATCTTAAAAACTCTTAAGTACATGTTAAAATATTAAAAGAAAGTCAAGAAAAATATCATTTAAATGCATTTAAGGTAAAACTCAGAGGTATTTTTATTTCAAAGAAAAACTACTTGAGAAAGATACCATCATCATTAAGAAGTGCTTATATCTTCTTATAAGTTTTATATTATTATTATTAAAATAATCAGAATTTTATTGGTCAGAGGAGAGATCATTGTGATTTAACTGGCATCACCTACTTGCATAAAAGCATATTTATAGGATCACATTTTATCGTCCTTTTTGAATGAGCTTGGTGTCCAGCTTAGGAAGACCAGAAATGAACAACACAGTAAAGCCAAAGATGATAGGTAGTCCTGCATTTGTTCCTCAGCCCTCCCCCAGAAGAGAAAAGCATGGAAGTCAGGTCACCAACAAGATACCAGAATCCTAAGTGTTCATACCACAACAGCATAGCTTAAAAGCACGTGAAGTAAGGAGAGAGAGACCTGAGTAGAGAACTGGACAGATGCACAGGTGACATCTGGAGACGTGAGCACTGCTCTTTCAGGAATGACTGAAATGGGCAGACAGAGGATGAGCAGGGGTGTAGATGACTTGAGCCACACTCACATCTGTAGACATGCCATCCCACAGCAGGTGAGGAGACTCACCCAGATAGGTCACCTTCTGTGTCTTAAAAAGTTCATTACAAATTTAAATGAATTGAAATCAGACAGTGTTCTCTGACTATAACCATTATAATAAGACAAGAAAAAGAAATCAAAGGCAGATTAGAAGGGGAGAAAGAAAACCTTCCTCTATTCTGAGTGTGATTATCTATGAAAAAAAAACTCAAAGGACCCACCAGAATGTAAAAAGTTTTATCATATGCAGTCATATCAAGAAGGCATAAATGTTTTAAAATGAATTTATTTATAAAATATGTGCAGGATCTTTATGCTGAGACACTGATGAAAGCAGTCAAAGAACAGAGTTGGAGGTACACACTGCCTGTTTCAAGGCTTAATGTTGAGCTGCTGTAGCTCTAACCACACCAAAACAGTGTGGTTCTAGGGAAATGACAATAGGAGAAGATAATTTTTTCAACACGTAGTTCTAGAACAACTGTACTAGCTCTAGTCCATATCCCCCACCACCTCTGCTGTTGCCCCGGAAGAACCTAGACACCTACCCCACACTCTTCAAAACTTAATTAAAAGTGGATCATAGATATAAATGTCAACTTTCCAGGAGAAAACAAGAAAATCTGAGTAACCTTGTACTTGGTATGTTCAATGAAAGAAAGTGTTGGTAAATTAGACTTTATGAAAATTAAAACTTTTGTCCTACACAAATATTATTAAGAGAATGATAAAATAGCCATAGACTGGAAGAAAAATATTTGCAAATCACATCTGTCATAAAGTCCTTGTCTTCAGAATTAAAAGATATAAAGACCTCTCAAAGCTCAATAATAAGAAAATAGTTTTTTAAGTAAGTAAAAAGTTTGAGCAGACATTTCACCAAATATTTGAATAATAAGTAAATGCTTGAAAAAAAATGTTTATCATTAGATATTAGGGAAATGTGATTTTAAAACTATATGTCAATATGAATTGGTCTCATTATTTAAAAAAAAAACAACACACAAAACAACCCTGACAATACCAAGTGTTGGTGAGAATGCAGAATGACTGGAAGTCTGATACCTGTGGACTGGGGTTTTGCATGGTAAAGCCATTGTGAAGGCAGCTGGCAGTTTCTTATAAAGTTAACTTTGTGCATACTGTTGAACTTAGTTATAGCACTTATAGATAATTATACCATTGAAATAGAAGCCTAAGTCCACCCAGAAAGCTGTGCATAGTGTCTAGAGAGGTTTATTCTAATTCCCCAAAATTAGAAACAGCCCAGTGTTCTTCATATGTGGCTGGATAAACAAATTGTGTTATACCCCATTTTATTGTGCTTTACTCTTTTGCACTTCACAGATAGTGTGTTTTCTTTCAAAATGAAGGTTTGTGGCAAGCAAGTCTATCAGCACTATTTTTGCAGTAGCATTTGCTCAGTTCATATCTCTGTGTCAGCTTTTGGTAGTTCTTGCAGTATTTCAAACTTTTTCACTATTTGTTATGGTGACCTATGAGCTGTGGCCTTTGATGTTACTATTGTAATGTTGAGGGGCAGCACCGTAGACTGCACTCATACAAGGTGACAGTCAGTGGATGTTGGGTGTGTTCTGACTGTACCACTAACCTGCCAGTCCCTTATCTTTCTCCCTTTCCTTGGGCCTCTCTTCTCCCTGAAACACAATAATATTGCAGTTGGGCCAATTAATGGCCTACAGTGGCCTCCAAGTGTTCAAGTAAAAGGAAGAGTCATATGTCTCTCACTTGAAATCAAAAGATCAAGCTCAGTGAAGACAGCATGTCAAAATCCAAGACAGGCTGAAAGCTAGGCCTGTTGTACCAAAGAGTTAGCCAGGCTATGAAAACAAAGGAAAAGTTCTTAAAGGAAATTGAAGTGCTCCTCCAGTGAACACCTGAATAATAAGAAAGACCTTATTGCTGGTATGGTGAGACTTTCAGTCTCTGGATAGAAGATCAGACCAACCATAGCATTCCCTTAGTGAAGTGAAAATGAAAGTTGCTCAGTCGTGTCCGACTCTGCGACCCCATGGACTATATAGTCCCTGGGATTCTCCAGGCCAGAATACTGGAGTGGGCAGCCTTTCCCTTCTCCAGGGGATTTTCCCAACCCAGGGATTGAACCCAGCTCTCCTGCATTGCAGGCAGAGTCTTTACCAGCTGAGCCACAAGGAAAGCATTCCCTTAAGCCAAAGCTTAATATAGAGCAAGGACCTAATTCCCTTCAATTCTGTGAAGGCTGAGAGAGGTGAGGAAGCTGCAGAAGAAAAGTCTAAATCCAGCAGAGGTTCGTTCATGCGGTTTAAGGAAAGAAGCTGTCTCCATAACTTAAAAGTGTGAGGTGAAGCAGCAAATGCTGATGTAGGAGCTGCAGCAAGTTCTCCAGAAGATGTAGCTAAAATAATTCGTGAAGGTGGCTCTACTAGATGACAGTGTAGCCACCAAGCAGAAGATGCTATCTAGGATTTTCATAGCTCGGGGGAGAAGTCTGACATGCCTGGCTTCCAAGCTTCAAAGGATAGGCTGACTCTCTTCTTAGCTGCTGATGCAGCTGGTCTTTAAGTTGAAGCTTGTGCATGCATGCATGCGTGCTCAGTCGTGTCCGACTGTTTGCAACCCCATGGACTATACCCCGCCAGACTCCTTTGTCCGTGGGATTTTCCTGGCAAGAATACTGGAATGGTTACCATTTCTTCCTCTAGGCTATCTTTCTGACCAAGAGACCAAACCCGAGTCTCCAGTGTCTCCTGCATTGACAGGCAGATTCTTTACCACCAAGGACTTCCCAGGTGGTGCAGTAGTAAAGAATTGACTTGCCAAGCAGGAGATGCAAATTTGATCACTGGGTCGGCAAGACCCGCTGGAGAAGGAAATGGCAACCCACTCCAGTATTCTTGCCTGGGAGATCCCATGGATGGGAGCCTGGTGGGTTACAATCCGTGGGGTTGCAAAGAGTTGGACACGACTTAGTGACTGGACAGCAACAGCTCTGCCTGTGCTCTGTAGATGGAACAACACAGTCTAGATGACAGAACATCTGTTCACAGCATGGTTTACTGAATATTTTAAGCCCACTGTTGAGACCGACTGCTCAGAAAAAAAAGATACCTTTCAAATTATTACTGCTCATTAAGCATCCACTTGGACACTCAAGAGTTCTGGTGGAGATATACAACATTTGTGTTGTTTTCCTACCTGCTGACACAACGCCCACTCTGCAACCCATTGGTCAAGGAATAATTTCAACTTCCAAGGCTTATTATTTAAGAAATGTTTTGTAAGGTTATAACTGTATAGGATCTGGGCAAAGTCAATTGAAAACCTTCTGGAAAGGATTCACTATCCTAGATGCCATTAAGAATGTTTGTAATTCACGGGAAGAGGTCAAAATATTAACATTAACAGGAGTTTGGAAGACGTTGATTGCAACTTTCATGGATGACTGAGGAGTTCAAGACATCCCTGGAGGAAGTAATTGCAGATGTGGTGAATGTAGCAAGAACTGGAATTAGAAGTAGAGCCCAGAGGTGTGACTAAATTGCTATAATCTTAGTGTAAATCTTGAATGAATAAGTTGTTTCTTATGAATCAGCAGAGAAAGTGTGTTTTTGAGATTAAATGTAATCCTGGTAAAGATTCTGTGAAGACTACTAAAATGACAATGAAGGGTTTAGAATATTCTATAATCTTATTTTATAAAGCAGCAGCAGGATTGGAGGAGACTGACTCCAGTTTTGAAAGAAGCTCTCCTGTGGGTACAATACCGTCATACAGCATTGTGTCCTGCAGAGAAATCAGTTGCGAAAGGAAGAGTCAGTTAACATTGCAAGTTTCATTGTCTTATTTTTAGAAATTGCCCCAGCTTTCAGCAACCACCACCTTGATCAGTCATCAGCCATCAACATTGAGGCAAGACCCTCCTGCAGCAAAAAGATTATGACTGGCTGAAAGCTCAGATGATGGTTAGTGTTATTTTATAGTAAAGGATTTTTAAATTGAGATATGTACATTGGGAGTTCCCTGGTGGTTCAGTGGTTAGGAGTCTACCTGCCAATGAGGGGACAGATTTGATCCATGGTCCTAGAAGATTCCACATGCCACGGGGTGACTGAGCCCATGCACAACTACGCATCCCATGCTGCAGAGCTCATGCTCTGCAACAAGAAGAAGCCAGTGCAGTGAGAAGCCTGCATGCCACAACTCAGAAAGCCCAGGCACCTCAAGGAAGACCGAGCAGAGCCATAAAAAAAAAGCTATTAAAGTATTTTTTAAAATATACATAACTTTTCCTTAAGACATATTGCTGTTACACACTAGGAAACCAAAAAATTTGTGGCTCACTCTGTTTGAGTACTCGCTTTAATGTAGTCGTCTGGAACCGAACCCACAACGTCTCTAATATTCCATTGCCGGTAGTCACACAATGCAATATTACTCAGCAATAAAAAAGTGACAAACTTCTGGTATATCCAGCAGTAGGCACCATGCTAGTTGAGACATCAGATGTGATTCCGTCTATGTACAGAAAGCAGAGTGATTGTTGGGAATGGAGGAGGTATTGGTTGGGGGATGACTGGATGATGGAGATGTTCTGTCTGCCTGTGGACGTGATGTCATGACTGAGTTTGTCCAAATTAAACTGTACACTAAAGGGGGTATATTTTACTGCATGAAAATGTATACCTTAATTTTTTTAATGGAAAGAAAGAGAGAATGGGTGGATAGTAGCATGAAAGAAAAGTGAAGTTACTCAGTCGTGTCCAGCTCTTTGCAACCCCATGGACTGTAGCCTACCAGGTTCCTCCGTCCATGGGATTTTTCCAGGCAAGAATACTGGAGTGGGTTGCCATTACCTTCTCCAGGAGATCTTCCTGACTCAGGGATTGAACCTGGGTCTCCTGCATTGCAGGCAGACACTTTATTGTCTGAGCCATCAGGGAAGTCCAAGTAGCATAAAGAGCCAAATAACCATCTTTCATGGCAGGATTTCTATAGATTAAGTTAATAAACAAAGAACCCAGAGTATCAGCATGTAACTTAAAATTAAATAGGCAACAATCTGTATGGCCCCAAAGTGGAAATGGTTAAAGGAACTGCATCTTGAGAATAGACCAGGCAGGGAAGAAGCATGTGGTGGGAGCTTTTGATATTAGTAACTAGCCACACTGTATACTTAAAATATTTATTTTCACTCTCACAAGCAGTCGTCACTTAGAGGTTGAACAGAACAGTCTCGTGTTAAGTATGAAGTTTAAATTAGGTGCTCGGGCGCCTGATGGGAAGGTGCTGATAGCCGTAGTGAGAGCTGACCTGTTATCTTTGGCTGTGAGGGTTTCAGCCTTTACCTTCTATCCTCCCAGCGCTGTAGCATCTGGCCCCTGTTAAAAGCTGTGAATTGTCTGAAGTTTTGTTCTCTTTGCTAACGAAGAAACTAGTTGCCGCAGTTTCAGAGCAGAAAGATGACAGTAGCAGTAGCAGATCATCGACCTTCTCTTGTGTCAGCTCCCCGAGCCCAGTTCCCACGGAGCGGGGTGAGAACGGCAGGCGCTGCTGCCTGTGCAGGGGGTGCCGTCAGAGTGGGGCTCTGGGTCCTCCCCGCAGGCAGTGAGCATGGCTCCAGGAAGGTTCTGTGTCTTCTAAGCTGTCGGTTACAGGAACACCCTTGAAACACCTGAGGCAAAGGCCATTGTTTTCTCTGCTTGTAAAACGTTCAGGGGTTTGGAACCCTGGAAAATTCTCTCTGAGCTGTGCACGCTGGTGACCAAATGAATACATATGTTTATAAGCAATATTGGCCAGTTTTTTGCCCACACCGTCCATTCTTCTCCTTGAAATACTGGTGTGCATTTTAAGCTCAGTTTCTTTTAAGAACTTCCCATGAGGTAATAATCCTGCCAGTGCTTTGCTGCTTTGTTCAGTTAACCATCCCTGTCAGTAGTTCCTGCCAAATTTAGATGTCTTGAGTTTTGGTTTTTAGTTTTCATTTTGCCTTCACCTCTTGTATAAAAAAATTGCAGTTTTATAATAAAATGGTAATATTTTATAGTATGATACAGAAATTTAAGAAGAATCTGCATTCAAAATACTGAGAATAAAAGCTTTAAATGATCTTAAATAGTTTCATTTCTCTGAAGAGTTTTTTTTCTATTGTGAAAAGAGACACATGAAATTTTCACATTGTAATTTTTTCACTGGCACTTGGAACAGTGTGCTGTATCCTTTTCAAGTTGTAAAATTGTCTTTTTACTGTGCTGAATCATGCATGCATATCATTAATTCTCATATAATTTAATAAAAAACAGTAATTGCTGCATACAGGATAACTTAAAGGTGGTAGTTCTTTGTAATAAATGTCAAGGTAGAGTTAATACCTTTTATTGCAATCTGTGAATGCTCGTACTCTTTCGTGTTTTTTCTCTCTTATTATGTAGAAACAAGTGATGTGCTTGGTCTGTCACTGGACACAGGACCTCTTCTCTGGTTTTATGTTTTGGCCTGCTCTGCACGACTGTGCCAGGCCCTGTGATGGGGGTTTATGCAGGCTGTACCTCATTCGGCTCTTGCTGTCTTGTCACCCTGTGGGAGAAGAGAAAGTGAGGCTGGGAAGATGAGCAGAGCCCAGACCTCAGAGCCAATATGGGAGGAGGTGGGACTCACATGCCCATGTCTTGTTTTTCTTTTTACTTTAAATTCAGTTGAAATTCTTTTTGGTTTCTTTCAGGGAAAGCCTTTATTGTGAGGTGAATAATGATTTTTATGTACCTAAATTTAGGAATATGTTTAATAAATTATTTAAACCCTGGCAAATAATATGAAATAAAGATGAGAATAGCTCCACTTACAGGTGGAAACAGGGTTTCAAAAGTCTAGTTATTTTTCTTCTTATTGAGGTAAAATTCACAGGATATGAAATAAACCATTTAAAGGCGTACGAGTCAGTACATTTTGCACATTCGTGGTGTTGTGCAGCCAGCACCAGCCAGCTTGTCACCCGGTGAAGCCGGTCCCTGGGGGCAGCCCTCCTCGCCCTGGCACCCAGCCAGCTCCACGGGTCTGTCCGTGCCGGGGCCGCCTGTGAATGGAGTCACACAACAGGGGCCTTCTGTTTGCCTTCTTTCACTGAGCATGTTTTCACAGATCCTCCTTGTAGCGTCTGTCAGTACTTCGTCCCTCTTCGTGGCAGAATAATATTCCAGTGTGTGTTTATCCGTCCACCCCTCAGTGGACAGTAAGTTGTTTCCCCTTTTGTTTGTGTAGTCTGATAGCATCACAGTGAGTATTCACATACAAGTACTTGTCTGAGTGCCTGCTTTCAGTTCTTCTGGGTATACACCTCAAAGTGGCATTGCTGGGTTATAGGATAACTCTATATTTAACTTCTTGAGGAACTACCTGGCCATTTTCCACTGCAGCAATACAGTTTCACATCCCACCAGCTGTGCTGTGAGGGGTTCTTAGTTCTCCACTTCCTTGCCAACACCTGTCACCCTGCACCCTTTTGTTTCAGTTATAACCATCTGTGTCTGACATCTCTGGCTCTGTAGATGCATCACCCTAGTCTCTTCCTCTTCATGGGACGTTCTCCCTGTGTGTCTTCACATCACATCTTCCCTCTGTGTATTCTTTGTTTGCTTTTTTTATAAGGACACCAATCATGTTGGATTCAGACTGACCCTGATGACCTATTTTAATTTCATTTCCTCTGTAAAGACCTTTTCTTCAAATAGGGTCCTGTTCTGAGGCAGGAGAGATTAGCTTTTTGAAGGAACACAGTTCAGTCCCTAACACCTTGTGAAGTGGTACCTTGTCAGGGATTTGACCTGCATTTACTCTGATGACTAGTGATGCTGAGCATCTCTTGTGCTTGATGGCTTCTGTCTCTTCTTTGGAGAAATGTCTATACAAATCTTTTGCCCATTTTGAATTGGGATATCTTTTTGTTATTGAGTTTAAGTGTTCCTTATATATTTTGGATACTAGACTCTTATCAGATATTTGATTTCTAGGTCTGTGTGAGCTGCTATAACAAGTTACCGTAGGCTGGATGGCTTCTAACTGCAGAAATTTACCCTCATGGTTCTGGAGGCTGAGAAGTCCAAGGTCAAGGCCCTGGTAGATTCAGTGCCTGGTGAGGCCCCACCTCCTGACTCATGGATGGTTGTCTTCTTCTTCTTACTGTGTTCTCACAAGGCAGAAGCTGGCAAGAGCTCTCTGGGATCTCTCTTACAGAGCACTGATCACCTCCCAAACGCCCTACCTCCTCATTCCATTGCACTGGGGCTTAGGATTTCAGCATACAAACTTTGGTGAGGGGTGAGGGGCACAAACATTCAGTCTATAACAGCAATTTTTTTCTCCCATTCTGTAGGTTGTCTTATCAATACTCTTTTGATAGTGTCCTTTGGGCTTCCCCTGTGGCCCAGCTGCTAAGGAATCCGCCTGCAATGCAAATTCAGTCCCTGGGTTGGAAGGATCCCCTGGAAAAGGGAAAGGCTACCCACTCCAGTGTTCTGGCCTGGAGAATTCCATGGACTGAATAGTCCATGGGTTTGCAAAGAGTCAGACACAACTGAGTGACTTTCTCTTCACTTGAGGGACAAAAGTTTTTAATTTTGATGAAATCCAGTATGTTTTTTTATTGTTGTTATTACTTACAGTTTACTGTCATATTTGAAAGTCCATTGCCAAATTCAAGGTTATTGAAAATAGACACTTGTAGGAGTCTTAAAGTTTTAACTCTTATATTTAAGTCATCAGTCCACTTTGAGTTAATTTTTGTATATGATGTGATATACAGGAGTCCATCTTCATTCTTTTCCATGTAGATGGCCAGTTGTCCCAGCATCATTTACTGAAAAGAGCATTTTTCCCATCGTAATCATCTTAAGACCCTTGTTAAAATTTCATTAGATGTAATTATATGGCTTTATTTCAATACTCTGTAGAATCAAGGTTCCCAAAGATTCTATAGTGTTGGTCAGTATGTTTGTCTTTTTGCCATATGACACTTTTTTTGATTATTAAAATTGTAGTAGATTTTGAAATCAAGAGGTTTGAATTTTCTAATTTCATCTTTTTCAATATTGTTTTGACTGTTTGGAGTCCATTGCAATTCATGTGAATTTAAGGACTGCCTTTTTCATTTCTGCAGAAAAGGCCATTAGAACTTTCATAGGGATTGCACTGAATCTGTAGTTTGCTTTGGGTAGTATCGATATCCTCTCAATATTATGTTTTTATCTGTGAACAAGGGATTTTTTGTTTTTTCTGTTTGTTTAGGTCTTTAATTTCTTTCAGCAGTGTTTTGCAGTTTTCAGCATACGTGTCTCTCATCTCCTGGTCTTAGTTATTTTATTCTTTTGCATGCTGTTGTAAATGGAACTTTTACTTTGTGTCCTTTATTCTGATAGTTGATTGCTAGTGTTAGAACTATAAGTGGTTTCTACAAAGAAATGTTCTTGTATCCAGCAGTGTTGCTTAGTTTATTTATTAGCTCTAATAGCTGTCTTAATGGATTTTTTAGGATTTTTCTGTATATGAGATCATGTCATCTGTGGATATATATTATAGTTTTGCCTTTTTCATCTGCATTTGAATGCCTTTTCTTTGTTGCCTATTTGGTCTGACTCGGACTTCATTGTGTTTTTGAATAGCAGTGGTGAAAGCAGGCAGCCTTGTCTTGCTTATTCTTGATCTCAGGTCTAAGACTTCCGTCTTTCACCGTGAATATGATACTAGCCATAGGTTTTTCATAAATGTCCTTCATTATGTTAAGGAAGTTCCTTTCTATTCTGTGTGTGTGTTTAAACATGAAAGTGTGTTGGATATTTTCAGAAGCCTTTTCAGCATCTGAAGTGACGGTGTGGTTTTTGTCTGTGGTTTATACATTGATCAGTTTTCATGTGTGAGCCACCCTGGCATCAGGGGGATAAATTCTGCTTGGACATGGTTTATAATACTTGTAATGTGCTGCTAGATTTGGTTTGCTAGATATTTTGTATCTTGGATTCATAAGGTTTATTGGTCTATAGTTTTCTTAATGATATCTTTCTTTGGCTTTGTTGTCAGGGTGATAGCTGGCCTCTTGAGTTGAGTTAGAAAGTGTTGACTCCTTTGTGGAGAAGGACTTGAGAAGCATTGGGCTTTCCTAGTGGCTCAGACAGCAAAGAATTTACCTGAGGTGCGCAAGACCTGGATTCAGTCCCTGGGTTGGGAAGATCCCTGGAGGAGGAAATGACAACTGGCGGGCTACAGTCCATGGGGTCGCAGAGCGGCGGACACGACTGAGCAGCTTTCATTCACTCACTTGCGAAGCGTTCAGTTTAGTTCAGTCACTCAGTCGTGTCCGACTCTTTGCGACCGCATGAATCGCAGCACGCCAGGCCTCCCTGTCCATCACCAGCTCCCGGAGTTCACTCAGACTCACGTCCATTGAGTCAGTGATGCCATCCTTTGGTACTCTTTAAATGTTAGATAGACATCTAGTCTTGGGCTTTCTTTGTTGGGAGCTTTTTAAACACTCAGTCTCATTGACTATTATAGGTTTGTTCAGATTTTCTGTCTTCTTAGGTCAGGTTCAGTAATTTGTGTGTTTCTAGCAATTTGTCCATTTTATCGAGGCTACCTCATTTATTGGTATGAAGTTGTTTGTAGTATTCCCTTATGATCTCTTTCAATTTGGTGAGGTCATTAGTAATATCCCCTCTTTCATTGCTGATTTTAGTCTTGGTGTCTTGTCTCATTTTTTTTTTCCTTTTTCAGTCTTTGTCAAATTTGGTTGATCCTTTCAAAGTAACAAGTTGTTTTTTAATTTTCTCTATTGTATTTCTCGTTTCTATTTTGTTTAACTCTAATTTTTATTTCCTTCTTTTTGTTGGTTTTGGGTTTAGTTTGCTCTTTTTCTGGTATTAAAGTTAGATTATTGATTTGAGCTTTTTCTTTTTTATTGTAGTGTGTACAGCTGGAGATTTCCCCGTGAGCATTGCTTTCTCTACATTCTGTATAAGGCTTGGATGATGTATTTTTGTTTTCATGTGTTTCAAAGTATTTTCCAATTACCCTTATGATTTTCTTCATTCCTTGACCCATTGGTTATGAATGTGTTTAATTTTTACATATTTTTAATTTTCCAGTTTTCTTTGTGTAATTGATTTTACCCCACTTTGATCACAGAAGATGTTTTCTATAATTTAAGTATTTTTAAAATTATGAAGTCTTGTTTGGCCACCTAACAGATGGTCTATCCTGGAGAATGGTCCCTGTGCACTTGAGAAGAATGTGTATTTCTTTTTGGTGGTTGACTAAAAGAAGGAAATGGCAACCCACTCCAGTACTCTTGCCTAGAAAACTCCATAGATGGAGGAGCCTGGTGGGCTATAGTCCATGGGGTCACAAAGAGTTGGACACGACTGAGCGACTTCACCCCCAAGACGGCTGATGTCAAGTCTTTGTCAGATGAGCCCAATGCCTGTGCTTCCAAGGGAACAGTTTGTATTCATTTCTCCTGTGAATGGACCCTACCTACTTGTTTCTTTCCAAACTTTATAATAATTTCTAGAAAACTGGACATTTTAAATATTCCAGGTTGCTAACTCGGAAAGCCTGACTGTCTGTATGTGCTTGATCTGGTCTCTTCAGCTGCAGTCACCAGCTGCATGCAGTGACGGTTCAGCCCTTGAAGTGTGGATGATCCACACTGAGATGTGCTGAGGGCAGTGGTGAGTTCAGGGACCACCTCTGCTGGGAAAAGAAAAAGACCGTGACTTGTGTCACTTGCTGATTTTTGTTGTGTAAATACTCCTACTGGACTGATGTCACGTTATCAACATGATGTTACAAACCCTTACTTGGGAAGAGATGTGCACAGCTCCCACACACAAGCCATTGTTGTCCACTCCAGCACACTGCCTGCCATAAGGGGAAAATGCATGCCAGGTTGCAAAGAATTAATATGAAAAGCAAGTAGAAAATATCTTAGTAATTATATTTTTATATTGATTACATATTGAAATGACCGTAAACAATACTTATTTAAATAAGATGTATTATTTAAATTAATTTCATGTTTCTTTTTACCTTTTTACTTGTAATTTTAGAAAATTTAAAATTGCAGATGTTACTCATTGTGTTCCCACTGCTGAGTACTTCTCTAAATGGTTAGTTGAGACTGTTAAGTATTACAGTGATTTGGTCCTATTTCTATATTCATATTTTAATATTTGCTTCTATCATACAGTCGTGCTTAACCTATTAGAGCCAATATTTACTTTTACATGTTGACCTGCTGCTACTGCTGCTGCTGCTAAGTCGCTTTAGTCGTGTCCGACTCTGTGTAACCCCATAGACGGCAGCCCACCAGGCTCCCCCATCCCTGGGATTCTCCAGGCAAGAACACTGGAGTGGGTTGCCATTTCCTTCTCCAATGCATGAAAGTAAAAAGTGAAGTCGCTCAGTTGTGTCTGACTCTTCACGACCCCATGGACTGCAGCCTACCAGGCTCCTCCGTCCATGGGATTTTCCAGGCAAGGGTTGTGGAGTGGGGTGCCATTGCCTTCTCCTTCGGTGTTCATATAAATCTGACCTAAAACTCCTGTGATCTCCTTAGGTCAGGAGCACTTATCAGTGGAATGTGGTATGCATCTGTTCATTGCTTTATGAATGGCAACTGCTCTCAAGAACAGCTTCCCTGTCTGTTCAATCTCCATGAGCATCTCTTCTGATTTATAAGAATTGCTGCACTTAGTTTTGCTTTTCTTGGTGATGTAGTTGAAAATGTGTACATTGTTCTTGATAAATCTTAGAACAGCATTAAGAAAAGATAGGAAGTTGAACTTTAGAATTGGTGTCAGGAGGATATGGTTCCATTTTTGGCTTTATCATAA
Source organism: Budorcas taxicolor (assembly GCF_023091745.1). NCBI lineage: Eukaryota > Metazoa > Chordata > Mammalia > Artiodactyla > Bovidae > Budorcas > Budorcas taxicolor. The sequence continues at coordinate 56,850,314 of NC_068920.1, forward strand.
AAACCTCTGAACATCTAACTTAATATTTGTGTATATCTTTCCTTTTCATTAGGCTGAAGAAGAATGGTCATTTGAAGATTATTTGATATTGTTCAAGGTGATTCAAAGAAAAATCACTTTGAAAGTCAAATAACATATGCCATTTGTTAATCAAGGCTACTAAAGTTTGCTTTCAGTAAAATAGAACTAAAATGGAAAACATAGTCTTTATTAAAAACACATTCAGTTCTGTTTACAGTTATGTATCTTTCTGTCATTATTATTTATTCATGTGGATTTTCTGGTATCTGTGGAGGAATTTCATTCAGTCACATATGGTCACTGTCTCTTATGATACTTATAATAAAATCCGCCTGCCTTCCTGTGGACAAAACACTGTTCTCCCAACTTAGTTCTGTTTCATGATCCATTTTATAGACTATTCTCCCAGAGGATTCCTCCTGCGCCCACCCCCCCACCCCCCGCCTTTTTTTTGGAAAAGCAAGCTTAAACTATACAGAAATTAAGTAATTTTTTTTTCATAAGAAGTGTTTCAGATTCTTAGTCTGCTTGCTGTTTAGCCATTTCAGACTTCCTGGTAGTGCTGACCATCAATTTGCAATGTAGTTCTTATTAGACGAAGTTTCTGTTTCTAAATATGTATGTGTACATGTGTGTGTGTGTGTGTGTGTGTATGTATAAAATATGTATGCACACACTCAGTTGTGTCCGACTCTTTGAGACCCCAAGATCTGCAGCCTGCCAGGCTCCTCTGTCCATAGAATTTTCCAGGCAAGGATGCTGGAGCAGGTTGCCATTTCCTTCTCCAGGCTGTCTTCCTGACCCAGGGACCAAATTCTTGCCCCTTGCATCTCCTGCGCTGGCAGGCAGATTCTGTACCAGCTGGGCCATTGGGGAAGCCCATCTTATATATATATAAAATATATATATATATATATATATATATATATATAATATATATATATATATAAAGTATATATATTTATTTATTTTTCTCTTAATCCTCCAGTCCTTGGAAAAACTTTATTTAAATGACAGATGTTTGGTTTCTCCTAATTTGGTTTGTTTTCAGTAGAGTATCTGATACATCTCTTTTTATAAAATCTTTGAAAAGATTGTCAGGGATAAATCCTTTTCATCATTTCCATAAAGATCACGTAGGACATAGTGACTCTGAAGTGGCTTGCTTTTATGCTAGGCAAAAACAAGCAAACAAACAAACAAAGAAACCAGGATCCCACAAGGCAGGTGTACCTAGCGAGCAAAGTGTGGGATTGCGGTTTGGCCACCCTCCTCTGCCCTCTCCGCAGGCTTGACAGGAGTCTTGCTGCCCTCCCCTCCTGCCCTCTCCTCAGTCTTCTCTTTCTCTCCCTTCCCGGTTCCAAGTTCACTTAGTTGTTTAGGTTTCCCTAAAGCTGAAATCCTTTAACCCAAATGTTAGACATATCTTTAATAATTCAAAACCTTTATTCAAATACAGTAAAAGACAGTGGGACATTTTCTTTTTGGGGGGGACATTTTCAGTATTTGTGTTTTCATATTGTGGATGAAAGTATAATAAGGATATGATGTAATATGATTGTTAAACAGCATAATACATCTTTCAGAAAGCCTCTTATATTTAGAATTTAGCTGACTTGCAGGACATTTCAGGATTTATGAGGGATGCCAGGGTACAATTCTCTAGCTGGAGAAGGCTACCGTTTTGGATCAGATTCTACCAGGCATTACAAGGGCCTAAATTGCTGTAAGCATTCTTTTTTTTTAACATGTTTGCATATATATGGGAAGAGCAGATTTAGAGAGCTGGTAATTAAGTAAAATAACCTGAACAGTGTCTGATATGGATGGAGCAGGAGTGTAAGATGCTCTTATTGTCCCTATTACTCCTCACCTTGAGCCCATCCCTGTCCCTGCAAAGGCAAGCAAGCAAGCAGAACAGCTTGCACTGCGTCCAAGTCTGGTTCACTGTGGTGGGGTCTGCGTGCAGGATGTTCGCTGGGGGTGTTCTCAGAGTCAGCACTGATAGGGAGGGAGCAGAAGGGGAGTGGTCTCTCCCCTCTGAGGGGGATGGCCCTGTGACTGGTCCCTGATGGTGCATGACCTTCACGTGCTGTGTCGGCGGTCAGAGTCGGGCTGCTCTCAGCTCTTCCCAGCTGCTGGGACAGCACGGCCTTCAGTCTCAGTGGCCTCTAAGCCTGAAGACCTGCGTGCCCATCCTGAGAGGACGGCGCAGCCTCAGTTATCTGCCTCCAGGGAAAGCTAGTGGGACACCAGATGTTAAAGACCAAAATTGGGGTGACATCCATGGCTGGTCCCAGGGCTCTCAAGGATGTCCCCTGCTCTCATTATGTCTCCCCATTGTCCACAGTCTGTGTCCCCCCAGAAGTCCTTCATATTGAGGTCAGATCCTCTTTCTAGTGTGTTTGAGAGTCTGCCCATCCCCAGGAGCCCTGCCTGGAGCCTCTGTGCCTCCTTTGCATGTTGTCCTGTGTCTGGGTTGCTCTGATGCTTTATACTTTATCTTCGTCTCTGTGGTTCGTTGTTACCACCTGGTTCCATCCTCTGCAAACGCTCATATTGAGCCGCCCCCACCTTGTAGCATCCTCTGTGCTCCTGTCAGGTCAGTGCCTGTTCTGGACTGCTTGTTCCCTTGTTTGTCCTTCCCTCCAAACTGACCCTGTGGCCTTACTCTCCCCAAGGGCATAAGTGGTATCTTTCATCTCTATAAACCCGACGCTGGACTCCCTTCCAGGGGCTGAGTGAATGTAGACCACATGGGTGGAGACAGTGACTGACTTGGTTCACAGTCTGAAAGCTTGTCTGAGAGGTCTGGGCTGAGGCTGCTGTGTGCACAGACCAGGATAACTATACACAGCAATGGCAGATTTCTGCATTTGGATTTCAGTTAATTTGATGGTGCGTTGTCACTCTCTTCTCCAGAGTGTCCTCAGATATGACTGGAGAAACCTCTCAAGCCCTTTTAAAGCCTGTGGAAGAACTGAATTAAGTTAGCAATTTTTTTCTGTGGTGCTATACCAAAAAATAAAGAGAAGATTGGAAATCAAGTGTCTAATTGCAGAGGTTCTGGTAAAAGTACTCTAAGACAGATTCAAACAGAAGGAAGTTTCTTTGGGGAGGAAAGACATTTATTTTATGGCTCAATAAACATTTTCTGAGCGCCATCCATGTTGCTTAGTTTTCCATATGTTCAAATCTGGAAACAGAAAGATGATTAAGAAACTGTGTTAGAGCTTGTAGTCTGGTGGCATTAAAGGGCATAATTAACTATAATGAAGTTTGAGAAGTTCTTTTAAAAATTATCCTAAATGCTAGTTGAAGAGCCAGAGGGAGAAGACCTGCTGAGGAGGGAGGGGGTAATACCAAGGAGTGCTTCCCGCAGGAAGTGACATTTGCATTGGGTGAGGAGGTAGGGGTAGGAGTCCCCTGCAGGGAGGTCAGGCTGGTCAGGCCTTAGGGGCAGCGTCCATTCAGCATCAGCAAGTATGATTGGTTGTGTCTGCATTCCAGTCACCTTCCAGATCCTGGGAATATAGCAGTGAGCTGGTTACATGGCCTCTACCTTCTCGGAGGAGACGCTCCAGTGGAGACAGGCGGTAGAGGAGTCCAGTGTGGTGAGACAAGGCTCGGCTGGGGGGCAGTGAGCATGGTGTGTTCTGGGCAGCCTGGTCCTGTGAGAGCTGTGAACACAGGTTCTAGGAACAGACTAGTTGAGAAGCGCTAGCCTGGTAAGCCTTGCCCTGAAGAAACTAGGAAATTCTGGACTAGACCAAATCAAACAACGCATTAGACCAAAAACACCCTCTGAGAAATCACTGGAATTTTGTGAGCTGAAATTGCAAAGCATATCCCATGGGAGAAGCTGGGCTGGAGGTGAGGTCCCAGGATGGGTGGGGAGGAGGGCCCCGGGGTGGCTGTGTCCTGACGGTCACTGCCATGCAGGAACCAGCAACACCAGGGTCAGGCCTGGACTGCAGGGAAGCTTCTCTGGGGTTGGATCAGCAGCAGTCTTGAGTAAGGATGGAGGAACCAAGAAGTTTTGCCATAAAAAGGGGATGACGAGGGCCTGAACAATGGGGAGGAAAAGATGGGTCTTCAGGACCTTTGGAGGTAGAAACAATTCAATTGGCTATTATAGGCAATGAAGAGTGAGTTAGAAGAATTCATGGCATGTGGTGTTTTAAACACATTGCAGCACATTTTCAGGAGTGGGAAGCTTGCCCCTGACTTGGTGAAGGTCATGGCAGGGTCATCATATGTCTGGGAGAAACAGGAGCCAAATAAATGAGCTCAGAAGTGTTCCGGACTCTGCATCATGACTGTTTCTCTCACCTTCAAAATAAAGTTAGAAAGGGAGCAGGAAAATATCAACAAATATCTCCTTGAAAGTTTGACTTTTTAAGAAAGAAACACGCTTGTTATCATTTTTAAATAAAACAGAACATGACCTTGAGTTAGAGATAGTTGAGTTGCGTGTCTCTCCACCCCCACCCCCACCCCCCGCCCCCTTGCAGCCCAGGATGGGCAGGTCGCTGCATCCCGCCACCAGAGAAGCCACTGGAACTTGTGGCAGGTCCCAAAGTGAAGGTGTAGAGGAAGTGTCAGGGAGCTGAAGTTATAAAATGTCATTGGAATTCCTCCTTCACGTATGTGTACGTGTGTGTGCAAGTGTAAATACAGCATTCCTTTCTAGTACTTCGTGTCACATGTCTGTCAGTGGGTTGTGGAGGAACACAAGCCAGATGAGAAAACTGCCACCTTACTTCTCTCTGTCCTTCTCTGCAAGGTTACCTTGGTTATCAGCCATTTTATTGGCATTCAAGACCTAACAGTAATTTGCCTTGATGATAAAATAGTTGATGAAGTGTAATTAATAATGTTACCAAACTTAGTAAGTACAAACATGATGAATGTCTTATAAAAATGGCAAACTGCATTGTTTAAAAAAAAAAAGGAAAAATCATCTAATATTCTTCTTGACGGACTTCAGTCAGCAGTCAGTAGTTTAAGATACATAGAGAAAAAAGTTAAAGAACATAAGTTAACCAAAATATAGTAGTAATGTTGCAGGAAGGTGAACCCCTTCCAGGGCCCGAAACTGGGCTCTTGTCTAACACTCGGAAATGAATTGTCTGAGGAGACACATGTGCTGACAAAGCAAGAGATTTAATTGGGAAAGGGCACCTGGGTGGAGAGCAGTGGGGTAAGGAAACCCAGGAGAACTGCTCTGCCGCGTTGCTCGCAGTGTCGGGTTTTATGGTGATGGGATTAGTTTCCGGGTGGTCTTTGACCAATCATTCTAATTCAGAGTCTTTCCTGGTGGCACATGCATTGCTCAGCCAAGATGGATGTTAGTGAGAGGGATTCTGGGAAGTGGACGGACACGCAGTGTCTCCTTTAGACCTTTCCCGAACTCTTCCCGATGGTGGTGGCTTATTAGTTCCCTATCCCTTATCAGGATCTCCTGTCCTAAAACAACTCATGCAAATGGTTACTATGGTACCTGGCCAGGGTGGGCAGTTTCAATCAGTGTGCTTCCCCTAACAGTAAGATATTGCTTTTCCTTTTAATTTTTCTTAACCTTCTGACTACTGATGAAGTAGACTAGAATGATTGTTGTGCTTTACGTTTTGTACTCTAGCCTGGAAATATTGACATTAAAAACCAAACTCAGATTGCCATTTGAGCAATATTCTTAGACCTTCATTGGAATTTTTCTTTAAATAATAAGCTTTTGTTTTCAAATAAGCCTTTGTTTAATACGATTCTTCAGATTATTTGTATTTTTCTAAAGCAGAATTAAGAAACTTCTAGCGTAGGCATCAGAATTGGCACTTGATTTGGTTTCCTTCTTAAAGGACTGTTTGGTACTGATGCTGGTTCATGAGGAAGCTGTGGTGCGTTGTCTGTTCCCGAAGGACCGGGCAGCGGGGAGACTCATGACCCTGCTGGGTGAGCGCGGTTGCGGGCAGGCCATGCAGAGCAGCTGTGGGCTCTGTCCCGTGAACCCATTGCTTGGGCCTTTCACACTCTGCTCCCACCTGCCTCCCTCACCTTCCTGTTTATGTTTTCTTGTCTCCTTACGTCCCCTCCTTCCTCCAGTAGAGCTTCTCACCCTGTGAGTGTGTGTCTCTCTCTCTGGTTCTTTCAAACTCCCACTCTGGCCAGCCCTGCCTCTGAGCCCAGCCTTGGCGAGCTGGCCCTTCAGGAGCTCAACGAGACAGACACTGTCCAGAAAGTGCTGCTGCCTGACTACATCCTCATTCTGGCTTTTCTACAAAAATGTTTCTTCTTTAAAAAATTTTAATATCAGATTGAAAGGTTGTTGTTGAATCACACAAAGATGCTGGGATTCTTGGCCTCTGGAGGAGATGAATTCAATCCGGGGCCAGAGACGAGGCTTGATCGCTTAGAGGTTTTGTGTAATAAGTTTTTATTAAAGTATAAAGGAGATAGAGAAAGCTTTTGACATAGGCATCAGAAGGGGGCAGAAAGAGTACCCCGCTGCTAGTCTTCAGCTGGATGTTATATAGTCCCTGGCAGTCTGTTAATAAAAGAAAGGAATGTCTTAAAACTCAGAATGGCACCAGGCTCCTCACCCATAAGATGCATTTTGGGATAATCTTGGCACCAAATGGTTCATTCTGGGCCATAAAATTATTAACTTGAATCTTGAAGAAGGGCAGATCACCATACAAATAGTTTCATTTACATAGATTAGGGGAACAATATCTGAGTATAACATACTGGTTTTGTCAAGTAGGTTCTGAACCAAGAGGTGGAACCAACTTGAAGACAGAGTTTGGGGTAAATGCATAGTACATTAGCATAGCTTAAGATAAACGTTTCCATAAGAGAAATGCATTGGTTATCTCTAGGTTTGAGAATAGTTAACTGCAGATGGTGACTGCAGCCATGAAATTAAAAGACGCTTACTCCTTGGAAGAAAAGTTATGACCAACCTAGATAGCATATTCAAAAGCAGAGACATTACTTTGCCGACTAAGGTCCGTCTAGTCAAGGCTATGGTTTTTCCTGTGGTCATGTATGGATGTGAGAGTTGGACTGTGAAGAAGGCTGAGCGCCAAAGAATTGATGCTTTTGAACTGTGGTGTTGGAGAAGACTCTTGAGAGTCCCTTGGACTGCAAGGAGATCCAACCACCTGTTCATTCTGAAGGAGATCAGCCCTGGGATTTCTTTGGAAGGAATGATGCTAAAGCTGAAGCTGTAGTACTTTGGCCACCTCATGAGAAGAGCTGACTCGTTGGAAAAGACTCTGATGCTGGGAGGGGTTGGGGGCAGGAGGAGAAGGGGAAGACAGACGATGAGATGGCTGGATGGCATCACTGACTCGATGGACATGAATCTGAGTGAACTCTGGGAGATGGTGATGGACAGGGAGGCCTGGCGTGCTGTAATTCATGGGGTCGCAAAGAGTCGGACACAACTGAGCGACTGAACTGAACTTCAGGTGAAACCAGGTACCATTATGGCAACAGAGTATTTTAAGAGAAACCTCCTTTTAAATTTGTATAGAGAAGGAGAAAATATCGCAAGTTTGTTTCCTCCTGCCACTTGAGAGAGATAAAAATGTCTGACACTTGCAGGCTATTTCCTCTGTTTGGAGACCCCTGGCCTTCCTGCCTGTTACCCTCTCAATATGCAACACATGATAACACAAAAAATATGTAAGCAAGCATATTATGAACTAACTTGCTGTGTACCTGTCTCACCCACCAAGCATATTTTTTAAAAACATGGTTAGGTATGTTCAACATTGACACTATAAAATATTATCATATCCAGTATTTCTTCTTTCTTGAGAAAATATAAAAGAAAATTTCAGCTTCAAGGAAAAGCTCAGCACTTCTGGTTGAAGTTAACATCTCTTCGAGCTCATGGTAGCCTGGCTATAAGTCAGGCATATCTGTCCACAGCCCAGGGGCATGGACTCTTCTTTTAAAACTTAGCACTTTAGAAAAGGTCACTTGAATTACGACTACATGAAACATTTAAACTCTGAATGAGACCAGCTCTTCCTAAGACCCTGAATTTCAGGAATGAAGTATATAAAACCATATAGTGCTGTGGTGGAGCGTTTTCACGTGGAGCAGCTGTCCTCCCCCCCACCCCGCCCATGACGGTCAGCACCTGCTGTAGACCACCGCCCTCCCCCCAGCTGTCCCCTGGACTCCCACTGTGAGCTCACCCTCTCTACCTGCCCCTGGCACAGCAGGCAGGCTGTCCTGGGAAAATGTGTGTGTTTGTGTCACACCTGTGCTCAGAGCAATGCTCCCGTTCCTGCGGGAGAACCAGACTTCACTCAGTGCCCAGTTCAGTTCACTAGAGTCCTCCCGGAGCTTGCTTAAACTCATGTCCATCAAGTCGGTGATGCCATCCAACCATCTCATCCTCTGTTGTGCCTTTCTCCTGCCTTCAGTCTTTCCCCATCAGTGCCAGGACCCTTGCATTTCTTTTCATGTATCTCTTTAATGTAGATCATAATGGGAAACTAAAGTATACGTTTTTATTTGTTTGTTTGGTTTTTTATTTGAATAGTAATGATCCAGCCTGACCTTTACTGTGCTGTGTCAAGTCCATTCTCTACATCTGCATCTCTATTCCTGCCCTGCAGCTAGGTTCATCAGTACCATTTTTCTGGATTCCACATGTATGCGTTAATACACAATATTTGTTTTTCTTTTTCTGACTTACTTGAAGGAGAGGGTGGGATGAATTGAGAGAGTAGCATTGACATATATACACTATTGCATGTAAAATAGTAAAGTGGAAATTTGCTGTATCGTGCAGGAAGCTCAGAGGGTGTTCCATGATGACCTAGAGGGGTGGGATTGGAGGTTCAAGAAGTAGGGGATATATGTATACATGGAACTGATAACATAGAGCTGATTCATGATTCATGAATGATTCATGTGTATGGCAGAAACCAGCACATTATTATAAACTGATTATCCTCCAACTAAAATTTTTTAAAAATAAAATAAAAAATAAATTGCCAAAAAATAGAATAGTAATGTTTCACATTTTCTATCTTTATGTAAAACACATAAGTTTTTTAAGGAAAAACTGTCTCAATGAAAATAAGATCATTCAGCTATAAGATTTTTCAATTTTTAATTCTTTCCACAGTTAAATGGCCTTGAGTAGACAGGCACCCTTAGGGCTTCCCAGGGTGCTAGTGGTAAAGAACCCACCTGCTAATGCAGATTCAATCCCTGGGCTGGGAAGATCCCCTGGAGCAGGAAATGGCAACCTGCTGCAGTATTTCTTGCCTGGGAAATTCCATGGACAGAGGAGCTTGGCAGACTACAGTTCACGGGACCCACAAACAGCCAGACATAACTGAGCACAGACAGACTCCCCTATTCTGGGAAGGTCTATTTCTTCATAATCCCTACCAGTAACCCCCAGTCACCTCAGGACACCTTTCTCTCAGCTTTCCCTGCTGGCTCACTGACCATCTCCCAGGCTGGTCACTTGTTACCTGTCTTCTTCCCTCACTCTTCTTCTTGGGACACAGTTCATCCAGTGAAAAACACTATCACCTCTTCCCCTATTGCACCTTTACAGATGGGCAGAAACCTCATCCACTCAAATGTGCTGCTGCACAGTCAGCGAAGTTGTTTAAGGACAGATGGGCAAATGATTTATTTATAAATTTGCAAGAAAACTTTCAATAAAAATTCTTCATAGGAAGATGAAATAAAAGAGGAAAAGTAAATGGTTTTCATTAAGGAAGAGCCTAGTCTCTGGAGTGGAGTAGGATTTGGGGTAGAAAGAGGATTGTTGTATGATTTTTTTTTTAATCTAAATTCAATTTTTTAATGGAACCTAAAATTTCAAAATACATCATCTTTCCTTGCATTCTGTGGTTTCTATGTCAGTTTCTCATAATAACTTTTTATATGTGTACCTTACCCAACTATGTAATTTTACTATTATGTTTCTTACATATTATAAAAGTATTGTTTTATAGTATGTTTCCCAAACATGTAGATTAGATTGTTATATATAATGTTACATATTTATTTTGCAAGATATTTAAGTATACCATATATATATGTATAGATATAAACAAGAAACGTATATACATAGACTAGGATGTTAGATTCATTGTTTTGTTTTTACATAAAGGGGATTTATTCCATACCACACAGTTGAGGTTTTTATCTGTTTCTGTGAATTTATTTTCTCCCAGGTAATTTATGGCATCATTTAAACTTAAGTTTATATTTAAAGTCCTTGCTTCTCCAAGATTATAATTCACAGACATTCACACCTTGGTATCACTGATGTTTGCCAGTTCTCAACTGCAAGTTCATCTCAGCACAGTTGACTTATCTATGTGTAAAAACATTGGCAAATATGAGCTCAGAATGTTTGAATTACTTTAAAAACTTTGTGACTTTCTTCATTTTAAAGATTTACAGTCATTCATTTTAAATTGATGTGTTTTTCATTTTGCTCTAATAATTCAAGAAAAGTGGACAGGTCACATGGGTAGACAGGCAGGATCCTGGGTGCTGTGATTGGTTGGCATTTACACAGTTCTTTCATGTAGGATTTAGTAAAAGGTGACCTGAAATTTAGAAATGTAACCTGTAAGAGAGTCAGAGAAAACGTTCTTTTAAGTGCACTCTTGTCAGTAGAATGTGCTGCTTGTTCTGTGCTGTAGTTTTTTTGTATCTGTCAAAAGATGTAAGCGATATTCAGTAAGGAGGACAGCAAGAATTTGAGACTTCACTTACATTTCTTTTACTGATAAGAAGTTCATGCTTTTAAAAAAGGATAGAAATTAACATTTCTCCAGAATTATTTTTTTCCTTCATTCGAGGCAATTTCTTACTTCCAGCATTGTACTGTTTTATGAACAGGCCACATATATATTTTATTTGTCAGGAGAAGTGATGAAAATTTACAAATTTCAGCTAGCATTGCACTCTGCTGATAAGGATGGGAGTTTACATGGCTCTGAAGAAGTTACATGAAGTGGAATTGGGAAGCAAATTGTATTTACACAATATGGGATGATGTTCCTAATAGGTGTTCAGAATAGACTGTTTACTCTCACATTTTGCTGAGCTTTACTAGAAATAACTTCATTTCAAAAAGGACAAATCTGATTGAAGGCAAAAGCATTCCCTCTCTATAGATACTCATCCAGAGGGTTTACATTAGATTTTCCTGATGGGCACACAGCTGTATTTTATACTATTTTTGTACAAAGTGGTAATGTGGAAAATAAAAATCTAAATAGTATACTTGATGCTTCATGCACCAACCACTTAAGTTACTAGATTTATATTTACAATTTTGGAAGATGTGTTGCAATATGATATTCTGATAACTGTCAAAATCATAATGCTGGGATTTCTTTTCATCTTGTTGTCAAGGTAAAGTTATTGAAATTCACAGTCAGTAAGTCAAAAAGATTGCTTCTTATCTCTTATCATCAGTGGTTTAACGCCGACCTAAACAGCTACTGTATAATGTCAAAATTATCACAGTGCCCAGGCTGCAGGGTACAACGTGCCACATGATTTAATGCATTTCCTGTCTGGAATGAAGATTATGAAAAGGTCAGCAAGCAGGAGCTACAGTGGTTTAGAAGAAAACTAATTTCTAATTTTTCTTTCCCTTTTTTCCCTTCATTTTTAGATTTTGGATTTAGTAAAAGGGACACATTACCAGGTAGCCTGTCAGAAGTTCTTTGAGATGACACATAATGTAAGTAAATTTTTAAACTTTATAACCTTATCCTTTGTCTTCTGTTACTCCGTGTTTCATTTAGGAGTTTTTGCTGCAGCAGTAGAAATCACTCCAGCTGTTTTCAGGGAAAAGAGATTTATTACACAACATGAGGTTGCTTATAAAGTTTACAGTAGGAGCAGGGAACTAAGTTTGGATGCTGCAGAACCAGCAATAGTGTAACTAAGAAAAACTACATTCTGAGAAAATCTTACTTTACTATGGCTACCATCCACCACTCCACTTCTATGGATGAGACCAAGGGTTGGCAGATTTTCTGTAAAGGGCCTGGTCATGACAGGTCCACATGCCCTTTGTCACAGCTGCTCCTCTCTGCTGTTGTCATGCAGAAGCAGCCTAGACACTGTGGGAAGGAGCAGGCTTGTGTCTGTCTCCGGAGAACTTTATTTATAGGAGCCCATGGTGGGCTGGACTGGACCCTCAGGCCTTAGGTACCCAATCCTCAGAGTAGGTCTGGAATGCTGGCCGCTGTTGTCCAGAAGAACCAAAGGCTTTTGCCATCTTCCTTGTAGAAAATTGAATGCTTTTACTTGTGGCTGCTCCCTCATGTTACTCTAGTCTGTTTCTTAGTCTCATGTTTATCTGCATGGCAGACCCTAGGTTATGCAGTGGACCCCCAAGCTGCAAGGGAGTCAGGGAAATGTGTTTGGTTGTTTTCTTGCCAGACTCCTGTACAAAAGGCCTGCTAGTAGGTTCTGAGAGGTGTAATGCTTAGGTCACAAACTCAGAGGTCTGCAGGGATAAGGTAGATAACCCAGAAAAGCGAAATTGCCTGGGATGAACACCACTGAATTAGTCACACTGCTAGAGATGTGAACACTGACAAGTTTTGCGACTGTGTGCAAGCTGACAACATGTCTGCAGGTCAACTTAGCTCACAGACCCCTGTTTGCAGTCACTGGTCCTGATCATGGCTTTCTAACATGGGACAGAAAGCCAAGAATGGACCTGGGCCATGTACCCTTGAAACATTTTTTCTCTAAGTACATACTGCACATTTTTGGAGCCTAGTGTTTATCAGGTTTCAGAAGGATCCATGATCCTGCCAAAAAAGATGCTACATGTATGGAATTCATCATCAGCTAACACGGTACTTTAAGTTTTATAATCAGTTTTATGTTTTCTGGTTTTCATGAAATCATTTTTCTTTTGTGGTTATATAATTGCAGAATTTCTTACATTAAATTTTATAGGACAAATATATCTTATAACATCACTGATAATAATGAAAACAATAATAGTATTGAATAATATCAGCCAACACCTACAAAACCCTTCACGTGTGCCAGGCCCAGCACTTAGTGCTCTGGACACATTGGTCCTTTGGTTCACACTGCAGACTAGAGTAAGCCCGATCTGCATCCCCATCATGTCAGAGCTTAGAGAGTCTGAGGGCTTAAGGCCCTAAGGGGTGAAGCTTGGATTTGAACAGGCTGTCAAAGCCCTCACCAGGAGCTCTTGAAGCAATCCTGACTGCTGTTCTGGAGCTCCTGAAACTGCGTTTGTAATAACAACTGTGGAGGCCGTTAGTATTTTCCTTTCTAGATTCACAATCCAGCCTTCACAGTTTACTTTAAAAAATAAGCAGGCCTAGTAATTCAACATGACTTGCCTGAGGGACCACAGCTGATTCGTGGGAGGTCTGGAGACAGAATCCTGGTCTGCCCTGGGCCGTGGGTCCAGTCCTCTTAATATTACACCTAACTGTTGAAAATAGTGTTTTTATTTAAAAGCATAAAAATTTTATTTTTACAAAGTTGAAAGGACTAAATGTCAATATAGTAGTGAACAACAAATTGTCGTCAGTTTTATTAAAATAGGAATCTCAACAGATGAGCCACATGTTTGGTATTTTCAGCATCAGCCTTGCACAACTCTTTCCCCTATAGACTGTGTTCTTTAATTTGCTTGCTTAACTTGAAAATTTTAATTTAATTTAATTCTTAATTATTTGTGGACCTTTTTAATTAAGAGGCCTTATAACTTTGACAAATTAAGGTCAACTTATGTAACCTTTTTTTAAGAAGATATGAAAATTATGTTTAACACTGAGTCTGTGACATTGCTAAAAAGTAAGAAGTGTTTCTCAGATCTGCTTTTGTAGCATCTCTTCTATTGATTATTCCTATAAGAGTATTACTACTATTGCCAGTGTTTAAAACTTGCCTCAGATTAATGAAGAGACTAAAAAGACACATGTCTTAAATCCTCCCACATACAGAAAATCTACTTTAAACCATATATAAATCAATGGGATAAAAAGGCTGTTTATATTCACTAAATGTCTCCCTATAGATTTTTTTGTTGTGAATCTCTCTCTTCACTTACTATTTTTTCTAATTTAATTTAAAAACAAAATCTATTTTTATTGTCATGTTGTTGTCATTCTGCCTGCTCTCCCCAAAAAATCTGTGATTATTTTTTTTGAGCCCTCTGTGATCAAACTCACTTTAATGAAAGTTTTGAAAATGAACCAGTTAGCTGATAACATTTACAGCAGTGCTGTGATGGTTCCATATGGCTTTTTTTGGCAAGACCAGCTGCCTCATTATAAGTTGTCATTGAAAACCTCTTGATTAAAACCCAAACATCCCATAGGTAAAACAGTATTGCTTCCATTCCTTCAGAATCCACATTTGCTACAGCAGATATATGAAACCTTTGTTACTGTGAAGGTCATCGTGTGCAAAACATGCTGATTCAAAGCAGATGTTAGAGAGAGATTCACTTAGTAGATATCAAAGATGGGCCTGCTTGAAATCTGTTTTCTTCAGATTTTTAAAGAGCAATATTTTATATTGTAGTGATTTTTTAAAAATTTTGTCGTACTCCGTTTGTAAATGAAAACACTAGGCCTTTGTGTAGATTAAACTCTGGATTTTAATTGAAAATTGTTTCTTTAGAAATAAGTCTCTTTAGGTACTGAGTCATTCTGGATACTTATTTTCCAAACAGCTTAGCATAATTCCTTTTCACTGTAAGAGATCTCTACACAAATCTTATTAAAATCTATCACACATTTTACTACAGTCTTAAATAGGATACACCAAGTACACTTAAGCTTTTTAATCCTCGCTCAAGATCACTTTGGGGATCAGTCAGAACCCTGGGCCAGGAGCCACCACTGTCTCTTGTGTGTATCACTCACTGCAGCAGCTTCCTGACTCCTTCCTCAGCAGCTGCACACTTAATCTGCCCAGTTCCTTCTCCTCCACACTGCTGCCAGGTCACTTGTAAAACAGAGAAATCTGACCATTTCAGTAACGTGCTTTTTAAAAACATTTAAAAAGCCTTCCCCTTCCCTCTTAAGATGAAACTCAAAATTTATAATGTAGCCTATAAAGGTCTCCATCCCACCACTTTGTTCTGTTCATCTTTTGTTAGATCTTTGCTTTGGGACTTCTGAGATCATAGGACAGAGTGAAGATGTGCCACAGGATTTCCCTCTCTTAATACTTAACAGAAAGTAGAAAACATAATAATAAAAAAAATTATTAACTACAAAGAAAAATATCACCAATAGCAACCAAACAAGAAAAAAGGCAAGGAGAAAAACAGTCACAGCAAACAAAATTGTGAAAATTCTCACTTAGTATTTCCAAATATAGAATGAAGCAAACTGAATCTCACCCCCTTTTGTTTTTTAGTGAATAATAATGGGGCTTCACAGGAGGCACAGGTTCTATTCCTGGGTTGGGAAGATTCCCTACACTAGGAAATGGCAGCCTGCTTCAGTATTCTTGCCTGGAGAATTCCACGGACAGAGGAGCCTGGAGGGCTATAGTTTATGGGGCTGCAGAGAGTCAGACATGACTGAGTGCCACCACCACACAAAGGAAGTAACTGCTAACTTTTAAGCATTAAGTGAAGTGGGAGATTTTGATGTGGATAAATCTCTTACTCTATTTTTTTTACTAATTGGATTTAAAGTAAAATCTATTTTCATTCTATTTGGTTTATGCTTCTCCCCTTCCTCCCTAAAACTAGTTTTATGAACCTGAACAGGGTGAAAGATAACTTCCTTCAGCCAAAAGTAAAAGTGAAAGAAAGAAAAATTTCAAAAGAAATACCCCATCTTAGAAGAAATACAATCTAGTAAACAGAAGGAAACTCTTCATAAGTTCATCATGCTATCAGGCATCTTAATAGATGTTTGGTAAAATTAGCTTATTTAACAAAATGAGTTAAGAAAGGGTGATTGCAGACCTAAGAGAGAAAGTTGGGAAACATGACATCACACAGAACCTTGGTTACAGCCCTCATTTCAGTACCCTTGGCATTATTTAGTTGGTTAATAAAAATATTAATTAAAACAGATTACATTTCAAATGTAACCTAACATTACATTTTGGGCTTCCTTGGTGGCTCAAATGGTAAAGAATCTGCCTGCATGCAGGTGACCTGGGTTCAATCCTTGGGTCAGGAATATCCCCTCGAGAAGGAAATGGCTACCCACTAGTGTTCTTCCCTGAAGAATTCCATGGACAGAGGAGCCTGGCGGGCTACAGTCCATGGAGTCTCAAAGTGCTGGACACAGCTAACCAGCTAACACAAACAGAACATTACATTTTAAACTTAAAACATTTGAATGTCGTTTATTTGCTAATTTTCTGATATAAAGGCAAAATCTTTTGTTTGAGTGTAGTTTAGGGATGGGAATTTTATTTCATTTTTTTTCAAAAACCACACACATAATATACCACCACTGATTTCCAGTTTATGTTTCTTTAAAGTGGAAAAAGAACTTAATGATAATACAGAGCAGTATGCTCTTTCTCCCTATCTTTTTGAGAATTCAGGTTGTTTTATTTTTAACTAACTTGCCTTTCGTGAATCTTTCCAAAGGATTTAATGTAGATTTCATAGACTCAACAGCTCTTTCTTTTTATCCTCATATTTCCTTGGTTTTCCTCGTAGCAGCCCTGTGACATCACTATTACCCCCATTTCAGGGGAGAAGAAATGATGCTTAATATAAAGTGAAAAGTGAAAGTGAAGTCAGTCAGTTGTGTCCGACTCTCTGTGACCCCATAGACTATAGCCTACCAGGCTCCTCTGTCCTTGGCATTTTCCAGGCAAGGGTACTGGAGTGGGTTGCCGTTTCCTTCTACAGGGGATCTTCCCAACCCAGGGTTTGAACCTGGGTCTCTCACATTGCAGGCAGATACTTTACCATCTGAGCCACCAGAGAAGCCTGGTGTATAAAATATAAAGATGACCACATTTCATTTTGTCCACATTGAAATCTAGTCATTCAGTTTACTCCATAGATATCTGAGATAGATATTTTGACAATTTTAACAACTTGAAACAAGGTGTGGAAAATATGTAATTAATGACCAGAAAAGGTACTAGCTTCTTTTTGCATAAAGTGACCCAACTATGCTTTTTATAATTCTTATAGACAAGTTTATCTCTAAAATAATATTTATAATGCTGTGATTATAAGTTTGACCTTGCATAAAACCCCTTAAAACAGATTTCAGAGTATGGCACCCCACTCCAGTACTCTTGCCTGGAAAATCCCATGGATGGAGGAGCCTGGTAGGCTGCAGTCCATAGCGTTGCAGAGTCAGACACGACTGAGCGACTTCACTTTCACTTTTCACTTTCACTCATTGGAGAAGGAAATGGCAACCCACTCCATCATTCTTGCCTGGAGAATCCCAGGGATGGGGGAGCCTGGTGGGCTGCTGTCTATGGGGTCGCACAGAGTCGGACATGACTGAAGCGACTTAGCAGCAGCAGCACCAGCAGCAGCAAGTGACCTAAAGGCCTGAATTCTGATTCAGGCACAACTGGTTACTAGTGCCATGACTGTGTCTAAACCATTTGGGTCTCACTTTCTTAGTCTGTGCTTGGAGGAGATTCAATTTAAAGGATTCTTTACATCTTTCCAATCTCTAGAATTCTCTATTTATAAAAGCAAAGCCTACTGGTTGAAAATGTGCTGGGAAATAAACTTAATTTTCATGAAACACTTTGTAAAATGCAAACTTTGTATTGAATCTCCCAGTGTTTAATGAATTGAGTGAAAAACAATATAATAAAGAAGTTCACAAAATGATTCCATTGTTAATAAAAATTATAGATAAAACATTCAGTAAATATTTTGAAACTAAGCAGGAAATGAACAGATAAAAAATTATTCTTGATGATCTGGGTAATAACTCTTAAGTCAGTGTGTACACTATCAATCTGCTATACACTGAATTATTATAAAATTATTGGTCCAACATGTATCAACAATAACTACAGAGAATCAGAGAACCTTAGGATTCTCAAGTAAGTTTTACCAGGAAAGATCTTCTTTCTGTTTATTGGTCTACTTGTTAAGAAGGTTCATCTTGAACTGTAATGGTAACTTTAACCCCCTGCTAATCCTTTTTAATCCACCATAAGATTGCACATATTAATCACATCACTTCCCTTCTTAAGAAATGTCAGTGACCCCTAAAAATTTTGACCCTACACAGCTGGGTCTGGGTTGCTGACACGGCTGTCGGATGTCTCTGCACTCTGGCCGCGGCCTCTCCCAGCCTCGTGTCCTGTCTCCCCTTTCTGTGCCTTGCACACCAGCCCGCCCGCACCTCCTGCTTTTCCAGGCAGCCCTCTGTCCCCTGCTCCTGGGGCCCCACTGCTTGTAGGCCCTCACCCTCATCGTCCCAGCTGTTACTCTCTCATCCTTCTAGACTCAGCTCATCAGGAAGATCCTCCTCTTTTCTTTTCTTGTTTTTTAAACAAATATTGACTGACAAGATGCCAGGCATTTTGCTCTAATGTGCCTTTGAGCGTCTGAGGTGTCAGGTAGGAGGTGGGTGGGGAAGCAGGGGTCTGGGCTGGAAGTACCGCTCACAGCGCGTTACTGTTGGGGGTGGCTGGAGCTCCCTGTGAGTGAGATCGTGTGAGTGGTGGTTGAGATTTTGAAGGAGAATCTGTGTCCAGGTGTTGAGTAGGTTCTGAATGAGGTCCGGATGGTTCTTCACACCCCCTTTATTTGTACTTTTGTTATATATGTATTATTGTAACACACATCTGCTTCTTGTGCAGGTGGATGACTGTGGCTTTTCTTTGAGTCATCCAAACCAGTTCTTTTTTGAGAGCCAGCGGATCCTCAGTGGAGGTAAAGACATCAAGAAGGATTCTGTCCAACCTGAAACACCCCAACCCAAACCGAGTGTCCAGAGAAGCAAGGATCCGTCCTCCACTTTGGACTCGCTCAGCTCTGCTCTGGACATGGATCTGGAGGAGCTGGAGGAGTTGCTTCAATGAATGGTTCCTGGGCAGTTGGTCTTCTTCACTGGCTTTTATTTCCAACTTTACGATTTTGCCTTTTTCTTTTTCGTCACTTTTTCCCTCTGCCCTACCTCCTTAATCCATCCACATGTACATGCTTCTCAGGAAGGCAGGCTTGCAGGTAAAAACAAAGACGTCCAGTGTATTTTGCTTTGTCAAAAGAGAAGAGGAAGTATTTCTTTTGAAATATAACACTTGAATGATGTGACTTAAGTCCTTTTTTAGGAGAGAAAACAGCCTTCTGGACTGGTTACTGTTGCCTAGAAACAATACAACTGAGAACAGCTTTTAGTTTAACACTTATCACTGTAATGTTGGCCCAGACCTTTTCTGGACCATCTTTGTTAATAAATATCAAAATGTATGTAATTGTATGTCTGCATATAATTGTGAGACTCATGCCTTTGCCTCAGGTTTTAATGTGGTATTCTGGAATATTCAACATATTGCCAAATTTTAAACTTTTTCTGCTTCCTTTTTCTCTTGAGTTGACCATTTGAAGTTATTCTGCATTAGCAAGAGAATTTTTGCCCCTTTGAATGGGAGCAAACTCTACTGAAGTGAGTTGTGACTCAGGAATTAAGAGAATGTATACAGTTGCTCATACTGTTATAAGGAATAGAAGGGTTTTATTTTATAAAACCATAGTATTCCTTTTCCGCCACTTCTGCTCTCTTGGGGGGACAGCCATCACTAAGGTGAGAAGGTTCTAAGTAAAGACTGAGGTCTGTCTTCATCCCACCCTCCAGCTTCCACGACTCACTGCTTCTGTGGTTGCTGTGAACTGCCAGGTAGGTTTGGTAGATTCATTGACTTCGGTGGTGACTATACTCATATTTTTAGTAATGCCTGTTTCGGTGCCAGCAGGAGAGTTGGTTATGAAAGGTCATAGGTGTGCCCCGAACTAGTGCCCTGCTCCCTGCCTGTCTTTGGTGATGCACCGTGTGCCTGCTGGTGGTGCCCTGATCTGAGGTATTTCCTCCCTGTGGGCGCTGCTCACTCACCAGAGCATTTACACTCATAGAGAAATGTGACCCTCACTCACCGACTCCCTTGGATGCCGTTCTACACGAGTCTCTTTTCCTGGGGAAGAGGGCCTTTGCCCTTTATCCCTTTTTTAAAAGTTACTATTATTATTATTGTAGTATAGTTGATTTGCAGTGTTGTGTTAGTTTCACATGTACAGCAAAGTGAGTCAGTTACACACATACATATATGGACGCTTTTTGTCCTTTATCCTCTTTAATCATATGAGACACTGCACTGTCTGTCCTAAACAGGATCAGAGCATCAGAACCTAAAAATGTCAGCTGATCAGGTTTTTATCTTAGGCTGCTGAGCGAAGATTTCTTGGAATATTTAGTGAAATATAAAGGAAATCAGTCCTGAATACTCATTGGAAGGACTGATGTTGAAGCTGAAACTCCAATACCTTGGCCACCTGATGTGAAGAACTGACTCATTGGAAAAGACCCTGATGCTGGGAAGGATTGAAGGCGGGAGGAGAAGGGGACAACAGAGGATGAGACGGTTGGATGGCATCACTGACTTGATGGACAGGAGTTTGAGTAAGCTCCGGGGTTTTGTGATGGACAGACAGGGAAGGCAGTCCATGGGGTCACCAAGAGATGGACATGACTGAGCGACTGAACTGAACTGAACTGATAACTAAAGGAGATACATCTGAGTCTTTGCTTGTCTTTGTGACTTATTTTTACCTAGTTCAGAAAATAGTGGTATTCCACTACAAATTACCTTTATAAATCTCTCCCTTCCGAAACCATCTGCTATTCCTTGTATCATGTATAGTTCTCAGCAGATATCCGATGACTGCCAACCACTTCATCCCTAAACTGCAAAAAAAAATTTTTTTTTTTTAATGTTAAGGACGAGTACTGTTTTAACCCCAAAGTCAAGTTAGTGATGGAAAGCCAAGCACAGAAAGACGGCTGTCTATTGTATTACAAGAAAGGAAATTGAGCTGCAGCCTCGTGCTGTAGCTCAGCGAGAGCCCCAGGACAGGGCATTTCATACCTGGCACAATTTGCAAGGCTTTCTCTCTTGCTGTATGTTCTCCTCTCCTGAAGCCTGAGCGCCCAGCACGGAGCCCTCGACAGCAAGCACCTGTGTCTGAAGGGACTGTCTTACCCAGCAGCCTCAGGAGTTTGACTGTTTTCTGTGTGTCTAGTCAAACTCCAAAATAACACTTGCTTAAATATTAGTTGTTTTCCCAGTTTCACTTCTTTGTAAAAAGGCTTGGTCTCTTGTCATGTATTATACAGAAGAATATATAAATATTTTGTGAATCGTGTAGATTAGAGGATGGGGTTAGAGGTTTATATAAGAAGATAGAATTTAATGCCTTTCTGGTGCTTTATGGAGTTGGAAAAAGCAATTTATTTTTCACGCTTCACAGGTCTTGACACTTTTGATTTGTTTTCTTTGAAAGACCTGTTTGAATCAGATGATGTAGGAAGAACTCAAAAGAAAAATCAAAAGCCAGCAACCTCCTTTCGAAACAGCAGCCAATGAAGAAGAACATGAGCCTTCCAAGTCTTTTAACATCCGTCTTTTATTACCTCTTCAAGGAGGAGCGGCTGTACAGTGATCAGAGACAAAAGAAGAGACAGGAGAAGCCGAGCCCAGGTTGGAAGTGTGCAACTGGTGGGAGCACCAACGTTGTTTGTGGAGATACTGTCCATTTCTTTCATTTTATTTCTCACTCCATCCAGATAGCCTAAAATTCTTGATTGCAATGTGCATAAAAGAATACTAGGAAGGTTTAAGTAAACTTTTCATATATAGTCGCTTATAATATAGTCGTGAAAGTAAACAGCTACAGATTTTGAAAGGGAGGGAGCAGAACAGAGCAATGAAAAGGTAGGATCTTTAAATCATATGGCCTTGTAAGCTGAGGGATTTCTCTCTGTAAAAGCACAGCAGTGTCCTGCTTGTTACACTTTGCTGCCTGACTGATACTCAGGGTCTTTGCAGACAAACTTGCAATTCCTTGCACAGAAAAAAGAAAACTTCTGGGATTTAAGCTTGAAAGGCGAAATGAAACAACTCTAAAATTCTGGTTTAGTTAGAGTCTACTGTTTGCAGATTTAATCAAGGTCTTCCACAGGCATCAGCTTCACATTAAATTTAAGTGCCCATTAAAGTGAGAGCTGACAGCCGTTCTGAACGTGAGCCTCGGTCTGAGGATATCTTTACAGCTTGAAGGGAAGAAATTTGAGAGTCTCAAACCACTGTGATAATTAGTTAGATCCATTTGGCAGAGGGCGGGCGAGAGAAGGCTGGAGGAGGGGCTGTGGAAATGGGCAGGCAGAGCCCTGCTGCAGGGGAGACGCGGCTTCTCCCTGACGGGGGTGGATTGGGGGCCTGATGTGTCTCATCTCCCTTTTATGTACAGGCGGGATCACTGTGTGTGAGCTGTGTGTTTTGAACAAGTGCACAGGTTTGACTGTTAGGCTCTCTGGAATGCACGACACTGCCTAGGAGAGGGCTTCCGAAGACGATGTTGGCCCAGAGTTAGTGTTTCTCACAAGGGTACCTAACTCACATTCTGGTATCACTTATTTACCTAGAGCATCTGCCTCCTTTTCAATATTGAGCTCCTTTTTGACAGGTAGCTATTGTCCTGGTCTGAGGCTTTTCACTGTAATTGGCATTCCAAGAAATTAGTGCTGTGAGTCTATGGAATCTTGTCACCTGCAGGAAATTACCTTCCCACTTCATTTGAACTTCCTGCCAAAAGTGATGCAGTTTCCTGTTACTGGATTTGCTTTCTATCCCATAGGCTCCTTTTGTCCATTGCCTCGTGGCATTTTATTTTCTCCAAGAATTATCACTGTAGAACCTTATCACAAGTTTAAGAATATGTCTGTACAGAGATCTTCTATATTTCCCCTGAGTCTTCCCCTGCAGGTCTGTTTTTAAACATTGATGACAAGGTAGTGAAACAACATTGCTAATAAATGCAGGACGGAGTTTTCAATTTAGCCCTGTAGTTTCTAGGTATTCATTCCCTGTAATGGATCTATGAGGATTTTTGAGGGGTTTTGGTTTTTGGATTTTTTTTCTTAGTTAATAGTTAATTTACAGTACTGTATTAGTTTCAAGTGTTACAGCTCAGTGATTCAGTTTTATATTTATGTGTGTATATATATTTTTTATTTCAGATTCTTTTCCATTAGAGTTTTTTTTCAAGTTATAAACAAGAAGTTTTAATAATCACAGCTACAAAGGAAACAAAAATAATTATGCCACGGTATTTTGCCTATGACCATCAGGTTTGAAGGTCAGAGGAAAAGATAATTTTCCAGGTAAATGTTAATATAAATCACTAAAATTCATTAAAGAAAATATAGAAACCAAACTAAACCAAACCAAACCAAACCAAACTAAACTTAATGAAATGAAGCAGTTCTGAACTTTGGCTTCACATTATAGTCTCTTGAAGAGTTTTATTTATTTATTTTTTTAAATTTATTTTAACTGGAGGCTAATTACTTTACAATATTGTATTGGTTTTGCCAAACATCAACATGAATCCACCACGGGTGTACACATATTCCCAATCCTGAACTCCCCTCCCACCTCCCCGCCCCGTACCATCCCTCTGGGTCATCCCAGTGCACCAGCCCCAAGCATCCTGTATCCTGCATCGAAACTAGACTGGTGATTTGTTTCTTATGTGATATTATACATGTTTCAATGCCATTCTCCCAAATCATCCCACCCTGTCCCTCTCCCACAGAGTCCAAAAGGCTGTTCTATACATCTGTGTCTCTTTTGCTGTCGTCTTGCATACAGGGTCATTGTTACCGTCTTTCTAAATTCCATATATATGTGTTAGTATACTGTATTGGTGTTTTTCTTTCTGGCTTACTTCACTCTGTATAATAGGTTCCAGTTTCATCCACCTCATTAGAACTGATGCAAATGTATTCTTTTTAGTGGTTGAGTAATACTCCATTGTGTATATGTACCACAGCTTTCTTATCCATTCATCTGCTGATGGACATCTAGGTTGTTTCCATGTCCTGGCTATTATAAACAGTGCTGCAGTGAACATTGGGGTACATGTGTCTCTTTCAGTTCTCCTTTCCTCGGTGTGTATGCCCAGCAGTGGGATTGCTGGGTCATAAGGCAGTCCTATTTCCAGTTTTTTAAGGAATCTCCACACTGTTCTCCATAGTGGCTGTACTAGTTTGCATTCCCACCAACAGTGTAAGAGGATTCCCTTTTCTCCACACCCTCTCCATCATTTATTGCTTGTAGACTTTTGGATTGCAGCCATTCTGACTGGCGTGAAATGGTACCTCATTGTGGTTTTGATTCATGGGGTTGCAGAGTCGGACACGACTGAGTGACTGAACTGAACTGAACTGTGGTTTTGATTTGCATTTCTCTGATAATGAGTGATGTTGAGCATCTTTTCATGTGTTTGTTAGCCATCTGTATGTCTTCTCTGGAGAAATGTCTGTTTAGTTCTTTGGCCCATTTTTTGATTGGGTCATTTATTTTTCTGGAATTGAGCTGCAGGAGTTGCTTGTATATTTTTGAGATTAGTTGTTTGTCAGTTGCTTCTTTTGCTATTATTTTCTCCCATTCAGAAGGCTGTCTTTTCACCTTGCTTATAGTTTCTTTTGTTGTGCAGAAGCTTTTAATTTTATAGATTATTACAAGAAACAGTATATTAATAGTTCCCACCACTGTACGGTAGTAGGTACTTGTTGTTTACCTATTTTATGTATAGTGGTGTTGAATTTTTGTGCTGAAAGCATAGAGAGAAAATTAAGTCAGCAAATAATGCATTTAAGAATCTGTGGGGACTCCAATCAGGATAGTGGAGTAGAAGGATATGGAACTCACTTCCCCCCGCAAATACATCAGAAATACATCTACAGGGCTTCTCTACTGGCTCTTTGTTAAGGAATCTGCCTGCCAATGCAGGAGATGAGAACTTCCTGGTGGCTCAGTTGGTGAAGAGTCTGCCTGCAATGCAGGAGACCTGGGTTCCATCCCCGGGTTGGGAAATTCCTCTGGAGGAGGGCATGGCAACCCACATCAGTATTCTTGCCTGGAGAATCCCCATGGACAGAGGAGCCTGGCAGGGCTGCAGTCCATGAGATTGCAAAGAGTCAGACTTGACTGAGTGACTAAGCATGTACATACAGTGCACAAGATGCAGGTTTGATCCCTGGTTTGGGAAGATCCCACATGCTGAGGAAGATCCCACATGCTGATGTTAAGCCTGTGCACCACAACTATTGAGCCTGTGCTCTAGAGCCAGATAACAGAACTACTGAGCCCACATACTAAAGTCCACACACATAGAGTCTCTGCTCTGCAACGAGAGAAGTCATGTCAGTGAGAAGCCCATGCACTATAACTAGAGTAGTACCCACCTGCTGCAGCTAGAGAAAAGCCTGCACAGCAGTGAAGACCCAGCACAACCAAGTAAGTAATTTTTCAAAAATACATCTGCAAATGGAACAACTCTCATAGAACACCTAAACACCAGCAGAAGATCTCAAACACTTGAAGGGACGATAAAGATCATGCAACTAGGTAGGCCAAAAGGAAATAAAAACAGGAGGAAGCAGGATAGGATCTGTGCCCCTGGGAGGGAACTGAGAAAGGAAATGTTCCTGCATCTGGGGAAGCACCTTTGCCAGTAAGGAGGTCAGCCAGGACAGAAAAGGGAGCTCCAGAGGCTCAGAGGAGAAGGCAGCAGCCAGTTTGTCGTAAGCAGACAACAGAGACCTGCATAGACAGTCCCTGCCACTGCCCTGCACACCCACCCCAACCTGAGGGGTGCTTCTGCTGCTATGGGCCAGGGCTGGGTACTAGAATCGGGGTTTAGAGGACAATCCCAGGGAAAGGACTGCAGTTGGCTGTGTGGGGACCGCCTGAAGTGGCTGCAATGTGTGGCTGCAACCAGGCGTGTAGGTGGAAGAAGCCTGGGCCACCATAGAAACAAAGCCCCGTCCTCCATTGTCCTGCGGTGTGAGGGGAGAGGAGGGGCGGGCTGCCATAATGACCTCTTTCCACACACCAGCACCCACCACCATGGGCTCTGGGAGTGCACATCCAGCTGTGGTCTCGGCGGGCTCCCGCACAAGCCACCATCTCAGTGGACTCTAGGAACAGGTGCCAGCAGAGTGCCCGCACATGGAGGTGGGGCTGAAATCACAGAGAAGCCCCAGGGGCTGCACAACTTAGGAAACGGGACTGAAATCCCCCCAAGGCCATGCAGGTCATGAATTCACAGCTCCACCAGCTTTGTAAATTCAGCACCTGCAGGAGGTCCAAGCAGTGTGGGCTTTATGGGCATGTGCATGTGCATGTGGGGCTTTGGTTTGGCCAGGGTCCGAGCTGCCGGTAGCTCCCACAGTGGGTCATGTGCATGAGTACTGCGGTCCTGGAACCTGACTCTGGTGGGTCTGTACTGATGGCCCTGTGAAAACAATGCCTGAGGGACACCAGGGCTGATGGCCAGTGTTCCCACAGTAGAGGCAGTACCAAGGGCAGAGCCAACAACAGTGTACTTTGTGAGTCCACACAACAGGTGACACAACAGAGCACACTCAGTGCTGAACAACTCCAGAGGAGGATTACTCAGTTGCTACTCTCCCACTAGGAACATTTCCAGTCCCACCTATTTCACACCACAGCTCAAAAATAGATCTGGGAGCATCTCCTCCCACACTGGGGGAGCAGATTCTGTCCTTGATAGGGCTGTGGAAGACAGAGAGCACAGAGGAGGCCTCAGTGAAGATCCACTGGAGGCTCTGGCCGTCACACCACCAGTCATACCTCCTGTCATGGGGATAGTGGCCAGCATGCTCTGAGGATGGGGGTGGCAGACATTTTTACTAAAAACAACCCTCACACTATAAGTATTAAACCCGCACAAGTTACACAGGGATGCTCCTACATAAAAATAGCCCTCTAAGACTACAGTAGGTAATTGTTTCTCCTAAACTCATAGAGTAACAGAAGTATAAGTAAAGTTAAGAAGCAGAGAAACCACTCCCAATGGAAAAGTCAGGAGAATTCCTCGGAAAGAACAATGAAACAGATCAGTTTAGTTCAGTTGCTCAGTCATGCCCGACTTTCTGCAACCCCATGAACCGCAACACGCCGGGCCTCCCTGTCCATCACCAGCTCCCAGAGTCCACCCAAACCCATGTCCATCAAGTTGGTGATGCCATCCACCTATCTCATCCTCTGTTGTCCGCTTCTCCTCCTGCCTTCAATCTTTCCCAGCATCAGGGTCTTTTCAAATGAGTCAGCTCTTCACTTGAGGTGACCAAAGTATTGGAGTTCGAGCTTCAACATCAGTCCTTCCAATGAACACCCAGGACAGATCTCCTTTAGGATGGACTGATTGGATCTCCTTGCAGTTCAAGGGACTCTCAAGAGTCTTCTCCAACACCACAGTTCAAAAGCATCAATTCTTTGGAGCTCAGCTTTCTTAATAGTCCAACTCTCACTAGACAGACCTTTGTTGGCAAAGTAATGTCTCTGCTTTTTAATATGCTGTCTAGGTTGGTCATAATTTTCCTTCCAAAGAGTAAGCTGTTCTACATTTGCGTCCTATGTTTCAAAAACTAACAGTGCCTCCTCAAATAAAGTACTCAAAAGCACAACCACTTGTAGAGGGTGCATCCATGTGACAATGTTCTCCAGACATGTGAACTAGCATGTAATTGGACGTGCAAACACACACATCACTGATAGTTCCCAACCTGAAGGTTCATATGTGGCAGACTTTCTGTATTTGAAGAGGTTGAAGAAATTATGACTAAAAATGTCCCAAATTAAAGAAGAAAACATACCCAGATATAAGAAGCACAGAGCATTCCAAACAAGATAAATACAAGCAGACCTACATCAAGACACGCATGCATGCTGAGTCGCTTCAGTCATATCTGATGCTTAGCAACCTTATGGACTATAGCCTGCCAGCCTCCTCTGTCCATGGGGATTCTCCAGGCAAGAATACTAGAGTGGGTTGCCATTTCCTACTCCAGGGGATCTTCCTGATCCAGGGATCAAACTTGTGTCTCTTATGTCTCGTGCATTGGTAGCAGGATTCTTTATCACTAGTGCCACATTGCAAAAGTTAAAGAGAATATTCTAGAGGCAGGGTGGGGGAAAAAAAACATGACAAAGGAACCTCCCATAAGGCTATCAGCTGATTGCTCTATAGAAACATTACATGCCAGGAAAGAGTGGTAAGATATTCTCAAAGTCCTGAAGGAGAAAAATCTACAACCTGGAATACTCTAGCCAGCAAGATTATCATTTAGAATAAGAGAGAGAAAGAATTTCTAAGCAAAAACAGAATACAGCAATATTAAACCTATCCTAAAAGAACTATTGAAAAGTCATCTCTACATAGAAGGGAAGTAAGAGCTATAGGAAAGAGAACATCAGAATTGGAAAGTAAATTATTTAAATAAGCCAGTACACATTTTTAAAAATCAAAAAAGTTTTGTAAAAGTGATAACCACAATGAGTAGCAAAAGGATGAACATGAAGATGTGAAAGAAGACAACAAAATCATAAAATGTGGGGGATGAGAGTAAGCAAATGTAGATTTTTTTTCCTCTAGAATGTGTTTTAGCCTGTATGACTAGCAGTTAAAAGCAAGTAGATATAGGAAAGCGTTAACATACTAGAAAAACAGTAACCACCAATCAAAACCATATAATACATTCACAAAAAGCAAAATGTATAGAGTGAAAGCATAATACAAAAGAAAATCATCAAATCACAAAAGGAAAAAGAGACAGGAAATAAAAAACCAATAAGAAAACAAGACTTAAAATGGCAAGAAATGCAAAGCAGTCAATAATTACCTTAAATGTTAATGGACTAAATCCTTCAATTAAAAGACATGGCATATTGAATTAAAAAAAAATCAAAGTCTACAAATACTGCCTAAAAGAAACCCACTTCAGGGCAAAGAACACAGATAGATTGAAAGTGAAGGGATGGAAACAGATTTCATACAAACAGAAAGAACAAGGAAGTGGGGATCATAATAATTATATCAGAA
The DNA here is from genome assembly GCF_023091745.1 of Budorcas taxicolor. Taxonomy (NCBI): domain Eukaryota; kingdom Metazoa; phylum Chordata; class Mammalia; order Artiodactyla; family Bovidae; genus Budorcas; species Budorcas taxicolor. The sequence continues at coordinate 56,879,499 of NC_068920.1, forward strand.
AAAACAGACTTTAAAGCAAAGGCTATAAAGAAAAAGAGCACTCTATAATGATACAAGGGTCAATAAAAGGAGAGGATATTACACTCATCAGGCTATATGCACCCAATATAGGGGCACCCAAATACACAAAACAAATACGAACAGACATAAAGGAAGAAATTGATGGGAATACAATAATAGTAGGAGACTTTAACACCCCACTCACATCAGTGGACAGATATTTGAGAACAAATATAGTGCAACAGAGATCCTGAAGGATAGGACTCAATTGATATTTTCAGGACATTACATCCAGAAAAAGAGTACACATAGTTCTCAAGTGCACATGAAACATTCTCTAGGATTAGCTATACCAGGACACAAAGCCTCAACAAATTTGAGAGTATAGAAGTATTCAAGCATCTTTCCTGATCACAGTGACATGCAACTAGAAACCAACCACAGAAAAAGAAACAAGCAAACAAGAAACAATTACATGCAGACTAAACTACATGCTGCTTAAAAACCAATTAGTCAATGATGAAGTCAAAGAAGAAATTAAAAAATACCTTGAGACAAATGACAAAACAGAACCATACAGAATCTATGGGCTGCATGAAAAGCAGTCTTGGAAATTCATAGCAATTCAGGCCCTTTTCAAGAAGCAAGAAAAATTTCAAAATACACAACCTAACATACTACCTAAAAGAATTAGAAAAAGAAGAACAAAACCAAAACTCAGCAGAAGGAAGGAAATAATAAAGATCAGAGGGAAAATAAATGAAGTAGAGATTTTTAAAAACATAGAAAAAGTCAATAATACTAAGAGCTGTTTCTTTGAAAGGGTAAACAAAATTGACAAACCCCTGGCCAGGCTCACCAGGAAGAAAAGAGAGAAAACCCAAATAAACTAAGAAATAAAAGAGGAGAAATCACAACCGATACTGTAGAAATACAAAAACCATAAGAGAATACTATGAACAGTTATTTATTAACAGATTCAACTACTTAGAAGTAGTGGACAATTTCTAGAAACACAGAGCCCACCAATACTGCATGAAGGACTTGAACAGACCAATCAGTAGAAGTGAAGTAGATTTGGTAATAAAACACTTTCTACAAACAAAACTCCAGGTTGAGATGGCGTCACAGGTATATTCAACCAAATATATATTAAAAAAAAAAAGAACTTATACCAATTCTTCTCAAACTCTTCCAAAAGATTGAAGAGGAGGGAACAAGACATTCTATGAAGAAACCAATCACCCTAATAGCAAAACCAGGCAAACACACTACCAAAAAAATTACAGGCAAGTATCTTTGGTGAATATAGATGCAAACATTCTCAACAAACAAACAGAAACCCAAATCCAGCAACAAATAAAAAAGTTCATACACCATGACCAAGTTGAGTTCTTCTCAGGGTCAAAAGGATGGTTCGATATATGAAAATCAATCACTGTGATATGCCACATCAACAAAAATAAAGACACAAACCACTTGGTTACCTCAGTAGATGCAGAAAAAGCTGTGGTAAAATTTAACATCCATCATCCATTCATGATTAAAAAAAAAAAAACAAAAAAACTTTACAAAAGTCAGTACAGAGGGAACATGTCTCAACATAATAAAAGCTATTCGTGGCAAACCCACAGCCATTATACTACTCAACCACTAAAAGCTGAAAGCCTTCTTGCCAAAACATGAAACAAGGGAAGGATGCCCACTCTCCCCACTTCTCTTTAGAATAGTATTAGAAATCCTGGCCATAACAATCCAAAAGGAAAAAGAAAGAAAAGGTATTCAAGTTGGTAGGGAAGAGGTTTAACACTGTCATTATGTGCAGATGATGTGATACTATCTGTCTAGAAAACCCTAAAGACTCCACTCAGAAACTTCTAGAACTGATAAACTCAGCAAGGTAGCAGGATACAAGATTAACAAAGAGATATCAATTGCATTTCTTTAGACCAACAATGAAATAGAGAATGTAAACAAACCGTTTTTTAAAAACACATCAAAAAAATAAAATACTTAGGAATAAATCTCACCAAGGAGTTAAAAAACTTACATACTGAGAATTACATAATACAGGAAACTGAAGATGATTCAAAGAAATGGAAAGTCATCCCATGCCTTTGGATTGGAAGAATTAATATTGTTAAAATGGCCATACTAACCAACACAATCTGCAGATTTAATGCAATCTCTATCAAATTACCCATGACATTTTTCACAGAATTAGAGCAAATAATCATAAAATTTATACAGAACCATTAAAGACCCCAAATTGCCAAAGCAATCCTGAGGCTAAAGAACAAAACAGGAGGCACAACCCTCCCAGACTTCAGACAATGCTACAAAGCTGCAGTAATCAAAACAACATGGTACTGGCACAAAAACAGATCAATTGGACAGAATAGAGAACCCAGAAATAAACCTGCACACCTATGGAAAATTAATCTTCAACACAGGAGGCAAAAATGCCAAATGGGGAAAAGATGGTCTCTCCAGCAAGCAATGTGGAAAAGTTTGACAGCTGCATGTAAATCAGTGAAGTTAGAACACCCCCTCACACCATGCCTGCACAGTCTCTAAGTCATGTCCAACTTTTTGGAGCCCCATAGATTGTGACCTACCAGGCTCCTCTGTCCATGGGATTTCACAGGCAAGAATAACAGAACGGGTTGCCATTTGCTTCTCCAGAGTATCTTCCTGACCCAGGGATTGAACCCACATTTCTTGTGTCTCCTGAGTTGTCAGACAGGTTCTTTACCACTGAGTCACCTGGGAAGCCCACCATACACGTAAATAAAATGGCTTAAAGGCTTAAGCATAAGACGTGACACCATAAAACTCCCTGAAGTAAACACAGGCAAAACATTCTTGAACATAAATGACACTAATGTTTTCTTGGGTCAGTCTCCCAAGGCAATAGAAATAAAAGCAAAAATAAATGAATGGGACCTAATCAAACTTATAAGCTTTTCACAGCAAAGGAAATCACAAACAAAATGAAAAGACAACCTATGGACTGGGAGAAAATACTTGCAAATGATGCAACCAACAAGGACTTAATTTCCAAAATTTCCAAACAGCTCATACAATTCAAAACCAAAAAACAACCTTGTTGAAAAATGGGCAAAAGACCTAAGTAGACATTTCTCCAAAAAAGAAATACAGATAGCCAAAATGTACAAGACTGGTCATCATCACTAATAGAGAAATACAAATCAAAACTATGGTGAGGAATCACCTCACATCAGTCAGAATGGCTGTCATTAAGAAATCTACAAATAGTAAATGCTGGAGAGGATGTGAAGAAAAGGCAACCCTGCTGCACTGTTGGTGGAAATGTAAATTGTTGCAACCACTATGGAAAATAATATGAAGGTTCCTCCGAAAACCAAAAATAGAGTTGCCATATGATCCAGCAATGCCATTCCTGGGCATATATCCAGACAAAACTTTAATTTGAAAAGATACATGCATGCTCAATGTTTACAGTGGCACTATTTAAAAAAAACAAAATGTGGAAACAACCTATATGTCCATTGACAGATGAGTGAATAGAGAAAACACAGTACATACATACAGTGCAATAGTTCAGTTCAGTGGCTGGGTCATGTCCGACTCTGCGACCACATGCTGCAGCACACCAGGCTTCCCTGTCCATCACCAGTTCCCGGTGCTTACTCAGACTCATGTCCATCGAGTTGGTGATGGCATCCAACGATCTCATCCTCTCTTGTCCCTTTCTCCTGCCTTCAATCTCCCAGCATCAGAGTCTTTCCCAATGAGTCAGTTCTTCACATCACATGGCCAGAGTATTGGAATTTCAGCTTCAGCATCAGTCCTTCAGGACTTATTTTCTTTAGGATGGACTGGTTGGATCTCCTTGTAGTCCAAGGGCCTCTCAAGAGTCTTCCCAGAGTCTTCTTTAACACTACAGTGCAAAAGCATCAATTCTTTGGCACTCAGTTTTCTTTACAGTCCAACTCTCACATCCATACATGGCTACTGGAAAACCCATAGCTTTGACTAGATGGACCTTTGTTAGCAAAGTAATGTCTCTGTTTTTTAACATGATATCTAGGTTGGTCATGGCTTTGCTTTCAAGGAGTTTTAATTTCATGGCTGCAGTCACCACCTGCAATGATTTTAGAACCCAGAAAAATAAAGTCTCATCATTTCCATTGTTTCCCAATCTATTTGCCATGAAGTGATGGTACCAGATGCCATGATCTTAGTTTTCTGAATGCTGAGTTTTAAGCCGTTTTTATTCTCCTCTTTAACTTTCATCAAGAGGCTCTTTAGTTCTTCACTTTCTGCCCTATGGGTGGTGTCATCTGCATATCTGAGGTTATTGATATTTCTCCCAGCAATCTCAATTCCACCTGTGATTCATCCAGCACAGCATTTCTCATGATGTACTCTGCATATAAGTTAAATGAGTAGGGTGACAGTATACAGCTTCGATGTACTCCTTTTCCTATTTGGAACCAGTCTGTTGTTCCATGTCCAGTTTTAACTGTTGCTTCCTGACCTGCATACAGATTTCTCAAGAGGCAGGTAAGGTGGTCTGGTAATCCCATCTCTTTCAGAATTTTCCACAGCTTGTTGTGATCCACACAGTCAAAGGCTTTGGCATAGTCGATAAAGCAGAAATAGATGTTTTTTTGGGAAATCTATTGCTTTTCCGATGATCCAGCGGATGTTGGGAATTTGATCTCTGGTTCCTCTGCCTTTTCTAAAACCAGCTTGAACATCTGGAAGTTCATGATTCATATATTGTTGAAGCCTGGCTTGGAGAATTTTGAGTATTACTTTACTAGCATGTGAGATGAGTGTAATTATGTGGTAGTTTGAGCATTCTTTGGCATTGCCTTTCTTTGGGATTGGAATGAAAACTGCCCTTTTCCAGTCCTGTGGCCACTGCTGAGTTTTCCAGATTTGCTGGCATATGGAGTGTAGCACTTTCACAGCATCATCTTTCAGGATTTGAAATAGCTCAACTGGAATTACATCACCTCCACTAGCTTTGTTCGATGCTTCCTAAGGCCCAATCAACTTCGTACTCCAGGATGTCTGGCTGAAGGTGAGTGATCATGATTATCTGGGTCATGAAGATCTTTTTGTACAGTTCTGTGTATTCTTACCACCTCTTCTTAATATCTTCTGCTTCTGTTAGATCCATACCATTTCTGTCCTTTATTGAGCCCATTTTTGCATGAAATATTCCCTTGGTATCGCTAATTTTCTTGAAAAGAGCTCTAGTCTTTCCCATTCTATTGTTTTCCTCTTTCTTTGCACTGATCGCCGAGGAAGGCTTTCTTATCTCTCCTTGCTATTCTTTGGAACTCTTCTTTCAAATGGGTATGTTTTTCCTTTTCTACTTTGCTTTTTCTTCCCTTCTTTTCACAGCTATTTGTAAGGCCTCCTCAGAGAGCCATTTTGCTTTTTTGCATTTCTTTTTCTTGGGGATGGTCTTGCTCCCAGTCTCCTGTACAATGTCATGAACCTCCATCCATAGTTCATCAGGCACTTTGTCTATCAGAACTAGTCTCTTAAATCTATTTCTCACTTCCACTGTAGAATTATAAGGGATTAGATTATGTCATACCTGAAAGGTCTATTGGTTTTCCCTACTTTCTTCAATTTCAGTCTGAATTTGGCAATAAGGGATTCATGATCTGAACCACAGCCAGCTCCCAGTCTTGTTTTTGCTGACTGTATAGAGCTTCTCCATCTTTGGCTTCAAAAAATATAATCAATCTGATTTCGGCTGCATGGCACTGGAGCAGCTGAGAGGAGATACCCCACATCCAAGGTCATTAGCAGTGGCTGCACTTTGCTGGACCAGCGGTTTGGAGATACCCCACATCCAAGGTCAGAGAAACCCCTGCAAGATGGTATGCACTGGATCATCTGTGAGGAGATAACCCCACGTCCAAGGGCAAAGAAGAAGCCCCAGCAAGATGGTAGGAAGGGTAAATTCGCATTCAGAATTACCCTTAGAATCCAACCCCATTCCCACCAGAGACGCTCAGAGGGCTCAAACAAACCTTGTGTGCACCGTGACCCACAGACGCCATAGAGACTGAGAGAACTGTGAACGTCTCCTGTGGGGGTATGGGTCGCTGGTGGTCTGCTGCAGGGACATGGGCTCTGGGTGCAGCAGCCTTGGGTATGGCATAAGCCCTCTTGGAGGAGGTCACCATTTACCCCACCATAGAGCTGCCAGAACTTACACAGGACTGGGAAATAGACTCTCGGAGGGCACAACAGAACCTTGTGCACCAGGAACCCAGGAGAAAAGAGCAGTGACCCCACAGGAGACTGTCCCGGACTTGCCTGTGGGTGTCTGGGAGTCTCCAGCAGAGGTGTGAGTTGGTGGTGGCCTGCTGCAGGGGTGGGGACACTGAGTGGAGCAGTGCATGCCTGGGATCTTTTGAGGGAGGTCACCATTATCTTTATTTTGGGGGGGCTCCAAAATTACTGCAGATGGTGACTGCAGCCATGAAATTAAAAGACGCTTACTCTTTGGAAGGAAAGTTATGACCAACCTAGATAACATATGAAAAAGCAGAGATATTACTTTGCCCACAAAGGTCCATCTAGTCAAGGCTATGGTTTTTCCAGTGGTCACGTATGGATGTGAGAGTTGGACTGTGAAGAAAGCTGAGTGCCGAAGAATTGATGCTTTTGAACTGTAGTGTTGGAGAAGACTCTTGAGAGTCCCTTGGACTGCAAGGAAATCCAACCAGTCCATCCTAAAGGAGATCAGCCCTGGGTGTTCATTGGAAGGACTGATGCTAAGGCTGAAAACCCCATACTTTGTCCACCTCATGTGAACAGTTGACTCATTGGAAAAGCCCCCGAAGCTGGGAGGGATTGAGGGCAGGAGGAGAAGCAGATGACAGAGGATGAGGTAGGTGGATGGCATCACGGACTCGATAGACATGAGTTTGAGTGAACTCCGGGAGTTGGTGATGGACAGGGAGGCCTGGCGTGCTATGATTCATGGGGTCACAAAGAGTCAGACAGGACTGAATGACTGAACTGAACTGAACTGAACTGAATCATTATCTTCATTACCTCCACCATAGTTTGGCCCCAGGGAAATAGCAGGGAACACAGTTCCACCCATCAACCTAAAATTGGATTAAAGATTTATTGAGCATGGGCCTGCCCATCAGAACAAGGCCCAGTTTCCCCCTTAGTAAGTTTACATAAGCCTCTTGTCCTTGTCCATCAGAGGGCAGACAGACTGAAAGCCACAATCACATGCTCTTATCACATGCTCACATCACATGCTCACAATGCTGAGCTTATGAGGCAGACGATGGAGCTGGCTGGAAATCCAGCCATGATGTGAGAGATGACACAGAAGCAGGACTAGGCTCTAAGCAATCTGGAGAGCATCACTGGATGGAGTAATGCCTTCTGCCACATGGACATGGACATCAAAGAGCCCATGTTTACAGCTGCCCAGCAACAGTTTGGCAACAATTCCTTTTCTTTCCTGGCTGGGAACTCTGACAACTCTTCTTCCCAGCCTGTGCAGACAGAAACAAGAGCCCCTCCCTAACCCCAGGAGCACCTTGACCCCCCCCCCCCACCCCCCACCTCCCAGGCCTCTGGGTCTGGTGGGGAGGTCACTGGATGATTGGGGACCATCCAAGTGCACCCAGCAGTCTCCAACCCCTTTGGGATCAATGCAGCTAGCCTGGCAGAAAGTGAAGAAGAGGTAAAGAGCCTCTTGATGAAAGTGAAAGAGGAGCATGAAAAAAAAATGGCTTAACACTCAACATTCAGAAAACGAAGATAATAGCATCTGGTCACATCACTAAATGGCAAATAGATGGGGAAACAATGGAAACAGTGACAGACTATATTTTTTAGGGGGCTCCAAAATCACTGCATATGGTGACTGCAGCCATGAAATTAAAAGACGCTTACTCCTTGGAAGAAAAGTTATGACCAACCTAGGCAGCATATTAAAAATCAGGGACATTACTTTGCCAACGAAGGTCTGTCTAGTCAAAGGCATAGTTTTTCCAATAGTCATGTACAGATGTGAGAGTTGGGACTATAAAGAAAGCTGAGCGCCAAAGAATTGATGCTTTTAAACTGTGGTGTTGGAGAAGAGTCCCTTGGACTACAAGGAGTTCCAACCAGTATATTCTGAAGGAAATCAGTCCTGAATATTCACTGGAAGGACTGATGCTGAAGCTGAAACGCCAATACTTTGGCCACCTGATGCAAAGAACTGACTCATTTGAAAAGACCTTGATGAAGGCAGGAGGAGAAGGGGATGACAGAGTTTGAGATGGTTGGATGGCATCACTGACTCAATGGACATGAGTTTGAGTAAGCTCCAGGAGTTGGTGATGGACTGGGAAGCCTGGCGTGCTCTAGTCTATGAAGTCACAAAGATTTGGACATGACTGAGCAATTGAACTGAACTCAGCCTGGAGTCAGAGATGTTCAACAGCCCAGAAATGTAGGCCCTTCATCAGCAGATCTCTGAGAACCCCCAACTGATGCATAGCATGATGGAAACACTTGCTCAGAACCCCGATTTTGGTGAATATGCCACTCTTCATGGGGAACCCCTAGGTTCAGGAGCAGTTCTGCCTGCAGCTGCCAGTCTTCCTGCAGCAGCTGCAGAATCCAGAGTTGCTCTCCATTCTCACCAATCCCCAAGCCTTGCAGGCACTGCTGCACATCCAGTAGGGACTTCAGACCTTGCAGACTGAAGCCCCCAGGCTGGTATCCAGCCTTGGCTCTTCTGGGATGGCCTGGACCCCAATACTCTTAGCAGGCAGCAACTTGGGATCTGCACCCAAGGTGCCCACCTCCTCTCCAGCCCTGCCAGTCACATCCTCTCCAACAGATGCCTCCAGTGTTCAGCAGCAACTCATGCAGCAGGTGATCCAGCTTTGGCCGGAAGTGGAATTTCACAGGTGTAAACTCCAGAAGTGAGATTTCAGCAGCAGCTGGAGCAGCTCAACTCCATGGGCTTCATGAAAGACCAGACTGCAGGCCTTGATCGCCATAGGAGGGTACCTCAAAGCAGATATCGAGACTCCTGGGCTCTCTGTTTTCCTAACCTCTCAGCCCTGGTCCTCCTGCATCTCGCTTCCCTCGATGCCAGCGTTCGGTTCCTCTGTCAACCAGACCCTCTGTGGGTCATTCCTTCTGTTCTGTTGTTATCCCTTGTCCTCTCCAGACAGCAGGGTGACTTTAGAGGTGTGGACCCCAGCCTCATAACTCTGAGAATTCTGGTTTTACTTCTCCACCTCTTCTAGAACCTTCTCTCCTGGCCCTGCTTGCAACAGAGCTATTTAAACATTTTGTGCAGTTTTTATTCATTGGCGCCACCTCCTTGCCCCACAACTATCTTTTTGCAACCTTCAAACTTCTCAGTAGCAGTGCAGAGTTGAAGGAGAAACCCATTCTCTGGTTTATTGGAACAGGGTCTGCCATCTCTACCACTAGGGTTTTGCTTGTCTCATGTTTAGTTTTGGTAAGTCTTCCTTATTTTTCTTCCCAATCGCCTCCCACGTCTAGCCTACCCCATACTACACTTCCACACTCTGAAGGTGGGGCAGGTGAAGCAGGCTGTGATTTTCCTCCTCACTCCCTGTTTTGGTCACTTTCACAGGGTTTATTGGGACTTGCAGAGGAAGGAAGATACCTCTTCTTTCTGTCCAAAAGTAGAGGTGATACAGCACTCTGGAGCAGAAGTTAACAAGCCCTGGACCAGCTCAACGAGGAGAGGAGGGGATGAGACTTTCTGGAAGAAGGGAATGGGGGAAACAGCCTGAGTTGAGGACTTGGAATTGATAGGGAATGGAAACACTAATAGTTCTTTTAGGCCAGAGAGTCCAGGCTCTGGCCTGGCAAAGGAGATTTAGAGATGTTAATGGAATTTGAGTTGAAGAAAAGGGTTCAGTGGAGCTAAACAGTATGGCTCACAGGGGATTATATTGGTTCTGTTTCCTCAAACATACATGCTTTAGTACATACACATATTTCCATGAACCCAGGACCTGCCCATGTCTCCAAGTACCACTGATTTAATCCCCGCTGAAAAGATATGAAGAGAATTGGAGTCTGTCTCAGCAGTGGGTGGGGGGGCGGGGGGGAGGGGTGCCATGCACACACACATGTGCATGTGAGTTGAGTGGGCAGGGGAATACCTTGTTGATTTCTGGTTTAGAGTTTTCTCTAAAACTCTAAACAGAGGGGCCAGTCTAGGTCAAGAATACATACAGCCTAGGAAGCTAGGTCTCTGGGCCTCTGGGTGCTGTGTAACCCAAGGATAATGTGGGTACCCCTTCTGAAGCTGTCAGAGCTGTGACTGGCACCCTTTTAACCCCTCCCCTCGTTGCTTTTTGGGAATAGTGGGGAAGGAGTCTCTGTCTAGAACCCCTGGCCTTTGGCATCTTGGCTTCTGCCTTGAGCTTTTGCTGTTTCCCTCTAGGCCAGAAAGTTCTATTTGAGGAAGGAAAGGAGAGTGCAGCAATGATGCCTTTGATCTGGAATTGGGTTTTACTCTAGTGGAACAAAGAGAAGGCTCAGATCACCTCCTCTCTCTGCCTTTTAGTCTGGCTGCTTGGAGGACCCATTACTGAGAATATAGAGGCAATATTGAATTTTCTCCAAGTGGGAAAATGTTCCAAGCAATCTAGAGAGGATGTCTGTGTGGTTTTTCCTCCCTACCTCCCCCAACTCCCACACTGACCTTTGTAAATAAAGTGTGATCTTTGTTATGGAAAAAAAAAAAAAAGAAGAAGAAGAAGAAGAAAAGAAGGAAACAATGGCAAAGATCAATGAAAATAAGACCTGGTTCTTTGAAAAGATTAAAAAAAAATTGAAAAATCATTAGCCAGATTCATCAAGAAGAAAAGGGAGAAGACTCAAATCAATAAAATTAGAAATGAAAAAGGAGAAATTACAACAAGAAACACAGAAATACGTAGGCTCATAAGAGACTACTACAAGCAACTATATGCCAATAAAATGGACAACCTGGAATAAATGGACAAGTTCTTAGAAAATTGTAACCTTCCAAGACTGAACCAGAATGAAAGAGAAAATATTAAGAGATCAATCACAAGCACGGAAATCAAAACTTTAATAAAAAATCTTCCTAAAACAACAACAACAAAAAACCCCACAAGGACACAGATGAATTCTATCAAAGTTTAAGAAGAGCTGGCACCTATCCTGCTCAAACTTCTTCAGAGTTTGAGACTCTGGAAGAGTCTTACAGACTAAGGAAAACTCCCAAACTCATTCCACAAACAGAAAAAGACACCACAAACAGAAAAAGAAAATTACAGGCCAATATCACAGATGTACATAGATGCAAAAATCCTCAACAAAATTCTAGCAAACAGAATCCGATAACACATCAAAAGGATCATACATCATGATCAAATGGGCTTTACTCCAAGCATGCAAGGATTTCTCAATATATGCAAATCAATCAATGTGATTACACCATATTAACAAATTGAAAGCTAAAATCCATATGGTCATCTCAATAGATGCAGAGAAAGATTTTGACAAAATTCAACATCCATTTATAATAAAAACTCTGCAGAAAGTAGACATGAAAGGAAGCTACCGCAACATAATAAAGGGCATCTATGACAAACCCACAGCAAACATTATTCTCAGTGGTGAAAAACTGAAAGCATTTTCTCTGAGGTCAGGGACAAGACAAGGGTACCCACTCTCTTCACTATTATTCAATATAATTTTGGAAGTCCTGGCCACATCAATCAGAGAAGAAGAAGAAAAGAAATCCAGATTGGAAAAGAAGACGTAACATGACACTATACATAGAAAACCCTAAAGATACCACCAGAAAATTACTAGAGCTAATCAAAGAATATAGTAAAGTCAATATAAAATTAATACACATAATCCCTTGCTTTCCTGTACACTAACAGTGAAAATCAGAAAGAGAAATTAAGGAAACAATCCTGTTGACTCCTGCAACAAAAAGAATAAAATACCTAGGGAGAAACCCACCTAAAGGGACAAAAGACCTGTATGCAGAAAACTATAAGACACTGATGAAAGGAATCAAAGATGACCCAGCTGGAGAGATGTATCATATTCTTGTATTGGAAGAATCAATATTGTGAAAATGACTATATTACCCAAAGCAATCTACAGATTCAATGCAATCCTTATTAAACTATCAATGGTATTTTTCACAGAACTTGTACAAAAAATTTCACAATTTGTATGGAAACACAAGAGACTCTGCATAGCCAAAGCAATCTTGAGAAAGAAAAATGGAGCTGGAGAAATCAACCTTCCTAACTTTAGACTATACTACAAAGCTACAGTCATCAAGATTGTGTGGAACTAGCACAAAAACGGAAATATAGACCAATGGAACAAGATAGGCGCCCCAGAGATAAACCCATGCACTTAGGGGCAACTTATCTTTGACAAAGGAGCCAAGAATATACAATGGAGAAAAGTCAGTCTCTTCAATAAGTAGCACTTGGGAAACTGGACAGCTTTGTGTAAAACAATGAAATTAGAACACTTCCTAACACCATACACAAAAATAAACTCAAAATGGATTAACACTTTGGTGTTTAAGGCCAGAAACTATAAAGCTCTTAGAGGAAAACATAAGCAGTATATTCTTTGACATAAATCACAGCAAGATCCTCTTTGACCCACTTCCTAAACTAATAGAAATAAAAGCAAAAATAAACAAATGTGACCTAATTAACTTAAAAGCTTTTGCATAGCAAAGGAAACAATAAACAGATGAAAAGACAACTCTGAGAATGGGAGAAAATAACTTCAAATGAAAAAACTGACAAAGCATTACTCTCCAAAATACATAAGCAGCTCATACAGCTCAATATCAGAAAGAAAAAAGAAAACTTCCCAATCAAAAAATGAGCAGAGGACCTAAACAGACATTTCTCCAAAGAAGACATACAGACGGCCAATGAACACTTGAAGAGATGCTCAACATCACTAATTATTAGAGAAATGCAAATCAAAATTGCAGTGAGGTGTCATCTCACACCAGTCAAAATGGCCATCATCAAAAAACCTACAACCAATAAATGCTGGAGAGGATGTGGAGAAAAAGGAATTTTTCTACAATGTTGATAGGAATGTAAACTGTCACAGCCATAAGGAGAACAATGTGGAAATTCCTTAAGAAAACTAGCGATAAATCTACTATAGGACCCAGCAATCCCACAACTGGGCATGTACCCAGAGAAAGCCACAATCAAAAAGGAATCAGTGAACCCAAATGTTCATTGCAGGACTACTTATAATAGCCAGGACATGGAAGCAACCTAGATGTCCATCTATAGATGAATGGATAAAGCAAATGTAGTACATATATAAAACGGACTATTACTCAGCCATAAAAAAGAATGAATTTGAATCAGTTGTAGTGAGGGGATGAACCTAGAGACTGTTATAGAGTGTGAAGTAAGTCAAAAAGAGAAAAATATCATATATTAATACATATATGAGGGCCTCCCAGGTGGTGCTAGTGGCAAAGGACCCAACATGCCAATACAGGAAACATAGGAGACGTAGGTTCAATCCCTGGGTCAGGAAGATCCCCTGGAGGAGGGCATGGCAACCCACTCCAGTATTCTTGCCTGGGAAATCCCATGGACAGAGGAACCTGGCAGTCCATGGGGTCACACACAGTCAGACACAGCTGAAGCGACTTAGCTTGTGAGCATGAACACATATATATGGAATCTGGAAAAATGGTATTGATGAATCTATTTGCAGGGAAGGAATGGAGACACAGATGTAGAGAATGAACTTGTGGATGCAGTGGGGGGAGGAGTGTATGGGCCGAATGGAGAAAACAGCGTCAACATATATACACTATCATGTGTAAAATAGATAGCTGGTGAGAAGTTGCTGTATAACACAAGGAGCCAAGCCTGATGCTCTCTGATGATGGAGAGGGGTGGGGTAAGGGGAAGCTCAAGAGGCTCAAGAGGGAGAGGATATGTGTTTAGTTATGGGTAATTCACATTGTTGTATAGAAGTCAACACAGCTCTGTAAAGCAATTTTCCCCAGTTAAAATTAAATTAAAAATACACTACTAAAAAAAAAGAGAAACAGTATGTATCCCATGAACAGTATGAAAAGGCAAAAAGATATGACCCTGGAAGATGAGCTCTCCTTGTCAAAATGTGTCCAATATGCCACTGGGAAATAGCAGAGGGCAATTACTAGTAGCTGCACAAAGAATGAAACAGCGGGGCCAAAGTGGAAGTGATGCTAAGTTGTGGATGTGTTGGGTAGTGAAGTAAAGTCTCATGCTGTAAAGAACAACACTGTATAGGAATATTGCATATTAGGTCCATGAATCAAGGTAAATTGCACATGGTCAAGCCACCCCAAATCTGTTTGTTTCATCCTCTTAAGCCTATCCAACAGAAGATCCAACACTTTGGAGGTGTCCTAATTTAAATCTCTAACTCAATACCATAAATATTTTTATCTTGTGGGCCCTACAGTCTCTGTTGCAATTACTCAACTCTGTTATTTTCATGCAGAAGCAACCACAGACAACATATGAACAAATAGGTGTTGCTAGCTTTGGTCTGAAATGGGCCAAATATGACCTGAGAACCCTAGACCTGTGTCAAACCCAACGCTTGCTTCAGGCTGAAGCTGTAGGACCAGCAGGCAGGCCAGAGTCACAGCAGACCAGAATGTGTTTCTGTCGACTGTCTGCACTGTGCCTGGGAGTGGTAGGTCATTATGATTGTTATAGTCCCACAGGACCAAGGACACTAATGGGGCATCCCTGGATTGCAGCCATAAACACCAGCACCAAAGGTAACAACCAGGTCAGTGGACACGTGTGGTTCCCTTCCAGATGCTGGCCCTCTGGAGCATGGAGAGGTAGCATGAAGTTAACCTGGCTTCCTCCAAGGTCTCTGGATACAATGAGAGTCAGACCTGAGAAATGTGTTTAGATAGAAGTCTGTCCTGAGACGGCAACTGTGAAGATGAGCCAGTGGACTTCTTTCAGACTGACTGCCTCCACTTGCTACCTCCTGCTGGACTACCAGGGTGGTAGCCAGTTAAGAACTCTTTCTCCATTTGTTACAGTTCCTTGAGACCAAGGGAACATTTCATGCAAAGATGGGCTCAATAAAGGACAGAAATGGTATGGACCTAATAGAAGCAGAAGATATTAAGAAGAGGTGGTAAGAATACACAGAAGAACTGTACGAAAAGATCTTCACAACCCAGATAATCATGATGGTGTGATCACTCACCTAGAGCCAGACATCCTGGAATATGAAGTCAAGTGGGCCTTAGGAAGAATCACTATGAACAAAGCTAATGGAGGTGATGAAATTCCAGTTGAGCTATTTCAAATCCTGAAAGATGATGCTGTGAAAGTGCTGCACTCAATATGCCAGCAAATTTGAAAAACAGCAGTGGCCACAGGACTGGAAATAGTCAGTTTTCATTCCAGTCCCTAAGAAGGGCAATGCCAAAGAATGCTCAAACTACTGCACAATTGCACTCATCTCACACACAAGCAAAGTAATGCTCAAAATTCTCCAAGCCAGGCTTCAGCAATACATGAACCATGAACTTCCAGATGTTCAAGCTGGTTTTAGAAAAGGCAGAGGAACCAGAGATCAAATTCCCAACATCTACTGGATTATCAAAAAAGAAAGAAAGTTCCAGAAAAACATCTCTTTCTGCTTTATTGACTATGCCAAAGCCTTTGACTGTGTGGATCACAACAAGCTGTGGAAAATTCTTCCGGAGATGGGAATACCAGACCATCTGATCTGCCTCTTGAGAAATCTGTATGCAGGTCAGGAAGCAACAGTTAGAACTGGACATGGAACAACAGACTGGTTCCAAATAGGAAAAGGAGTACATCAAGGCTGTATATTGTCACCCTGCTTATTGAACTTATATGCAGAGTACATCATGAGAAATGCTGGACTGGATGAATCACAAGCTAAAATCTCAATTGCCGGGAGAAATATCAATAACCTCAGATATGCAGATGACACCACCCTTATGGCAGAAAGTGAATAACTAAATAGCCTCTTGAAGAAAGTGAAAGAGGAGAGTGAAAAGTTGGCTTAAAACTCAGTATTCAGGAAACTAAGATCATGGCATCTGGTCCCATCACTTCATGTCAAATAGATGGGGAAAATATGGAAACAGAGGCAGACTTTATTTTGGGGGGCTCAGGATCACGGCAGATGGTGACTGCAGCCATGAAATTAAAAGACGCTTGCTCCTTGGAAGAAAAGCTATGACCACCCTAGACAGCATATTCAAAAGCAGAGACATTACTTTACCAACAAAGGTCTGTCCATTCAAGGCTATGTTTTTTCCAGTAGCCATGTATGGATGTGAGAGTTGGACTATAAAGAAAGCTGAGCACCGAAGAATTGATGCCTTTGAAATCTGGTATTGGAGAAGACTCTTGCGAGTCCCTTGGACTGCAAGGAGATCCAACCAGTCCATCCTAAAGGAGATCAGTCCTGGGTGTTCATTGTTAGGACTGATTTTGAAGCTGCAATTACAATAATTTGGCCACCTGATGAGAAGAGCTGACTCATTTGAAAAGACCCTGATTCTGGGAAAGATTGAGGGCAGGAGGAGAAGGGGACAACAGAAGATGTGATGGTTGGATAGTATCACTGACTCAATGGACATGAATTTGAGTAAACTCCGGGAGTTGGTGATGGACAGGGAGGCCTGGCATGCTGCAGTTTATCGGGTCAAAAAGAGTCGAACGTGAAAGCCACTGAACTGAACTGAGACTTGCAACCCCACTGCCCACGAGAGCCAAGCTATCTAGAGGTGCCTCCTGGGCAGCAGCCACCGAGATCTGGGTGCTAGATGAGGATACCAAGTTCTATGTGGTAGATGCTAGACCTTGGAGTGAGGCAAGGGGAATGTGTAAAGATGGCATCTGCCAGCCTCATTCCTTGGATCAGCTCCTTGATATATATTAAATTAGATGCCTGCTCCTCAGGCTGATGCTAAGGTAAGCAAATAAACATTTTCAGAAAGTCTGGGTATTTTTTTGTGGTTGCCTCTGCACCTGGGCCTGGGTGTTTGTGGAATTTTCTCAGCTCACTATAGCTTTCTGGCTCTGTGGACACAGGCTTCATTGGCTTTCAAAGCTTGATGCTTTGGGGGCTTTTCTCTCAGGTGCAAGTCTTAAGAGCTGTGGTGCCTAATGTGGGGTTCACGTGTCAGACAGAAGCTTGGGGTTTTGAGTTCCCTCCCAATTGTGGACTGCCACACTAGGAGGAGGATTTATGGTAACAGCATGTCTCAGCCTCTTTTACCTGCTTCAGTTTGGGTTTTATCTCATTTGCCCAATATGTAGTAAGTACTCAGCTTGTTTTGTTTTCAGCAGAAATTGTTCTATATGTAGCTGTAGATTTGGAGTGCCCATGGGAGATGGTGGGTTGATGATCTTCCTACATTACCATCTTGAAGTGGAAACCCTAAATTTTAATTTCTAATTATTTGTTGCTAGCATATAAATAATTTTTGTATATTGGCTTTGTATCTGCTTGCTAAATTCTCTTATTTATTACAGCACAACATTTCTGGAGAGTCCAGAAAATTTTGTATATATACAACAATTTCATCAACAGAAAGAAATTAATATATGATGGCAATGGTAAGTCTTTTATGTATCAGTAATTACTCTAAATGTAAATGAATTCAATCCAGAAGTCAAAAGGCACAGACTTTCAGGATGGTTTAAGAAAATAAGACTCAAATTATATGCTGCCTCTGAGAGACTCACTTTAGCATTAAGGACACATGAAATTTGAGACCCTAGAGGAGGGCATGGCAACCACTCCAGTATTCTTGCCTGGAGAATCCCATGGGCAGAGGAGCCTGGTGGGGCATAGGGTCACACAGTCAGACACAACTGAAGTGACTTAGCATTCATGCACACGTGTAATTTCAGAGCAAAGGGGTGGACTAAGGTATTCCATGAAAAGTGGAAACAGAAAGTTTGGGTACTTAGTTACTTATATGAAATAGAATTTAAGCTAAAAATGAAGTAAGGTTATTATATAATGATAAAGAAATCAATTTATCAAGAAAACGAACAATTGAAATATATATGCACTCCATATTAGAGCACCTAAACATATTAAACAAATACTAGCATGTCTTAAGGAGAAGGCTATGGCACCCCACTCCAGTACTCTTGCCTGGAAAATCACATGGATGGAGGAGCCTGGTAGGCTGCAGTCCATGGGGTTGAGAAGAGTCGGACACAACTGAGCGCCTTCACTTTCACTTTTTACTTTCATGCACTGGTGAAGGAAATGGCAACCCACTGCAGTGTTCTTGCCTGGAGAATCCCAGGGACGGGGGAGCCTGGTGGGCTGCCGTCTCTGGGGTCACACAGAGTCGGACATGACTGAAGTGACTTTGCAGCAGCAGCATGTCTTAAGGGAGAAGTAGACAAAACAAAATAATAGTAGGACTTAAATACCCCACTTTCAGCAATGGATATATCATTCAGACAGAAAATCAACAAGGAAATGTTTGCCTTGAGCTGTGTATTGGACCGAATGGATCTAGCATATTTATAAAACATTATATCCAGCAGCAGCAGAATACACACTCTTCTCAAGTACACACAGACTGCTCTCTAGGTTAGATCATGTAACAGGCCATAAAACAAATACTAGAAAATTCAAGAAGATTGAATTCATATGAAGTTTCTTTTCTGACCACATGGTATGAAACTAGAAATTAACAACACGAGGAAGGCTGGAAAACTTATGGAAACTAAACAACACACTTCTGAAAATCAGTGGGTTAAATAATAAAACAAAAGGGGAATAATATCTTGAAACATGAAAATGGAAACACAACACACTAAATTTAATGGGAGGCTGAAAAAGTAGTTGTTAGAGTGAAGTTTATGGCAATAAATACGTATTAAGAAAATAGAAAAATATCAAATAAAAAGTCTAATAGTATCCATCAAGGAATCAGAAAAAGAACAAAGCCTGAAGTTAGCAGAATTAAGAAAAATTTTAAAATTCAGGGCAGAAATAAAGGAAATAAATACTGTAAGAGGATAGAAAAAATCAATAAAACTAACAGCTGGTTTTATAGACCAGATAAATGAAACTGACAAACCTTTAGTAGACTAACTTAAAAAATAATACTCAAATAGGTGAAACAAGGAATTAAAGAGACATTACAAATGTTATACAAATGATAATTACAAATAATATATACTACAGATATGCAAAAGCTCATAAGAGATTACCAAGAATAATTATATGCCAACAAATGGCCCACCAAGAAGAAAAAGATGCATTCCTAGATATACAACCTACTAAGACTCAATTATGAATAGAAAATAAAAACAGACCAATAACCAGTAAGGAGATTGATTCAGTAATCAGAAATCTTCCGACACAGAAAAACCCAGACAACTTCACTGGCGAATTTTACCAAACATTTAAAGAAGAACTAATGCTAATCCTTAAACTTTTCCAAGAGAATAGAAGATGAGGGAACACTCAAACCCATTTTATGAGGCCAGCATCATTCTGATACAAAAGTGAGGATAAAGACGCTAGAAGAGAAGGAAACTATAGACCACCATCCCCGATGAATATATATGAAAAACTTACAACAAAAATATTAGGAACCTGAATTCAACAGCATATATTAAAAGGATCAAACACCATGACCAAGTGGGATTTCTTCCCGGGTTACAAGAATGGTTCAACATACACAAATCAATCAATAGGATACACCACATTAATAGAATAAAAGCAAAAATCATATGAGTATCTCAACAGATACAGGAAAAGCATTTGACAAC
Source organism: Budorcas taxicolor (assembly GCF_023091745.1). Lineage (NCBI taxonomy): Eukaryota > Metazoa > Chordata > Mammalia > Artiodactyla > Bovidae > Budorcas > Budorcas taxicolor. The sequence goes on from NC_068920.1 coordinate 56,899,385, forward strand.
ATACAGCGTCCTTTTATTTTTTTTCATAATAAGCCCTCAACAAATTGTTTATAGAAGGAATATATCTCAACCAATAAAGGCCATATGACCACCTTTGACCAGCCCACAGTCAACATCATACTCAAAGGTGAAATGCTGAAAACTTTCAGGCATAAGACAAGGCTGCCCTCTCTCACTACTCTTTTTTTCCCCCCCTAACATCTATTCTCCAGGCAAGAATACTGGAGTGGATTGCCATTTCCTTCTCCAGGGGAGCTTCCCGACCCAGGGATTGAACCCAGGTCTCCCACACTGGAGGCAGACTCTTTACCAATTGAGCCATCAGGGAACTTAATATCTATATCTATATATTCTTTATTGAAGTATAATTAACTCATAATGATTCAGGTGCACAGCAAACATGATTCAGTGATAAATATACACATGTATTATTTTTCAGATTATTTTCCACTATAGGATATTGACTATAGGTTCCTGTGCTATTTGGTAAACATTTGTTGTTTGTTGCATATCTATTTTTAAAAATAAGATATCTATCATTCTATTAATACTAAGTCCAAAAAGTAAAATAAAAATCTAATTTTTTAATTAGGCAAAAATTCTTAAGTTTTCTAGAATATATATATGATCAGTTCAGTTTAGTTCAGTTTAGTTCAGTTTATTTCAGTCGCTCAATCATGTCCAATGCTTTGCGACACCATGGTGCAGCACGCCAGGCCTCCCTGTCCATCACCACCTCCTGGAGTTCACTCAGACTCACGTCCATCGAGTCAGTGATGCCATCCAGCCATCTCATCCCCTGTCCTCCCCTTCTCCTCCTGCCCCCAATCCCTCCAAGCGTCAGAGTCTTTTCCAATGAGTCAACTCTTCACATGAGGTGGCCAAAGTACTGGAGTTTCAGCTTCAGCATCATTCCCTCCAAAGAAATCCCAGGGTTGATCTCCTTCAGAATGGACTGATTGGATCTCCTTGCAATCCAAGGGACTCTCAAGAGTCTTCTCCAACACCACAGTTCAAAAGCATCAATTCTTCGGTGCTCAGCCTTCTTCACAGTCCAACTCTCACATCCATACATGACAACTGGAAAAACCACAGCCTTGACTAGGCGGACCTTTGTTGGCAAAGTAATGTCTCTGCTTTTGAATATGCTGTCTAGGTTGGTCATAACTTTTCTTCCAAGGAGTAAGCGTCTTTTAATTTCATGGCTGTAGTCACCATCTGCAGTGATTTTGGAGCCCCCCAAAATAAAGTCTGACACTGTTTCCACTGTTTCCCCATCTATTTCCCATGAAGTGATGGGACCAGATGCCATAATCTTTGTTTTCTGAATGTTGAGCTTTAAGCCAACATTTTCACTCTCCACTTTCACTTTCATCAAGAGTCTTTTCAGTTCCTCTTCACTTTCTGCCATAAGGGTGGTGTCATCTGCACATCTGAGGTTATTGATATTTCTCCCTGCAATCTTGATTCCAGCTTATGCTTCTTCCAGTCCAGCGTTTCTCATGATGGACTTTGCATAGAAATTAAATGAGCAGGGTGATAATATACAGCCTTGACGTACTCCTTTTCCTATTTGGAACCAGTCTGTTGTTCCATGTCCAGTTCTAACTGTTGCTTCCTGACCTGCATACAGATTTCTCAGGGGGCAGATCAGGTGGTCTGGTATTCCCACCTCAGAATTTTCCACAGTTTATTGTGATCCACACAGTCAAAGGCTTTGGCATAGTCAATAAAGCAGAAATAGATGTTTTTCTGGAACTCTCTTGCTTTTTCCGTGATCCAATGGATGTTGGCAATTTGATCTCTGACATAATAAAACAAAGATTCTTTTGAATTCATTGATTGAGACTCAACATGTGACCAATGACAGAATCTTAAAGACACAAACAAGAAACAAAGAGATGGTCTCACTGTGAGGTAGCCTCTAGAGAACTTTGTCCAGTCCACCATCTCTCAACCATCTGCAAGCTGGAGCTGGGGACAAGACAGAAAAGATTGGGTGGGGGGAAGTTGTGAAAAGGGTGACCCAACAGAGAGTCTCCAGGATGAAAAGGGACAAGAGTGTAGGTGTGAGGCCTGAGGGAGTGAAGAAGGGAGAAAGGACAAAAAGACTAAAAAAAAAAAGAAAAAAGAAAGAGTTTGCTGTTTCAACCCAACCCCTTTGGGTGTCTATTCACCAAGGGACCAAGGAAATCCTGCATTTGCGACAACATGGATGGACATGAAAACATTGTGCTAAGTGAAATAAGCCAGACAGAGAAAGATAAATCCTGCGTGGTATCACTTTCAGGGGCTGGATTAAAGGAAAAAGGGAGGGGGTGGGTAAAAGGGTTTTGTTCTTGTCCAGTCACTCAGTCATGTCTTAGTTCTGTTACCCGATGGACTACAGACATTCACGTATAAGATGGAGAAGGTCTGAGGATGTGATGCAAAGCATGCTGACTATATTTGATAATACTGTTATATAAATAAATATTAAAAGTATACAACATATATATATATGTTTGTCACCAAAACAGTATATATGTATGTATAGTGATGGATGTTAACAAATTAATTAGAAGGGGGAATCTTTAAAAACATAAATGGATTTCAGATCACCACAATGTACAGTTTAAATATCTTACAATTTTGTTTATAAATTATACCTCAATAAAGTTGAAAAATAGTAAAATATGAGAGAAAGTGTAGCAGGGGCAAAGCTAGGTCTTTGTGAGGACTAGCCTTTTTCTGGTTTATTTTATTCAAAGGCATAGCTTTTGAGGAGTCTAAAATTAGAGTACTGGGTAATTAAGAGGACTCTTTACCTTGCTGGGCCTTGAAAAGTTAACTAATTTCTTCACGTTTGTGTGGGACTTTCCCAGTTTTTGCACCAAATATCCTGTATCCTTAGAAACCCCTCAGTCCTAGGAGAACTTGGGCAGTGGGTTCAAGCCTTAAACTCAAACTTCTACTCATGAGATGGCTGAAAAATCTTGCCGCTCTGTCTTAACTGGTCATCACGGGTCAGTAAATACCAGAAGTGCTAAAGGGATACCTAGTGTCCCCAAAGACACCCAGATCATTTCCATGGTCAGATTTTAAAATTTGCTTTTACTTTGCCTGCCATAGTCTTTTACTAAATCTTTCAGAAACTATCATTGTTCAGGGCTCAGCTCAAATATCTTTTCCGAAAGTGACCTATGTAAAGTGGCCATATTCTCAGGCCTCATTCTCTAGAGATCTGTGACGTGGTCTTTATGGCTGTCATTTGTATCTCAAATTATTCCTTTGGTTACCTGCTTTCTGTCTGACTGACCCTAATCTAAGTGTATGTTCAGTGATACGAGTTCTTAAGAGCACAACCTTTGTCCACCTTGTTTGCTTCCCCACAAAGAGGGCTTCCCTGGTGGCTCAGACAGTAAAGGATCCACCCACAATGCAGGGGACCTGGGTTCGATCCCTGGGTTGGGACGATCCCCTGGAGGAGGGCATGGCAACCCACTCCAGGATTCTTGCCTGGAGAATCCCCATGGACAGAGGAGCCTGGCAGGCCCCAGCCCATGGTGTCGCAGAGAGTCGGACATGGCTGAGTGACTAAGCACACACACACAGACTATCTAGAACATTTCCTGCAGTTCCTAGGTTCTAAAGAACACTTGTTGAATGTGTAAATAAATGGATGGATATTTCCTGCTGAGTTGTGTTTTCAAAGTTTCTAAAGACCTTAAGACTGCCTCACTGAAAGTTCAGTTCAGTTCAGTTCAGTTGCTCAGTCCTGTCTGACTATTTGTGACCCCATGGACTGCAGCACACCAGGCTTCCCTGTCCATCACCAACTCCTGGAGCTTGCTCAAACTCGTGTCCATCGAGTCAGTGATGCCATCCAACCATCTCATTATCTGTCATCCCCTTTTCCTCCTGCCTTCAATCTTTCCCAGCATCAGGGTCTTTTCAAATGAGTCAGCTCTTCACATCAGGTGGCCAAACCATTGGAGTTTCAGCTTCAGCATCAGTCCTTCCAATGAATATTCAGGACTGATTTCCTGTAGGATTGACTGGTTTGATCTCCTTGCAGTGCAAGGCACTCTCAAGAGTCTTCTCCAACACCACAGTTCAAAGTATCAATTCTTTGGCACTCAGCTTTCTTTATAGTCCAGCTCTCATATCCATATATGACTACTGGAAAAAACATAGCTTTGACTAGATGAACCTTTGTTGGCAAAGTAATGTCTCTGCTTATTAATATGCTGTCTAAGTTGGTTATAACTTTCCTTCCAAGGAGTAAGTGTCTTTTAATTTCATGGCTGCAGTCACCATCTACAGTGATTTTGGAGCCCCCCAAAATAAAGTCTGTCACTGTTTTCATTTTTTCTATTTGCCATGTAATGATGGGACCGGATTACATGATCTTCGTTTTCTGAATGTTGAGCTTTAAGCCAAATTTTCACTCTCTGCTTTCACTTTCATCAAGAGGCTCTTTAGTTCCTCTTCACTTTCTGCCATAAGGGTGGTGTCATCTGCATATCTGAGGTTATTGATATTTCTCCCGGAAATCTTGATTCCAGCTTGTGCTTCTTCCAACCTGGCATTTTGCATGCTGTACTCTGCATATAGCTTAAATAAGCAGGGTGACAATATACAGCCTTGACATACTCATTTTCCTAATTGGAACCAATCTGTTGTTCCATGTCCATTTCTAACCGTTGCTTCCTGACCTGCATACAGATTTCTCAGGAGGCAGGTCAGGTGGTCTGGTATTCCCATCACTTGAAGAATTTTCCAGTTTATTGTGATCCACACAGTCAAAGGCTTTGGCATAGTCAATAAAGCAAAAGTAGATGTTTTCTGGAATTCTCTTGCTTTTTCAATGATCCAATGGATGTTGGCAATTTGATCTCTGGTTCCTCTGCCTTTTCTAAATCCAGCCTGAACATCTAGAAGTTCATGGTTCATGTACTGTTGAAGCCTGGCTTGGAGGATTTTGAGTATTACTCTGCTAGTGTGTGAGATGAGTGCAATTATGCAGTAATTTGAACATTCTTTGGCATTGCCTTTGTTTGGGATTGGAATGAAAACTCACCTTTTCCAGTCCTATGGCCACTGATGAGTTTTCCAAAATTGCTGGCATATTGAGTGCAACACTTTGACAGCATCATCTTTTAGGATTTGAAATATCTCAACTAGAATTCAATTACCTCCACTAGCTTTGTTCATAGTGATGCTTCCTAAGGCCCACTTGACTTCACATTCCAGGATGTCTGGCTCTAGGTGAGTGATCACAGCACTGTGATTATCTGGGTCATGAAGATCTTTTCTGTACAGTTCTTTTGTGTATTCTTGCCACCTCTTAATATCTTCTGCTTCTGTTAAGTCCATACCATTTCTGTCCTTTATTGGGCCCATCTTTGCATGAAATGTTCCCTTGGTATCTCTAATTTTCTTGAAGAGGTCTCTAATCTTTCCCATTCTATTGTTTTCCTCTATTTTTAAAAATTGATCACTGAGGAAGGCCTTCTTATCTCCCCTTGCTATTCTTTGGAACTCTGCATTCAGATGGGTATATTTTTCCTTTTCTCTTTTGCCTTTAGCTTCTTTTCCTTTCTCAGCTACATTGGAAGTTATGCCTTAGTAAATAACTCCCCCCTTCAATCTGGCTTTCCTTCTCCAGTGGACTGAAACTGAGTCATTTAATGAGACTACTTGTCCAACTGGTTTTTCACAAGTAAACCAGGGAGCACAAGACAAGACCCTGAAGTTTATCTTAGAATAATTTAAATTCACTATGAAACTCACAGTTCAACTGCCCATGAACATCTTCATATGTCCTTCAGAAAGTCATGCAGGAGTGGCTTTATGTTAATGATCAGTCTGTCAAAGCAAAATGCAAATGATTATTCATCCCTCTGGTGAGTGTATGAGCTAGTGCTGTGGACTGTTGATGAGCTCAGAGGAAGAGGTCAGGTACCAGGGAATCACACTGGGGCAGACTCTCATCAGCACATTATCCCTGAGCGCTCTCAACAGTCAAGGAGGCGCTAAAGGAAAAATTAAACCAAAACTGGAGGCTGGTTTAAGGAGAATGATTATGCTGTGATTGTTGATGTTTCTTGTGAAGATCAGCCTTGACAATAAATATAAAGATGTGATTCATAAAATACAATTTAGGGATACTTTTTTCTGTAAGTTGGAGAGTATTTTACTCATAGATCTGTGGTACAGGGAACTGAAAAAGGGCAAAACATTTTTTTGAGTGCCTATATAAGTCATGTTAATAAAGTAAGATATATTAATAGACACATAATTATATGAAGACCACAATAATAGCTGTTATTAACTGGGTAAGCCAGAATTCTTGGATCCATCTTCATCTCTGTTCTTCCCCTCACACCGTATACTCAGTCATTCTGCAAGTCCTCTTGCCTCTGTCATCAAAATACATCCATAACGTGATCATTTCCCACCATCTCTACTGTCCCCATCCTGTTCCAAGGTCTCATCCACTCTTACCTGAATTATTGCAATGAACTTTAACTGATACTATATAACTCATTCCCAGATTTGTTGAACATTTAATGACAACTTCATCAAAGACAATGTATCTTTGTTTATGCACAAGTTGAATAAAATCAAACAGCTGCTTATCTAAGCTTTTGCATGGTGAGGGGTAAAGCTCTTGTGGGTAGTGATGGGAAGAGGGAGACAATGGCCAGCCAGCCAAATCCTTGCTGCATGTTTTCATAAATAAAGTTTTATTGGAACACAACAATGGCCACTTATTTGCATATGATATATAGCTGCCCACGTTACAATGGCAGGGTTGAATAGTCCAAACAGAGACCAAGTAATCTGCAAAGCTTAAAATATTTACCATTAAAAAAAAATACCCACCAAATTCATAGAAAAAAAAAAAAGATATGTGGTTGCAAGAGGCAGGAGGTACAGGGAAGGGGAATTGGAGGAAGATGATCAAAATGTAAAAACATCCAACTGTAAGATAAACGAGTTCCAAGAATGTAACATGTGACATGACTATGGTTAACATTGCTATTAACTATGTGATGCTCAGTAAAGCCATTAAAGAGTAGAACCTAAGTGATCTAATCACAAGGAGATCTTTTTTCTTGTCTTTTTATTGTGTCCATATGAAATTTTGATGCTAACTGAACCTACTATGGTCATCATTTCATAATATATGTAAATCAAGCCATCATACTTGATGCCTTAAACTTAATACAGTGATGTGAGTCAATGATTTCTCAATAAAACTAGAAAAAACTTACTATTTGGCCTTTATGAAAAAGCTTGCCAATTCCTGAGCTATAGGACATATCTAGTATTCTATTAAAACCACTGTAAGAGGGCTTGCTATGTTTACTTTCCTTAAGTCTAGCCAGTAAATTTTTAGATGCACTATTCTTGAATTTCTAGAATACAAGTGTAAAGAAATGTTGTCAGAAGTCAGATCGAGATAATGTTGCCTTCCCTAACACAGCCTTAGTTGTGTTTTCAAGAAGCATAAAGCTCAGTTTCAGTGATCTGAAAATAATATCAGAAGTAATTAAATTCTCGGGCCATCATGAATTAAAATTAGTTCTCTGGCCAAATTGCAACAAATGTTCTGTGTGGCTCCATTTCTGTTACATTAACAAGTTGAATGAGACTCTTCTTCTGCCTTTTTTTTTTTTTTAACTAAATTGGACCAATTTTTGGAAGAAATCATTCCATTCTGGAAGCTTCCTGTGAGGCATGTGTTCATTTATTGCTTGATGTGAGATGATCTTATTGATGAACTATCTACATTACTCCCATGTTGCATCATCCGGCCCCAAGACTTTAGATAGCATATATAAACTCTATATTCTTATAGATCTCAACTTACTTTCTTGGCTCCCCTGATATTTCCCTGCATCTTATTATTTGTCCAGAATTACACTCTCAATCTTGCCCAGCCTCATCTACTTTGCTTCAGACTCCAGCTAGTTGTGGACACCCCATCCTTCTAACATCTCAGGCTAAACAGCTTGGACTCAGCCTCAGACTTCTCTCTCATATTCTGTATCAGAACCTAAAGACAATCTTATCAGTCCAAAATATCCCCAGAATCTTGTCCCTTCTCAGTATCTCCCTGCTTACCACCTCTGCCCTATCTCCTCTTCCTCTGATAAATCACCAGCTTCCCAGTTGATCTCCCAATGCAGCAGCCAGAATGATCCTGTCAGAGCTTACATCTGACTTTTCCTCTGCTCAAAGCCCTGCAACTGTTGCCAAGTTCAAGCCTATATTACTTGCTGCACGGCTGGCTGATAAATTGAGAGATGAGTTTTTGAGGCAAGGAATAGCAACTTTATTCAGAAAGCCAGCAGACAGAGGATGATGGACTTGTGTCCCAAAGAACCATCTTATCTGAGTTAGAATCCAGGCTACTTTTATAACTATTTAAGAGAGGAGGCAGTAAAGTCAAACATTTTCTGGTTTGGTCAGCCTCTGGAGGGGATGTGTGAATTTCTTCCTACCACAGTCATTCACAGGTGGGCCTGGTCAGGCTGTTTCCTGTGGGTTAAACAGAAGTATTTTAGCTTAATGCTCATTACCTGGGAGGCAGGGTTCCCAGACATCGGCCACTATGTATAATTTAAGCTTATAGGCAACATCCCTTAAGATTAACAGCTGATCACTCACAAAAACTCTGCAGTTCAGATGGGAGTAGCCGGAAATATTTAAAGCAATGAAAGGGGAAAACCTATAACCAAAATTACCTAGTAAGGGTCTCATTCAAAATCAATGGAGAAATCAAAAGACAAGCAAAAATTAAGAGAATTCAGTACCACTAAACTGGCTTTCCCTGGTGGTGCAGATAGTAAAGAATCCACCAGCAATGCAGGAAACCCAGGTTCAATCCCTGGATTGGGAAGATCTCCTGGAGAAGGGAACGGCTGGGACCCACTCTAGTATTCTTGCCTGGAGAATTCTATGGACAGAGGAGCCTGGTGGGCTACAGTCCCTGGGGTTGCAAAGAGTTGAACATGACTGAGAGACTAACACTTTCACTTTCAAATTGGCTTTAAAACAAATGTTAAAGGGATTTTTTGGGAAGGAAACACAAAAGAAGGAAAAGACCTATGAAGACAAACCCAGAACAATTAAGAAAATGGCAATAGGAACATATATATCAAAAATGACTTTAAATGTAAATGGATTAAATGCCCCAAACAAATGACACCGACTGGGTGAGTGGATACAAAAACAAGATCCCTATATATGCTGTCTCCTAGAGACCCCCTTCAGAGCTAGAGACATATACAAATGAAAGAGCGGGGATGGAAAGAGATATTCCATGCAAATGGAAATCAAAAGAAATCTGGAATAGCAATCCTTGTATCAGGTAAAATAGACTTTAAAATAAAGATCATTACAAGAGACAAGGAAGGACACTACATAATGATCAATCAAAGAAGAAGACATAACAATTGCAAATAGTAATATACCCAACATAGTAGCACCTCAATACATAAGGCAAATGCTAACAGACATAAAAGAGGAAATCAACATTAACATACTAACAGTAGTAGACTTTAACACCCCACTTATACCAATAACCAAGTCATCCAGTCAGAAAATTAGTAAGGAAACACAAGCTTGAAATGATACATTAGACCACATAGACCTAACTGATATCTATAGGATATTCCATTCAAACGCAGAAGAATGCATTCTTCTCTTCTCAAGTGCAAACAGAACATTCTCCAGGATAGATCACATCTTGGGTCACAAATCAAGCCTCAGTAAATTTAAGAAGATTGAAATTGTGTCAAGCATCTTTTCTGACTACAACACTATGAGATTAGATATCATTATAGGAAGAAAACTAAAAAGCACAAACACCTGGAGGCTAAACAACACACCTCTAAATAACCAAGAGGTCATTGAAGAAATCAAAGAGGAAAAAAAGAAAACAACCCTAGAAACAAATGACAATGAAAACATGATGACTCCAAACACATGGGATGCAACGAAAGTAGTTCTAAGAGGGAAGTTTATAGTAATACAATCCTACCCCAAGAAACAAGATAAACATTCAAATAAACAACCTAACCTTACACCTAAAACAATTAGCAAAAGAAAAACAAACAAACAAAAAAAACCTCCCAAAGTTAGTGATTAACTTAGAACATAAAATGTTCTGCTGTATCACATGGTGAGTCAGAGTGAAAGTCCCTGCAGCAGCCTGTGTGGTCCAGGCCCTGAGGCCTCCCCAGCGCATCTCCTCACTCCCCTCCTTCCATTCTGCGGCGGATGTGCAGGCCACTCCATACTCCTGGACCCTGGTGGCCACATCCTCCCTTGCATCCGGTCTTCTCTGTGCCTGGACAATCCGTGGAGCTTCCTTGCTCATTTACTCCATGTCTCTGCTCCAATATCACTTTATCAAAAAGGCTGTACTGACTGCCTTTGCCTCATCATCGCTCTTTCTAGAACATCCATAACTTTTATTATATCACCTACCACCACCTGGTATATGCTTTTTTACTTTTAGGATCTCAGAATAAGGACTTTGTTCACTGCTGTGAACCCAAGTACCTAGAAGAGTGCCTGATACATGGGAGATTTTTAATATGTATTTTTGATCAAATGAATAGTCACTTACCTGTGTTCCTGGTTCCATGTTAAATCGTTTACATACGTTATCCTGTTGGATTTTCATGGCAGAAAATGACTCTATGTGGTGACAGCCTTTTATGTTGGTGAGTGATTTTCCCTAAGTCCCACAGACAGTAAGTACATCAAGATGTGCAGGTTTCAAATCACTAAGCTTTATTATTGCCTCTTCTACTGCTTCTTATAAGAAGCTTACAAGAAATTTACAAAAAGATCACTAACATTATTAGATGTTACAATTGAACCATGGGTACTTACTGGACTCAGAACAAATTTGTGTTAGCAGTGAGAGGAGTTATATTCCACCTCATTTGTGCCTGAGGACTTAAGACAATAGATACAAAACATCCATATTCCAAACCCTGCAGCACCTGCGACTCTGATGTACACAAACTGGCCTTCTGGTGATTAGCCAGTCTTGCTCAGTGAGAGAGTAAAAGGGTTGGGGTTCAACTGGCCAAGGAATTGAAAATAGAGGAGAGTTTTATTTAGACCGAATACCTGCTGTAGTGGGGGTGGAGAGATTTTACCTAACTAGTGTGAAGATTTAATGGAAGTACCCTTACCCAATGCGTGGGAGTATACAGAAACCACAAAGCTTGCTGCACTATTTTGGCAATTGGACGATGGAGCCCAAGAATTAGAAGGGCGCGGGGGACAGAGCTGGAAGGTGAATGGGAGAATCCAGCCCAGCAGAGAAGGACAAACCTTGGGTTTTCCAAATATTCAGGAAGATTCAAATTGCAGTGTGATTTAAGACCTAGCGGCAGACACTCTGACCCTCTCTGGCCTCAGGAGGAAGTTTGAACACTCACAGAAGAGGGTAACAGCGCCAACAGAACAACCCCACCCCCTAGCTGCCCTGAACCAGGGCAGCCATGAGCTGGTGAGGCCACCCCAGCTCCCTTAGTCCTGGTGGGGCTGTCCTGTCCCTGGAACGTGGAGCGCGGTGGCCTCCAGCAGTAATGGACTCGAAGCGCGGTGGCCTCCAGCAGTGATGGACTCATCAACTCATCCTTTTGTGGCATTGCTCCCTCCCTTGCTCCTTCCCTCATTCTCCCAATATGTTTCTTGAGATCGTCTCCCAAACAAACCTCCAGCCCTCAAATGCTAGCCTCAAGATCTACTCCTGGGAATCTAAACCTAAAGGAGACCCAGACAAACATCTCCGATCTGCGAGGCTGGAGTTCAGGAATAGTCGACGTTGGTGCACAAGCAGGTTAGGCCGCTGGCATTATTCTGACACATCAGTTCAGTTCAGTCGCTTGGTCGTGTCCGACTCTTTGCGACCCCATGAATTGCAGCACGCTAGGCCTCCCTGTTCATCACCATCTCCCGGAGTTCACTCAGACTCACATCCATCGAGTCAGTGATGCCATCCAGCCATCTCATCCTCTGTCGTCCCCTTCTCCTCCTGCCCCCAATCCCTCCCAGCATCAGAGTCTTTTCCAATGAGTCAACTCTTTGCATGAGGTGGACAAAGTACTGGAGTTTCAGCTTTAGCATCATTCCTTCCAAAGAAATACCAGGGTTGATCTCCTTCAGAATGGACTGGTTGGGTCTCCCTGCAGTCCAAGGACTCTCAAGAGTCTTCTCCAACACCACAGTTCAAGAGCATCAATTCTTCGGCGCTCAGCCTTCTTCACAGTCCAACTCTCACATCCATACACGACCACTGGAAAAACCATAGCCTTGACTAGACGGACCTTAGTCAGCAAAGTAATGTCTCTGCTTTTGAATATACTATCTAGGTTGCTCATAACTTTTCTTCCAAGGAGCAAGCATCTTTTAATTTCATGGCTGCAGTCACCATCTGCAGTGATTTTGGAGCCCAAGAAAATAAAGTCTGACACTGTTTCCACTGTTTCCCCATCTATTTCCCATGAAGTGATGGACTGGATGCCATGATCTTCATTTTCTGAATGTTGAGCTTTAAGCCAACTTTTTCACTCTCCTCTTTCACTTTCATCAAGAGGCTTTTTAGCTCCTCTTCACTTTCTGCCATAAGGGTGGTGTCATCTGCATATCTGAGGTGATTGATATTTCTCCCGGCAAGCTTGATTCCAGCTTGTGTTTCTTCCAGTCCAGCGTTTCTCATGATGTACTCTGCATAGAAGTTAAATAAGCAGGGTGACAATATACAGCCTCGATGTACTCCTTTTCCTCTTTGGAACCAGTCTGTTGTTCCATGTCCAGTTCTAACTGTTGCTTCCTGACCTGCATACAGATTTCTCAAGAGGCAGGTCGGGTGGTCTGGTATTCCCATCTCTTTGAGAACTTTCCACAGTTTATTGTGATCCACACAGTCAAAGGCTTTGGGATAGTCAATAAAGCAGAAATAGATGTTTTTCTGGAACTCTCTTGCTTTTTCCATGATCCAGCAGATGTTGGCAATTTGATCTCTGGTTCCTCTGCCTTTTCTAAAACCAGCTTGAACATCAGGGAGTTCACGGTTCATGTACTGCTGAAGCCTGGCTTGGAGAATTTTGAGCATTACTCTACTAGCATGTGAGATGAGTGCAATTGTGCGGTAGTTTGAGCATTCTTTGGCATTTCCTTTCTTTGGAATTGGAATGAAAACTGACCTTTTCCAGTCCTGTGGCCACTGCTGAGTTTTCCAAATTTGCTGGCATATTGAGTGCAGCACTTTCACAGCATCATCTTTCAGGGTTTGAAACAGCTCAACTGGAATTCCATCATGTTCACTAGCTTTGTTAGTAGTGATGCTTTCTAAGGCCCACTTGACTTCATTTTCCAAGATGTCTGGCTCTAGATTAGTGATCACATCATCATGATTATCTGGGTCATGAAGATCTTTTTTGTACAGTTCTTCCATGTATTCTTGCCACCTCTTCTTAATATCTTCTGCTTCTGTTAGGTCCAGACCATTTCTGTCCTTTATCGAGCCCATCTTTGCATGAAGTGTTCCCTTGGTATCTCTAATTTTTTTGAAGAGATCTCTAGTCTTTCCCATTCTGTTGTTTTCCTCTCTTTCTTTGCATTGATTGCTGAAGAAGCCTTTCTTATTTCTTCTTGCTATTCTTTGGAACTCTGCATTCAGATGCTTATATCTTTCCTTTTCTCCTTTGCTTTTTGCCTCTCTTCTTTTCACAGCTGTTTGTAAGGCCTTTCCAGACAGCCACTTTGCTTTTTTGCATTTCTTTTCCACAGGGATGGTCTTGATTCCTGTCTCCTGTACAATGTCACGAACCTCATTCCATAGTTCATCAGGCTCTCTATCTATCAGATCTAGGCCCTTAAATCTATTTCTCACTTCCACTGTATAGTCATAAGGGATTTGATTTAGGTCATACCTGAATGGTCTAGCAATTTTCCCTACTTTCTTCAATTTGAGTCTGAATTTGGTAATAAAGAGTTCATGATCTTAGCCACAGTCAGCTCCTGGTCTTGTTCTTGTTAACCATATAGAGCTTCTCCATCTTTGGCTGCATAGAATATAATCAGTCTGATTTCAGTGTTGACCATCTGGTGATGTCCATGTGTAGAGTCTTTTCTTGTGTTGTTGGAAGAGGGTGTTTGCTATGACCAGTGCATTTTCTTGGCAAAACTCTATTAGTCTTTGCCCTGCTTCATTCCGCATTCCAAGGCCAAATTTGCCTGTTACTCCAGGTGTTTCTTGACTTCCTACTTTTGCATTCCAGTCCCCTATAATGAAAAGGACATCTTTTTTGGGTGTTAGTTCTAAAATGTCTTGTAGGTCTTCATAAAACTGTTCAACTTCAGCTTTTTCAGCGTTACTGGTTTGGGCATAGACTTGGATAACTGTGATATTGAATGGTTTGCCTTGGAGACGAACAGAGATCATTCTGTCTTTTTTGAGATTGCATCCAAGTACTGCATTTTGGACTCTTTTGTTGACCATGATGACTACTCCATTTCTTCTGAGGGATTCCTGCCCACAGTAGTAGATATAATGGTCATCTGAGTTAAGTTCACCCATTCCAGTCCATTTTAGTTCGCTGATTCCTAGAATGTCGACATTCACCCTTGCCATCTCTTGTTTGAACACTTCCAATTTGCCTTGATTCATGGACCTGACATTCCAGGTTCCTATGCAATATTGCTCTTTACAGCATCGGATCTTGCTTCTATCACCAGTCACATCCACAACTGGGTATTGTTTTTGCTTTGGCTCCATCCCTTCATTCTTTCTGGAGTTATTTCTCCACTGATTTCCAGTAGCATATTGGGCACCTAATGACCTGGGGAGTTCCTCTTTTGGTATCCTATCATTTTGCCTTTTCCTACTGTTCATGGGGTTCTCAAGGCAAGAATACTGAAGTGGCTTGACATTCCCTTCTCCAGTGGACCATGCTCTGTCAGATCTCTCCACCATGACCCGCCTGTCTTGGGTTGCCCCGCAGGCATGGCTTGGTTTCATTGAGTTAGACAAGGCTGTGGTCCTAGTGTGATTAGATTGACTAGTTTTCTGTGAGTATGGTTTCAGTGTGTCTGCCCTCTGATGCCCTCTTGCAACACCTACCATCTTACTTGGGTTTCTCTTAACTTGGGTGTGGGGTATCTCTTCATGGCTGCTCCAGCAAAGTACAGCTGCTGCTCCTTACCTTGGACGAGGGGTATCTCCTCCCACCACCGTTCCTGACCTTCAACGTGGGCTGGCTCTTCTAGGCAGCTAGCTGTGAGGATTCTGACACATGAGGACATAAATTTTCCTGATGATGGGCTCCCGGTCTCTGCACTGTATAGGAATGGGCACCAGAGGAGAGCCTTGTAGCTGTGCCCTTGGAGACCTGGGGTGGCACGGGGGTGTGGATGTGGAGGGGGCAGTTCCTGAGCCTGTTCACCAGGTTCTGTGGGAGGTGTGCAGCTTGCCCTACTGATGTCTGTAGGGCGACAGGACAGTCACATTGCCCTCTGTGCTTTCACTCGGGGAGCAGGGGCCAGGACGTGAAAGGCAAGGAGCTCCCCCTACGTCCAGGCAGAGATCCTCCCCAATCCCACCCAGTGAACTGCTGACTGACCGTGAGATACCAGATGGATGATGATGCTGACGTGAGCTGCACTCCCAAGCACACCTCAGACACAAACTCAGGAGAACTCAGTTCAAATATGACAAGACTGGAAAATGACCCCAGGCAACCAATGACTTTCTAGGACCCTTCTGCAAGACACAATTCAGAACTACTTTAGACTCTAAAGCAGTGGTCCCCAACCTTTTTGGCACAAGCAGCCAGTTTTAAGGAAGAAAATTTTTCCGTGGAACAGGGTAAGGGGGAATGGTCTGGAGATGATTCAAGCACATTGCTTTCATTATGCTGCCGCTGATCTGACCGGAGGCAGAGCTCAGGCAGTAACAAGCCATGGGGGGCTGGCTGTAAATACAGAAGAAGCTTTGCTCCCTTGCCCGCTGCTCACCTTCTGCCCTGTGTGTGGCCCGGTTGCTAGTCCAGGTACCGGTTCATGGTCCAGGGTTTAGAGACCCCTCATCTAAGGCCATGCTATGCACTGTAGATGAGTGAGGGAAGTGTTTTATTATTACTTAGAGATGGTATAAATGTATACTGTATTTAAGAAGAAAAGGTTTCTCTTAGTTCATATTCTATCAGTTTGTTAAGCCGTTTTGTAAAGACCAGAAAGAAATGTATAGCTGCACACAACACTTAGACTTCGTCAGATGCCTATTGCTCTCCGTTAGTTATGTGTTCATTCTCCTACTTTAACTTCTGGTTAACACCACACACAAAAAGGCATCAGCTCAATTCTTAAAATTTTAAGCCATCTTTCTTTTCTATCCATAGCATACATGGTTCAATAATATTGTATTTCACCTACTCTAGTATATAAAATTTATGTGCAGACTGTTTCTTCCTAAATAATCTCTTCTTAGATGTCTACTTGTAAGGAGAAGTTGGCCTCATTTGAAGAAACTAGCTGTCTTCTTCAAAACACATTTCCCTATTACCTGACCAACCAAACTATCATTTTTCAACATGATAGTTCTCTTATTTTAGAAATGCATTTTAAAGAGCAGATCTCATAATTATAGAGTTAAAATAATCCTTAAAAACAATCACATATTTCCTTTCTCATAAGAAGTCCAGTATTGTGGCTTTAACTGTTTTGTATGTTAAATATCAGGATGTATATTATTGAATTTCATGCTAGATTTTCAATGGAGTTACTGATACATGGGCATTCTGTGTCTTAAATTTCATTGTTTTATATGTATGTAACAGGCATAATTGCTGGGAGAAATATCAATAACCTCAGATATGCAGATGACACCACCCTTATGGCAGAAAGTGAAGAGGAACTAAAAAGCCTCTTGATGAAAGTGAAAGTGGAGAGTGAAAATGTTGGCTTAAAGCTCAACATTCAGAAAATGAAGATCATGGCATCCGGTCCCATCACTTCATGGGAAATAGATGGGGAAACAGTGGAAACAGTGTCAGACTTTATTTTTGGGGGCTCCAATATCACTGCAGATGGTGACTGCAGCCATGAAATTAAAAGATGCTTACTCCTTGGAAGAAAAGTTATGACCAACCTAGATAGTATATTCAAAAGCAAAGACATTACTTTGCCGGCTAAGGTGTGTCTAGTCAAGGCTATGGCTTTTCCTGTAGTCACATATGGATGTGAGAGTTGGACTGTGAAGAAGGCTGAGCACCGAAGAATTGATGCTTTTGAGCTGTGGTGTTGGAGAAGACTCTTGAGAGTCCCTTGGACTACAAGGAGATCCAACCAATCCATTCTGAAGGAGATCAGCCCTGGGATTTCTTTGGAAGGAATGATGCTAAAGCTGAAACTCCAGTACTTTGTCCACCTCACGAGAGGAGTTGACTCATTGGAAAAGGCTCTGATGCTGGGAGGGATTGGGGGCAGGAGGAGAAGGGGACGACAGAGGATGAGATGGCTGGATGGCATCACTGGCTCGATGGACGTGAGTCTGAGTGAACTCCGGGAGATGGTGATGGACAGGGAGGCCTGGCGTGCTGTGATTCCTGGGGTCACAAAGAGTCGGACACCACTGAGCGACTGAACTGAATTGAACTGAACAGGCATAATGTATATTTACACAAATATATAGTATATTTATATAAACATATATAACACTCATAAGTCATATATAGTATACAATATATAAAATATGTAAATGTATGACATGTAATGTTATTTATAAACATGAGTATGATTATAACATATGTAATATTGTATATATATTGTATGTATATATATCTCTCTCATATATGAGATATGCTGCTGCTAAGTCGCTTCAGTCGTGTCCAACTCTGTGCAACCCCATAGACAGCAGCCCACCAGGCTCCCCCGTCCCTGGGATTCTCCAGGCAATAACACTGGAGTGGGTTTCCATTTTCTTCTCCAATGCATAAAAATGAAAGTGAAGTTGCTCAGTCGTGTCCGACTCTTCACGACCCCATGGACTGCAGCCTTCCAGGCTCCTCTGTCCATGGGATTTTCCAGGCAAGAGTACTGGAGTTGGGTGCCATCGCCTTCTCCGTATATGAGATATACTCATCATATATATCACATATATATTTATAGACACACATTTGTTACCCATAGCATATATCATACTTATTTGTGTCTTGTATATCATATATATGTTTTTTACTCAAGTCGTTGACTTCATTTTCAGCTGTTTCACTTTCTCTCTTGTGTTCATTCTTTAAAAGTCCTCTCCATCCTCACCTCCCCTCTGCGGCAGGGGCAGGTGTGCTTTATTTACAGACTAGGTTCCTTCAGTAACATTTAAAGGCTGATGTGGCCTGGAATGTGTTTACTATCCTGTTTAGATAGAAATCAGACCAAATCCTTCCAGGAAGGTCAACTGGTGCTTGGAGAAGAAGCAGCTCACATTCTCATTTCCATTCTGAAATGCGATTTACTCTGGTTTTAGGTAAGTTAATCCTGCTTTATCTGAATGTACAGAACTTGATAGTTGTTGAGGGCATATCCCTGAGCTTTGTTTCTAGTTTTGTCACTAGAATTGAACTTGGACAAGGAACTGCAAACATTTCTCTGCTTTGCTTTGTCAGTGTGAGAAATGAGAATAATAATGTGCCCACTTTACAAAAAAGCCTTAATGAGTTTTGCTTTCATGAAGCATTATGAGATCCCAAGGCAAGGGCTGCTGGAGGGGCTGACTTGCTGCAGAAATCTAAAAATGCTGTTTCATCTGGTATTTTAGAGATTTCTCCCAGGTTTGCAGTGATCTCAGACTATCAGGTTTTTTGAGTTGTTGTTAAGAAAAGGATTGGGAACCTAGTAGGAAGACATGGGAATTTGAGTTAAATTTTCCTATTTGCTCCGGATCCAAGTTTTCTATACACTTATGTGATGCTGTGAAATTAATCAGCTTGGATAGTCCTCGTAAAAACAAAAATGAAGCCTGAAAATTATATCTGTCACTTTTCTAACAAAGTTTGCCCAGTGCCCAGATGGCCAGTGTTCAGGCAAGGCCAGCAGTAGAAGGAAGAGCATAGTGATGGTGAAATGAACCGCTATCCTGGGAGCCTTCCCTGTGGGTGTGGGTTACAACAGGGACGGGAGCTGATTATGAGTTTCTGCAGGAAATGGTACAGTAAAAATCATGATGGTCTTATTTCTGTAATAAAACAGTCACCATTCGTCTAGAAATTTGGCTGAGTCTCATGATGACTTCAGGAAAATCACTCTGCACCTCTGCATCTACCGCTGACAAGAGCAGATGAATCTGTAAATGTAATCCAGGCTTTGTCTTGCAAGCAGGCAGTGGTGTGAGCTGGATGAACTGATTATCTGCCCGCTGGAGCCCCTGCTCCAGGCCCCCCTCTGGCCTTTTCCCAGTTCCCTCTATCCTCCGTGCTGCTGCCATCTCCTTCCTAGAAGCAAGCCCAAGCCTTTCCTGCCCGAAGCCCTCTCCATGCCGGCTGTTGTCTACAGCTGTCATCCTACACCCTACATTCAAGCTGGAGTACATTTCCTAGGGTTTCCTTGAACAGCAATGCTCCTCAGTGTCCCTTTATCAAACCAGTCCCTTTGCCTGCAAACGGTCTTTGCTCATCAGCATCTTACAGACGCTAAAGCTCCTGCATCTGCTCCAAGGTTGTGAGCCTTCCTGAGCAGCCCCGCATTCTGGCAGACAGGTCTTCACTCTGCCTACCCCCACCCCACCCGCAGTGCTCCCTCACATATCCTTTCTGCCTCTCACAGTGCTCAAGCTGTCTCTGCCCGCCTGCCTTTCATCTTTCTACCCCAGCTTCCACCTGAACCAGGCATTTATATCTACTGAATGAATGAATTGTATCTCAGGTATGCAATATACAGACATGCTCTTAAACCTTATTGGAGGTACAGCTTCTGACGAACCTCATTTTAGGTGACAGCTTTAGAGGAAACATTGGACTCCTCTGAGGTCCTTGTGCTACACTCAGGCAGGGACCCACAGGACTCAAGTTTCAGTGATCTCATTTTGGTAACATGATAACGCAAGACTATAGTCAGGAGATGCTGACATGTGTAATCACAAGGTGTTCAAGCTGGAAGGGGTCTTACTGAGGTCACTTGTCTAATCTTAGGTAACCAAGTAAGGAAACTGAGGCCAGGAGGGTTGGGTCTTTCTCTAGGTAACACCAGAAGGTTGAATCAGAACTGAAATCAGCACCTGAAATCCCCTAACCACTGTCAGGCTACTCTTGACCTCCAGCCATGGCTCTGCCGGACACCTTCCCTGCTGCTCAGCAAGGACAGCGGTAGCGGGAGGAAGGGCACGACATTCAAGGCTCTTCCATCAAATGACAGCAATAGGATCAGAAGAAAACTGACCATGATATTTTTAAAAAATTTATTTATTTTTAATTGGAGGATAATTGCTTTACAATACTGTCTTGGTTTGTGCCATATATCAACATGAATCAGTCATAGATATACATGTATGCCTTACCTCTCAACCTCCCTACCAATTCCCCCCCATCCCACCCCAGTAGAGAGCAAGTGGGAATTTGCTGTATGATGCAGGGAACTCAAACCTGTGCTCTATGACACAATATTTATTTTTTAAAAAACTGAGGGTCTGTTGTAGCAGCCAGCTCCTCTCCTGCTTCTCCATGTGACAAGCCCTCTGCCCGTCTTCTGAGATCCACTGAGGGATGGGAGGACACAAGTCTGTCCTCTGTTCCTGCACCTCCTTCAGCCCTTGGATTCATGCACAGGCTGGCTAGTTTTGCCTTTTCTCCACCTCACAACATGCCATGCTCCCTTAGCATTGAGGTCGCTCAGAATCAAATATTTAATGTGCTTTTTGCCTTGGAACTTCAAGGAAGAAAGACACAAATGGATCACATAATATATGATGAGAACCTCCTGTGTAACTTTCAGATTGGATATTCGCATACCAGCGTTTATGTGTTTGGAAAATTTTAAATGGAGGGATCTGTCCATGCCAGTAAATGGGTAAACAAAGTGTGAAATAAAACTAGAAAGGAGGTGGTGTTGATCTAGCTGATCTCTAAAGATATCTCCAGGGAAAAATTCTGTGATTCTTTTCAGTGATGGAATCCAGTGAGAAAAAAACCTCAAAGTTTCTGCTGGTGCTGTTTGAATATTCTCATGAGTAAGTAGGAAATAAAAACTAAACCAACCCATTTAACTAGTCTTTGGTGCCCATCAGCTGTGCCATTCAGGCTTTCTCACATCTCTTGTAAGTATACTTCATGGTTATATGTCAGCATGTTACAAATGCCTTTAGTGAGATGCTTTGCACTGATCACTGAGGAAGGCTTTCTTATCTCTCCTTGCTATTTTTTGGAACTCTCAATTCAAGTGGGTATATCTTTCCTTTTCTCCTTTGCCTTTTGCTTTGCATCTTTTCTCAGCTATTTGTAAGGCCTCCTCAGACAACCATTTTGCCTTTTTGCATTTCTTTTTCTTGGAGATGGTCTTGGTCACCACCTCCTGTACAATGTCATGAACCTCTGTCCATAGTTCTTCAGGCCCTCTGTCTATCAGATCTAACCCCTTGAATTGATTTGTCACTTCCACTGTATAATTGTAAGGGATTTGATTTAGGTCGAATCTGAATGGTCTAGTGGTTTTCCCCACTTGCTCCAATTTAAGTCTGAATTTGGCAATAAAGAGTTCATGATCTGACCCACAGTCAGCTCCCAGTCTTGTTTTTGCTGATTGTATAGAGCTTCTTCATCTCCTGTTGCAAAGAATATAATCAATCTGATTTCAATAACAAACATCTGGTGATGTCCATGTGTAGAGTCGTCTCATGTCGGAAAGGGTGTTTGCTATGACCAGTGCATTCTCTTGGCAAAACTTGGCTAGCCTTTGCCCTGCTTCATTTTGTATTTCAAGGCCTAACTTACCCGTTACTCCATGTATCTCTTGACTTCCTACTTTTGCATTCTAGTTCCCTAGGATGAAAAGGACATCTTTTTTTGAGTGTTAGTTCCAGAAGGTCTTGTAGGTCATCACAGAACTATTCAACTTTAGCTTCTTCGGCATTAGTGGTTGGGGCATAGACTTCTATTACTGTGATATTGAATGGTTTGCCTTGGAAATGAACAGAGATCATTCTGTCATTTTTGAGATTGCATCCAAGTACCGCATTTTGGACTCTTTTGTTGACTATGATGGCTACTCCATTTCTTCTAAGGGATTCTTGCCCACTGTAGTAGATATAATGGTCATCTGAATCTAATTCATCCATATTGGTCCATTTTAGTTCATTGATTCCTAAAATGTCAATGTTCATCCTTGCCATATCCTGTTTGACCACTTGCAATTTACCTTGATTCATGGATCTAACATTCCAGGTTCCTATGCAATATTGTTCTTTACAGCATCAGACTTTACATTCATCACCAGTCACATCCACAACTAGGTGTTGTTTTCACTTTGGCTCCCTCTCTTCACTCTTTCTGGAGTTATTTCTCTACTCTTCTCCAGTAGCATACTGGATACCTACCGACATGGGGAGTTCATCTTTCAGTGTCACATCTTTTTGCCTTTTCATTCTGGTGATCTTCCTAAGCCTTCCTAAGTGATCAGTGCCAAAAAATAGAGGACAACAACAGGATGGGGAAGATTAGAGACCTCTTCAAAAAACTTAGAGATACCAAGGGAACATTTCATGCAAAGATGGGCACAGTAAAGAACAGAAACTGTATAGACCTAACAGAAGCAGAAGATACCGAGAAGAGGTGGCAAAAATACACAGAAGAACTATTAAATAAAGAATGTTAATGACCCAGATAATTAAAATGGTGTGATCACTGACCTAGAGCCAGGCATCCTGGAATGTGAAGTCAAGGGGGTCTTAGGAAGCATAACCACAAACAAAGCTAGTGGAGGTGATGGCGTTCCAGTTGAGCTATTTCAAATCCTAAAAGATGATGCTGTGAAAGTGCTGCACTCCATATGCCAGCAAATTTGGAAAACTCAGCAGTGGCCACAGGACTGGAAAATGTTGGTTTTCATTCCAATCCCAAAGAATGTTCAAACTACTGCACAACTGCACTCATCTCACATGCAAGCAAAGTAATGCTCAAAATTCTCCAAGATAGGCTTCAACAGTACATGAAATGTTCAAGCTGGTTTTAGAAAAGGCAGAGGAACCAGAGATCAAATTGCCAACATCCCTTGGATCATCAAAAAAGCAAGAGAGTTCCAGAAAAACATCTATTTCTGCTTTAATGACTATGCCAAAGCCTTTGATTGTGTGAATCACAACAAACTGTGGAAAATTCTTCAAGAGATGGGACTACCAGCAGGTCAGAAAGCAACAGTTAGAACCGGACATGGAACAATGGACTGGAAAGGAATATGTCAAGGCTGTATATTGTCACCCTGCTTATTTAACTTATATGCAGAGTACATCATGTGAAATGCTGGGCTGGATGAAGCACAAACTCAGCAGTGGCCAGGGGAAATATCAGTAACCTCAAATATGCCACCCTTATGGCAGAAAGTGAAGAGGAACTAAAGAGCCTCTTGATCAAAGTGAAAGAAGTGAGAGAAAAAGCTGGCTTAAAACTCAACATTAAAAAAACTAAGGAATCAGGTCCCATCACTTCATGGCAAATAGATAGGAAACAATGGAAATAGTGACAGGCAATTTTCTTGGGCTCCAAAATCACTGACTGTGGCGACTGCAGCCATGAAATTAAAATACACTTGTTCCTCGGAAGAAAAGCTATGACTAACCTAGACAGAATATTAAAAAGCAGAGACATTACTTTGCCGACAAAGATTGTATAGTCAAATTTATGGTTTTCTAGTAGTCATGTATGGATTTGAGAGTTGGACCATAAAGAAATCTGAGAGCTGAAGAACTGATGCTTTTGAACTGTGGTGTTGAAGAAGACTCTTTAGAATGCCTTGCACTGCAGGGAGATCAAATCAGTCAGTCCTGAAGGAAATCATTCCTGAATATTCATTAGAAGGATTGATGCTGAAGCTCCAATGGTTTGGCTACCTGATGCAGAGAACTGACTCACTGGAAATGACCCTGATGCTGAAAAAGATTGAAGGCAGGAGGAGAAGGGGATGACAGAGGATGAGATGGTTGGATGGCATCACTGACTCGATGGACATGAGTTTGAGTGGACTCCGGGAGTTGGTGCCTTCACAACAGGGAAGGCTGGTGTGCTGCAATCCATGGGGTCACAAAGAGTAGGACATGACTGAGCGAATGAACAGAACTGAGAAGCTTGCCTTTGGTCTCTGCCACAGAGAAATCCCTACAGTGTTTCTTACAGCAGGGACTATGTGTAATTCCCTCTGTGATCCTAGCTTCGTGGTCTTGGATCATCAGGACTTACATTATGGGCAAGTGAGCACATTTCCAGAGTATAGATTCCAGTGTTCAAAAGCAGGGTCATACTGAATTTACTTTAATGATAAGATCAAATGGTACAGGATATATAATAACTGATTATAATTAAATACAGCTGATATGTCCAAACAAATTGGCTAATAAAGATTTAAAGTGTTCAAAAAGAAAATAAAAATAAAATCAATTGTAAAGATATCAAATAGTCATATAATTTACATAAGATTACAAACTTGATAAACACATAAGTTGGAAATGTCATTTGAATATTGAAGTGTTCTTTAAAGATTTAATGTTAACTCTAGAAAATAACTTATGTGCGAGTGTTTAAAATTTTTCTTAAAATTCCAGAGATTGGGAGAGTTCAGTTCAAGAAGGTCACATGGGAGGTTCCTGGACTCACTTCCTGCCAGAGACACACTGAATCTACAGCAGCATATGAAGCAATTCTCGCAGAAGGAAATCCAGAAGTGAGTTGCACGACTCCTTCACAGCAAGCAAATGAGAAAACCAACATGGAAACAGTAGGAAGGGCTGAGACACAATGTCACCATAAGCCTGCCCCTGTAACAGTAGCACACAGCTGGGAGGGAACTCAGGCTCCCAGCTCTCCCTTGGGGAACGAAGGGTTTGGATCCCACATCTGGGGCCCCAACTTAAAGGACTTTCGCATGAGACATGACCTCCCAAAACATCCAGCTCTGAGAGCCGATGGTGTTTGTGACCCAAGATGCACAGGCCGTGTGAAACTAAGACACAGTTCTTAACAGCCTCATGAGGACTCACAGTGACTCTCACCCCAGGGCTCAGCAGAGAGGCTGCAGGACGACACATCCAGTTTCTTCAGGAAAGAGGCCTATTTGCAGATCTTAAAACCTATGGCCTGAGGGGCAGGCTTCTGTTAGCTCACATCCAGGGGATGAGTGCATCCTTTTCACAGACTGGAATGACTGGTGGGCACCACTTTTGTTCTTTCCCTCTGCTTCGCTCCATGACTCTGGGATCACTTGGCAAGGGGCCTGTATATGTGTCTGGCACCCTGGCTATTTTGGCTACTACATAGGGGATGCACCCTTGGTAGCCTGGCTCTGGTGGCCAGAGGGCTTCCCCATAGGACTCTAACAGTGGTACAATTCTTAAACACCAGGATATAGCACAGAGACAGCAGGCTGAAATGTCAAGTCTTTCCATGAAAGAAACCTAATTTTAGATCATAAAATCCATGGCCTGAAGGGCAGGCTTCTAATTTAGCACACATCTAGGGTATGACCATAGTCTTTTTCAGAGACTAGGGGCCAGCAGGCACATTCTTCATGCTGACCCCCCGCTCTACCCCAGGTCCTGGGTGTCTCTGTGAAAGGAGCTCGTGCACCTAGCTGAAGCCCCTACTTTTATGGGGCTGCTGCAGAGAGGACACAACCCTGAATCTGATAACTGGTGCATCTAGTGTCCACAGGTTCAACTGGATGGTAGCAAATACAGAAACAGTTCTTAACTGTCCATAATCTTAGGGATATATGCAGAGGGAGCAGACAAAAATAGCCATCTCCCAGTCATGTTCTGAAAGAGTCATATTATATATATATTAAACCTGCTCACTGAGAGTCTGGGTTCCAATCAGTCTGAATCTAGGTACTGAATGAGAACCTCCCCTTTGAGACACAGAAAGATCTGTGTACACTCTCAAATACTAGGAGCCTCTAAGAACAAAGAAGGAAGTTTGGACAATCGCAAAGGTTTGAGACCCAACAAGGAGCTAGGACAGAACTGAATGGCATGGTTCATCTCCTATCCAAGGGTACTCTGTCAAGATGGGAAGAGGCAGCTGCTTTATCTAATGCACAGAAATCACCACAGAGAATCAAGAAAATGAAGAAAGAGAGAAATGTATTTCAATACCTAAGATGAAACCTCAGAAATAGACCTTAATGAAATGGAGATAAGTGATTTATTTAATAAAGAGTTCAAAGTAACTGTCGTAAAGATACCCACTAAGATCTGAAGAACAATGAATAAACAAAGTGAGAATTTCAGCAGAGACAGGAAATATAAGAAAGTACCAAACAGAAATCAAGCACTGAAAAACACAATAACTGAACTAGAAAGTTCACTAGAAGTTACCAAAAATAGACTAGATCAAGTGGAATAAAGGTTTATCCAACATGAAAACAAATTTCATTCAATCAGAAGAGAAAAAGAAAAAAAAAAGACAAGAGTGAGGATAGCTTTAGGATCTTATGGGGAAAAATCATGTGGACAAATTTTCACATTGTAGGGGTCCCAGAAGAGCAGAGAGAAAAAGGAGGATAAAACTGGAAGAAATAATGGCTGAAAACTTTCCTAACTTGGAAAAAAACAAAAACAAAAACAGACATCCAGATTTAGGAAGCCCAGAAGGTGTTCCAAATAAGATGAATCCAAAGAGAACCACATAGGCTTCTGGTTCAAGATGGTGGAGTAGAAGGATGCACACTCATCTCCTCCTGCAAGAGCACCAAAACTGAAACTAGCTATTCACCAACCATCGACAGGAGGATGCTAGAAGCCACCAAAAAAAGATAACCCACGTCCAAAGACAAAGAAGCCACAGCGAGACTGTAGGAGAAGTGCAGTCATGATAAAATAAAATCCCATACCCCCTGGTTGGGTAACCCATAAACTGGAGCATAATAATACCAAAGAAATTCTCCCACTGTTGTGAACAACAAGTCAGGCATCCTAGTTTGCGGATCCAACAAAGGAACTGGGAATCCTGAGGGACCCTGCCTTGAAGGCCAGCAAGATTTGATTATAGGACTTCTAGAGGACTGGGGGAAACAGAGACTCCACCATAAACAAAATCTCACACACACCAAGAACCGAAAGAAAGGAAAAATGACCCCACAGGAGACTGAACCAAAACCACCTGCTAGTGTTGGAGGGCCTCCTGTAGAGGTGTGGGTCAGCAAGGGCTCACCACGGGGATGCGGGCACTGGAAGCAACAGGCTGGGAAGGTACCCCTTGGAGTAAACCCTCTTGGAGTTTGCCATTAACCTTACCCTAGAACCCAGGGCTGAGTCACCTCAGGCCAAACAACTAATGGGGAGGGAGCACAACTCCACTCATCAGCAGATAATTGGATTAAAGCTTTACTGATCAAGGATCTGCCAGCAGAGCAAGACCTGGTCTTTCCCATCCAGCCCCTCATTTTTTGCCTTTTCATACTGTTCATGGGGTTCTCAAGGGAAGAATGCTGACGTAGTTTGTCATTCCCTTCTCCAGTAAGAAGCAACAGTTAGAACTGGACATGGAACTACAGACTCGTTCCAAATTGGTAAAGGAGGACATCAAGGCTGCATATTGTCACCCTGCTTATTTAACTTTTATGCAGAGTACTCATGAGAAATACCAGGCTGTATGAAGCACAAGCTGGAATCAAGATTGCTAGGAGAAATATCAATAACCTCAGATATGCAGATGACACCACCCTTATGGCAGAAAGTGAAGAGGAACTAAAGAGCCTCTTGATGAAAGTCATAGAAGAGAGTGAAAAAGCTGGCTTAGAAAACAACATTCAAAAAATTAAGATCATGGCCAGAGGAGAGGAGAGGGTGAGATATATGGAAAGAGTAACATAGAAACTTACATTGCCATATGTAAAATAGATAGATAGCCAATGGAAATTTGCTGTATGGCTCAGGAAACTCAAACAGGTGTTCTGTATAAGCCTAGAGGGGTGGGACGGGGAGGAAGTATACCTATGGCTGCTTCATGTTGAGGTTTGACAGAAAATGAAATTCTGTAAGGCAATTATCCTTCAATTAAAAAACAAACAAACAAAAAAACAACTAAGATCATGGCATCAAGTCCCATCACTTCATGGTAAATAGATGGGGAAACAATGGAAACAGTGACAGACTATTTTCTTGGGCTCCAAAATCACTGCATATGATGACTGCAACCATGAAATTATAGATACTTGTTCCTCATAAGAAAAGCTATGACCAACCTAGACAGCATATTAAAAGCAGAGATATTACTTTGCCAATAAAGATTATATAGTCAAATTTATGGTTTTTCCAGTAGTCATGTATGGATATGAGAGTTGTACCATAAAGAAACCTGAGAGCTGAAGGATTGATGCTTTTGAACTGTGATGTTGGAGAAGACTCTTGAGACTGCCTTGCACTGCAAGG
Source organism: Budorcas taxicolor (assembly GCF_023091745.1). Taxonomy (NCBI): domain Eukaryota; kingdom Metazoa; phylum Chordata; class Mammalia; order Artiodactyla; family Bovidae; genus Budorcas; species Budorcas taxicolor. The sequence goes on from NC_068920.1 coordinate 56,928,024, forward strand.
AGATCAAACCAGTCAGTCCTAAAGGAAATCAACCCTGAATATTCATTGGAAGGATTGAGCTGAAGCTGAAGCTCCAATACTTTGGCCCTCTGATGGAAAGAGCCAACTGATTAGAAAACACTGGGAAAAGACTGAGGGCAGGAGGAGAAGGGGATGATAGAGGATGAGATGGTTGGATGGCATCACCAACTCAATGGACATGAGTTTGAGCAAGGTTTGGGAGTTGGTGAAGGACAGTGAAGCCTGGTGTTCTGCAATCCATGAGGTCACAAATAGTTGGACACTACTGAGTGACTAAACAAAAACAGTCCCTCCCATCAGGAAGCTTACACAAACCTCTTAACCACATCCATAGGAGGACAGACAGAAAAAGAAAGAAGTACAATCTCAGAGCAGCTAAAATGAAAACCGTATTATAGAAAGTTAATTACATGCACCCACTCCAGTATTCTTGCCTGGAGAACCCCATGGACAGAGGAGCCTGGCGGGCTGCAGACCATGGAGTCGCAAAGAGTCAGACATGACTGAAGCGACTTAGCATGCACACAATTACAATGAAAAAGCAGAAAGTTATGTCCAGATGAACAGACAAGGTAAAACCTCAGAAAAACAGTTAAATGAAGTGGAGATAGGCAATCTTCTAGAAAAAGAATTCAGAATAACAATAGTCAAGATGATACAGGATCTTGGGAAAACAATGGACAAGATGTAAGAAATGCTTACTAAAGACCTACAAGAACTAAAGCACAAACAGAGATGAATAATACAGTGGAAGGAATCAATAGCAGAATAACTGAGGTGGAAGAGTGGATGAATGACCTGGAAGACAGAATGGTGGAAATCACTGCTGCTGAACAGAATATAGAAAAAAGAATGAGAAGGCCTAAGAGGCCTCTGGGACAACATCAAGTGCACCAACATTCACATTATAGGGGTCTCAGGAGGAGAAGAGAGAGAGAAAGGACCTGAGAAAATATATGAAGAGATAATAGCTGAAAAGTTCCCTAACATGGGAAAGGAAATAGTCAACCAAGTCCAGGAAGCGCAGAGTCCAGGCAGGATAAACCCAAGGAGGAACACACCAAGACAAGGGAAAAAACAATAAATAATATACAAGAGAACTCCCATCAGGCGAGAAACTTTACAAGCCAGAAGAAAATAGCACAATATATTTAAAGTGGTGAAAGGGAAGAACCTACAACCAAGAATACTCTACTTAGGAAGACTCTCATTCAAACTTGATGGAGAAATCAAAAGCTTTCCAGACAAGCCAAAATTAAGAGAATTCAGAACCACCAAACCAGCTTTACAACAAATGCTAAAGGAACTTCTCTAGACAGGAAGCACAAGAGAAGGAAAAGACCCATAGAAAATAAACCCTGAACAATTAAGTTTGGTCAATCATATATACTGATAATTACTTAAATGTAAATGGATTAAATGCACCAACAAAAGACATAGATTGGCTGGGCAGATAAAAATATGCCCATGTATGCACTTCTACTTACCAAATCACTCTACTTGAACCCCCAAATTGTATGTAATTATTTTATATTGTTAAGTTAATCATGTTCCCCTTGTGGCTTGCAATTGTAATTATCTTTTATTTTTTGTCTGGCTATTGATTGTGAATACTGACAAACATCTTTTACTATTGTGATTATGTAACTGTTACTCACTTAATACCATTGTATCATGATTGGTCACTAGAAAAATAATAGAACTCTGTATCACCAAAACAAGTTAATAGAAAAACCTGTAATCATTTTTTTTAAAATCCAGATGGATATCAGAATTATATGGAAATATTTTGAAAAATATAAATGCCCAGGTATTTTTTCCTCCATAGCTCTGAACATGCTTCTAATGAGCAGTCATGTTTAAAAACAACTGAACTATATGATGATCTTTTACTTTTATCTAGTTTGTTTCATTTTTTCTATTGCATATTCAGTGATCTTGTTTCATTTAGTTTATGTTTTTCAATTTCTCCATCTCTTCTAATTTTTTTAATGTTCTTTCTGAAGCCTTTTTCAAGTGTAGTAGAAAAAGCTTTTATACACATATATAAATAATGTTTTATATACATATATAAATAATAAATAATATGTCTTCTCTGGGTTGGCAAGATCCACTGGAGAAGGAAATGGCAACCCTCTCCAGTAATCTTGCCTGGAAAATCCCATGGACAGAGGAGTCTGGTAAGCTACAGTCCATGGGGTCTCAAAGAGTTGGAGACAACCGAGTGACTTCACTTTCACTTTCTTTCTTTCACATAAATAATATGTATAATATATATATTTTAGAAAACTTGAAATTTTGCCTAACTAAAAAATTTGTGACATTTTGATTCCACTTGTTTGACTTAGTTCAAATAGATTACTAGATTACTAATTATAAAATAGATATGCAACAAGTAACAAAGGTTTACTGTATAGCCAAGGGAAATATAGTCAATATGTTGTAATAACCTATAATGGAAAATAATTTTAAAAATATTATATATATATACACACATATATATATAACTGAATCATCTTGCTGTACACCTGAAACATTGTAAGTCAACTATACTTAAAATATATATATATATATATAAAGAGAAAAAAAGCAACCCATATAGAAACACTTGTAATTAAATTGTCAAATGTTAAAAACAAGGAGAGACTCTTGTAAGCAACAAGAGAAATACAATTTGTTATGTACAAGGGAATTCTCATACGACTCAAATGTTTAGCAGGTATTTTGCAGGACAGAAGGGAGTGGCACAATACAGTGAAAGTGCTGAAACACAAAAACTGCCAACCACAAGTATTTGAACCAGCAAAATATTCTGCAGAATAAGGAGAAACAGAGAGTTTTTCAGACAAGTGAAAAAATGGAGTTCATTACCATTAAACAGCCTTACAAATAATGTTTAAAAATTTCTTTAAGCTAACAGAAAGGGTACTAATTAGTAACAGAAAAACAAATAGAAGTATAACTCTCACTGCTAATATTATAATCTAGTATTGTAATAGTGGCAGGTTAATCACTAATGTTAATAAATCTGGTACAGGCATTAAAAAATATTAAAAAAATATGTGGATGCTGATGTAGAGTGTATGAGTTAAAAAAAAAAGGGTAGCAGTTGTAACTTTGACTACAACAATCCATCAGGTTATACACAAAAGTAAAAAGATATGAAAGTGAAACTGAAAGTGTTAGTCACATAGTCGTGGCTGACTCTTTGCGACCCCATGGTCTGTCCATGGAATTCTCCAGGCAAGAATAATGGAATGGTTTGCCATACCCTTCTCCAGAGGGTCTTCCCCACCCAGAGAGCAAACCTGGATCTCCTTTCTTGATATAAAAAACAGAAAACTTGAGGGTTGCTAGAGCTTAAGAATGTGTTCAAACATAAGTTATCATTAACTAAAAACAGAGTGCTATAACTCTAAGGTGTTTTATGGAAGTCTCTTGGTTATCACAAAGCAAAAACCTATGGTAGGTATAAGAAAGATAGAAAGAAAGAAATCTAAGCATGCAACTACAGAAAATCATCCAATCACAAAGAAACAGAGCAACCAAGAGGAAAGGGACAGAACAATTACAAAACAGCCAAAACATCAGAGCAAAATGCAATATTAAATCCATACTTGTCCAAAATTGTTTTTATTTTTTGAACATTTGTGGTATTTCTGCAATCATGCTATTACAGTTAATGCATCAGTAAATATCCTTATGCACACTTTTGTGTAAATATATAGATATCTTGAAATTAAGCTAATAAATTATTTTTTTATCCAAAGAATTTAGACCTTGAAATATATTCTTTATTTATTGAAACTTCTTGAAATTCTTAACAAACATAGTATAAAAGGAAAAAAAAGTCAAATTTAGAGAAATAGCATAGAATGATGGATGAAGGGGCTGGATATGTGGAGGGATTGGGGAGATAGTGGTCAAAGGGTACGAGTTTTCAGTTATAAGATGAAAAAGCTATGGGAAATCTAACATACAGCATAGTGACCATAGTTAGCAATACTGCAATATATACTTGAAATTTGCTAAGAGAGTAGATTAGAGAGTAGAGTAGTGTTCTCACCATATACACCGAAAGACTTGGTAACTATGTGAAGAGATGGATATGTTAATTAACATGAGAGTGGTCAATTTCAGAAATTATCTGTATGTCTGATCCTTACACTGTACCGTTTTCATTGTTATTGTTTGAACCTTTGCTTATTTATTTGAAGTTTTGTTGATTTTCAGGATTAGTTTTATATGTAAAATGTAAAGATTCAATATTTTAAGGATTATACTCCATTTAAAGTTATTAGAAAACAGTGGCTATATTCCCTTGTGCTGTATACTATATTACTTATATTAATTTTATTTATTTTTACACACAGTTCAGTTCAGTTCAGTTCAGTCACTCGGTCGTGCCCAACTCTTTGCGACCCCGTGAATCGCAGCACGCCAGGCCTCCCTGTCTATCACCATCTCCCAGAGTTCACTCAGACTCACATCCATCGAGTCAGTGATGCCATCCAGCCATCTCATCCTCTGTCCTCCCCTTCTCCTCCTGCCCCCAATCCCTCCCAGCATCAAAGTCTTTTCCAATGAGTCAACTCTTCGCATGAGGTGGCCAAAGTACTGGAGTTTCAGCTTTAGCATCATTCCTTCCAAAGAAATCCCAGGGCTGATCGCCTTCAGAATGGACTGGTTGGATCTCCTTGCAGTCCAAGGGACTCTCAAGACTCTTCTCCAACACCACAGTTCAAAAGCATCAATTCTTCAGCGCTCAGCCTTCTTCACAGTCCAACTCTCACATCCATACATGACTACTGGGAAAACCATAGCCTTGACTAGACAGACCTTAGTCAGCAAAGTAATGTCTCTGCTTTTGAATATGCTATCTAGGTTGGTCATAACTTTCCTTCCAAGGAGTAAGTGTCTTTTAATTTCATGGCTGCAGTCACCATCTGCAGTGATTTTGGAGCCCAAGAAAATAAAGTCTGACACTGTTTCCACTGTTTCCCCATCTATTTGCCATGAAGTGATGGGACCAGATGCCATGATCTTCGTTTTCTGAATGTTGAGCTTTAAGCCAACTTTTTCACTCTCCTCTTTCACTTTCTTCAAGAGGCTTTTTAGTTCCTCTTCGCTTTCTGCCATAAGGGTGGAGTCATCTGCATATCAGGTTATTGATATTTCTCCTGGCAATCTTGATTCCAGCTTGTGCTTCTTCCAGCCCAGCGTTTCTCATGATGTACTCTGCATATATGTTAAATAAGCAGGGTGACAGTATACAGCCTTGACGTAATCCTTTTCCTATTTGGAACCAGTCTGTTGTTCCAGTGCTTATTTATTTTACACATAGTAGTTGGTATCTTTTAATCCCAATCTGCTGATTTGCTCCCTCTTCCTTTTCACCACTCTAACCACCAGTTTGTTTTCTATACCTGTGACTCTGTTTCTCTTTTATGTGCTTTTTTTGGTTTTGTTTTAGATTCCACATATCAGTGATAATACAGAGTATTTGACTTAGTGAAATAAGTTATTTGAGTTATTTCACTAAGTCAAATACTCCTAGATACTCTCTAGGTTCATTCACATTGCTGCAAAAAGCAGAGTTTCATTCTTTTTTATGGTTGAATAATATGTGTTGTGATTCATGGGGTCGCAAAGAGTCAGACGTGACTGAGTGACTGAAATGAACTGAACTGAACTGAACTGAATATCCCATCTTTATCCATTCATTTTGTGATGGATACTTAAGTTGTTTTCACATCTTTTATTAAAATTAATTTATTTTTTAATTGAAGGATAATTGCTTTACAGATTTTTGTTGTTTTCTGTAAAACCTCAACATGAATTTGCCATAGGTATACATATATCCACTCCTTCTTGAAACCCCCTCCCACCCCCCACTTCACCCCACACCTATAGGCTGATACAGAGGTGATATCTCATTGCAGTTTTGATTTGCGTTTCTCTAATAATGAGCAATGTTGAGCATCTTTTCATGTGTCTGTTAGCCATCTGTACGTCTTCTTTGCAGAAATGTCTGTTTAGGTCTTTTTCCCACTTTTTGATTGGGTTGTTTGTTTTTCTGGCATTTAGTTGTATGAGCTGCTTGTGTATTTCAGAAATTAATCTTTTGTCAGTTGTTTCATCTGCTATTATTTTCTCCTATTCTGAGGGATGTCTTTTCACCTTGCTTAAAGTTTCCTTTGCTGTGCAAAAGCTTTTACGTTGAATCAGGTCCCACTTGTTTATTTTTGTTTTTATTTCTGTTACTGTAGGAGGTGGGTCATAGAGGATCTTGCTTTGATTTATGTCATTGAGTATTCTGCCTATGTTTTCCCCTAAAAGTTTTCTAGTTTCTGGTCTTGGAGAAGGCAATGGCAACCCACTCCAGTACTCTTGCCTGGAAAATCCCATGGATGGAGGAGCCTGGTAGGCTGCAGTCCATGGGGTCGTAACGAGTCAGTCATGACTGAGTGACTTCACTTTCATTTTTCACTGTCATGCATTGGAGAAGGAAATGGCAACCCACTCCAGTGTTCCTGCCTGGAGAATCCCAGGGATGTTTAGGGCTTTAATCCATTTAGAGTTTATCTTTGTGTATGGTGTTAGGAAGTGTTCTAATTTCATTCTTTTACATGTAGCTGTCCAGTTTTCCCAGCAGCACTTATTGAAGAGGCTGTCTTTGCCCCATTGTATATTCTTGCCTCCCTTGTAAAAAACAAGGTACCTATAGGTGCTTGAGTTTATTTCTTGTCTATCTTGTTCCATTGGTCTATATTTCTGTTTTTGTGCCAGTACCATACTGTTTTGATGACTGTAGCTTTGTAGTATAATCTGAAGTCAGGAAAGTTGATTCCTCCAGCTTCATTCATTCTCAAGACTGTTTTAGCTATTTGGGGTCTTTTGTGTTTCCATATGAATTGTGAAATTTTTTGTCCTAGTTCTGTGGAAAATACCATTAGTAATTTGATAGGGATCACATTGAATCTGTATATGACATTTGGTAGTTTAGTCATTTCACAATATTGATTCTTCCTACCCAGGAACATAGAATATCTCTCCATCTGTTTATTTCATTTTTGATTTTTTTTCACCAGTGTCTTATAAGTTTCTGTGTACAGTTCTTTTGTCTCTTTAGGTAAGTTTATTCCTAGATATTTTATTCTTTTTGTTGCAATGGTGAATGGGAGTGATTCCTTAATTTCTGTTTCTGATTTTTCATTGTTAGTGTATGGGAATGCAAGTGATTTCTGTGTATTGATTTTGTATTCTGTGACTTTGCTAAATTCTCTGAATAGCTCTAGTAATTTTCTGATAGTATCTTTAGGGTTTTCTATGTATAGTATCATATCATCTGCAAACAGTGAGAGCTTTACTTCTTTTCTGATCTGGATTCCTTTTGTTTCTTTTTCTACTCTGACTGCTGTAGCTAGGACTTTCAGAACTGTGTTAAATAATAGTGGCAAAATTGGACACCCTTGTCTTGTTCCTGATCTTAGGGGGAATTCTTTCAGTTTTTCACTATTGAGAATAATGTTTTCTGTAGGCTTATTATATATGGCCTTTACTATGTTGAGGTAGGTTCCTTCTATGCCCATTCTTTGAAGAGTTTTCATCATAAATGGGTGCTGAATTTTGTCAAAGGCTTATCTGCATCTATTGAGATTATCGTATGATTTTTATCTTCTAGCTTGTTAATATGGTCTATCACATTGATTGATTTGTGTATATTGAAGAATCCTTGCATCCCTGGAATAAACTCAACTTGATCATGGTGTGTGAGCTTTTTGATGTGTTGCTGAATTCACTTTGCTAAAATTTTGTTGAGGAGTTTTGCATCTATATTCATTCGTGATACTGGCCTGTAGTTTTCTTTTTTTGTGTGTTGTCTTTGTTTGGTTTTGGTATCAGGGTGATAGTGGCCTCATAGAATGAGTATGGAAGTGTTCCTTCCTCTGCAATTTTTGAAAGAGTTTTAGAGGATAGGCATTAGCTCTTCTCTAAGTATTTGATAGAATTCCCCTGTGAACCCATCTGATCCTGGGCTTTTGTTTTTTTGGGAGATTTTTGATCACAGCCTCAATTTTAGTGCTTGTAACTGATTTGTCCATAATTTCTATTTCTTCCTGGTTCAGTCTTGGAAGGTTGAACTTTTCTAAGAATCTGTCCATTTCTTCCAGGTTATATATTTTATTGCTATATAGTTGTTCATAATAGTCTCTTATAATCCTTCCTATTTCTGCATTGTCTGTTGCAACCTCTCCTTTTTCATTTCTAATTTTGTTGATTGGATTATTCTCTCTTTTTTTCTTGAGTCTGGCTAATGGTTTGTTAATTTTGTTTATCTTCTTAAAGAACTAGCTTTTAGTTTTATTAATCTTTACTATCGTTTCTTTCATTTCTTTTTCATTTCTTTCTGGTCGGATCTTTATGATTTCTTTCCTTCTACTAACTTTTTTTTTTTTTGTTCTTCTTTTTCCAGTTGTTTTAGGTATAAAGTTAGGTTGTCTATTCAATGTTTTTCTTGTTTTTTGAAGTATGTTTGTATTGCTATAAACATCCCTCTTAGAAGTGCTTTTGCTTCATTCCATAGGTTTTGAGTTGTCTTGTTTTCATTGTTATTTATTTCTAGAAATTTTTTGATTTCCCCTTTGATTTCTTCAGTAACCTGTTGGCTGTTTAGAAATGCGTTGTTTAATGTCCATGTGTTTGGGTTTCTTACAGTTTTTTTCTTGTAATTGATTTACAGTCTCATAGCATTGTTGTCGGAGAAGATGCTTGATGTGATTTCAATTTTCTTAAATTTACTGAGGTTTGATTTGTGACCCAAGATGTGGTCTATCCTGGAGAATGTTCCGTGTGCACCTGAGAAGAAGGTGTATTCTTCTGTATTTGGATGGAATGTTCTGAAGATACCAATGAGATCCATCTCATCTAATATATCGTTTAAGACTGTGTTTCTTTTTAATTTTCTGTTTTGATGATCTGTCCATAGGTGTGAGTGGGGTGTTAAAGTCTCCTACTATTATTGTGTTACTGTCAATTTCTCCTTTTACATCTGCTAGTGTTTGTCTTATGTATTAAGGTTCTCCTATGTTGGGTGCATAGGTGTTTACAGTTGTTATGTCTTCCTCTTGGATTTATCCCTGGATCATTATATAGTGTCCTTCCTTATCTCTTGTAATCTTCTTTATTTTAAGGTCTACTTTGTCTGATATGAGGATTGCTCATCGGGTTTTCTTTTGCTTTCCATTTGCATGGAATATATTTTTCCATCCTCTCACTTTCAGTCTATATCTGTCTTTAGGTCTGAAGTGGGTTTCTTGTAGACAGCACATATATGGGTCTTGTTTTTGTATCCATTCAGCCAGTCTGTGTCTTTTGGTTGGAGCATTTAAACCATTTACATTTAAAGTAATTATTCATGTTGATGTATGGCAAAACCAATACAATATTGTAAAGTAATTAACCTCCAATTAAAATAAATAAATTTATATTAAAAAATAAAATAATTATCGTTATATATGTTCCTATTACTATTTTCTTAATTGTTTGGGGTTGATTTTGTAGATGTTTGTTCTCTTATATTTCTTGACTTTATAAGCCCCTTTAGCATTTGTTGTAAAGCTAGTTTGGTGGTACTGAATTCTCTTAACTTTTGCTTGTCTGAAAAGCTTTTGATTTCTCCATCAATTTTGAATGAGAGCCTTGTTGGGTACAGTAATCTTGGTTGTAGATTTTTTCCTTTCAGGACTTTAAATATATCCTGCCATTTCCTTCTAGCCTGCAGAGTTTCTCCTGAAAGATCACCTGTTAAGCATATGGGGTTTCCCTTGTATGTTACTTGTTGCTTCTCCCTTGCTGCTTTTGATATTCTTTCTTTGCGTTTAATCTTTGTTAGTTTGATTAGTATGTGTCTTGGCATGTTTCTCCTTGGGTTTATCCTGTATGGGATACAGGATATCCTGTATATCCTTTTTGCCTCTTGGGCCTGATTGTTTCCTTTTCCGTGGTGGGGAAATGTTCAACTATGATCGCTTCAAAAATTTTCTCACACTGTTTCTTTTTCTCTTCCTCTTCTGGGACCCATATAATTCAATATTGGTGCATTTGATATTGTCTCATAGGTCTCTGAGACTATCCTAAGTTCTTTTCATTCTTTTTACTTTATTCTGCTCTTCAGAAGTTATTTCTACCATTTTATCTTCCTTTTCACTGGAAGATAAAATATCTGCTTCAGATATTCTGCTATTGATTCCTTCTATAGTATTTTTAATTTCAGTAGTTGTGTTGTTTGTCTCTGAATATTTATTCTTTAATTCTTCTAAGTCTTTTAAAATTAATTCTTGCATTGTCTCCATTTTGTTTTCAAGGTTTTTGATCATCTTTACTATCATTATTCTGAATCCTTTTTCAGATAGTTTTCCTCCTCATTTATTTAGACGTCTGTGTTTCTAGTTTATTCCTTCATTTATGTAGTATTTCTCTGCCTTTCATAATTTTTTTTTTTAACTTATTGTGTTTGGGGTCTCTTGTTTTTCCAGGTTTCAAGGAAAGTTTAATTCTTTCCTTGAAGAAGGTTGAATTCTTTCTTCTTTTTGGTTTCTGCCCTCCTAAAGTTGATCCAGTAGTTTGTGTAAGCTTTGTATAGGGTGAGAATTATGCTGAGGTTTTTGTGGTTGTTGTTTGTTTGTTTGATTTTTCTCTGATGGGCAAGGCTGAGTGAGGTGGTAATCCTGTCTGCTGATGATTGGGTTTGTATTTTTGTTGTTGTTGTTGTTATTTAGGTGAACTGTCGTGCACAGGGTGCTACTGATTGAGTGAAGCTGGGTCTTGTATTCAAGTGGTTTCCTTTCTGTGAGTTCTCACTATTTGATACTCCCTAGGGTTAGTTCTCTGGTAATCTAGGGTCTTGGAGTCAATGCTCCCACAATAAAGGCTCAAGGCTTGATCTCTAGTCAGGAATGCAAATTCCACAAGTGGCTTGTTATGGCATTAAGTGAAATTAAAACAAATATCCAAAATCGAGAAACCAGAGATGACCCCCAGACCAACGGCAGTTACCAAATCAGGCAAATAATAATTAAAATAATGGAATATACACATATACATAAACACCCTTAAGCAATGTCACAACAACCCAACAAAAATAGTTTAGTAGATTGATCTGGTGAACAAAGGAATATAAAATTATATTTACAAGTTAGGAACAAAACTAACTAACACACAATCTGGAAATCAAAACTATAGCAAAGTGCCAAGTGAAGAATAAAGCAATGAAAACAAAACTAATAAATATGTTGAGAGGAAAGGAAAGAAAGAATAGATATGCAAAGTTAAATAGAGATAGATGAATAAGATTTATATACATTAAAGATTAACTGCAATGGGAAAAGAATAGTAGGAAAATCAAACAAGGGAACAAATGTAGGGAAAATATTATAGGTTAAAAAAATTAAAATTATAAAAAGAAAAGAAAAAATAAATAAAATGGAAGAAGAAAGAAATAAAGAGAAAAAAGGAAAACTCCACCAAGCTGCAAAAGCCCAATGTAGAGGCAGAGGTTTATAACAACAATAAAAGTGTGACTGACTATACACATATACATATACACCCACGAGTGAGTGAAGTCGCTCAGTCGTGTCCGACTCTTCACAACGCCATGGACTCTAGCCTAACCAGGTTCCTCCGTCCATGGGATTTTCCAGCAAGAATACTAGAGTGGGTTGCCATTCCCTTCTCCAGGAGATCTTCCCAACCCAGGGATTGAACCCAGGTCTCCTGCATTGTAGGCAGATGCTTTACCATCTGACCCACCAGGGAAGATACCCATAAGCAACGTCAAAACAGTCCAACAGAAATAAAGTACAATAGATTAACCCAGCGTACAAAGGGAAATTAAAATTATATCTGCCAGAACAAAACTAACTAAAGCACAAACTGGAAAACAAAACTAAAGCAAGGTACCAACTAGGGAATAAAGCAATGAAAATAAAACTAACAAATATGTTTAGAGGAAAGGAGAGAAAGAAAAGAAAGAATAGATATGCAGAGTTAAATAGAGGTAGATAAAGAAGATGTATATACATTAAAGATTAACTGCAAGGGGAAAAAAAGTAGGAAAAGCAAACAAAGGAGTAAATGTAGAAAAAAATAACAGGTTAAAAAAATTTAAAAAAGAGAAAGAAAAAAAATAGAACTCCACAGAACTGCAAAAACCCAATGTAGAGGCAGAGGTTTATAACAACAATCAAAATGTGACTGAGAAAAAAACAAAACAAAACCTCAAAAGCTTAATTGGATTTCATAATGCCAATAAAATCAACAACTACAATGGGGGGAGGGGGGAGAAAAATCAAAAAGAATCTACAAAACAAGTCAAAACATAGGAATAATATGTCTTTCTTGAGTCATTGCTGTCAGTGTCCTTTCCCTCACTGGAAGCCACAGTCCACCACACCTCCCTAGGATGCCCTCCAACACTGGGCTGGACTCTGGACCTGCTGTGGGGGCAGCTCAGATTCTAATCTGGTCCTACTCCTGTGTGTTCTTGCCTCTAATGTCCACAGCTATCAGAACTAGTGTGTTTTCTTTTGTGGCAACTCAATGTCCTTTTCTCTATTCCATAGACACAGAGTCTGCCTAGTTGATTGTGTGGATTTAATCTGCCGCTTGTACACCTGGTGGGAGGGTTTGGGTCTTCTTCCTTAGCTACACTGCCCCTGGGTTTCAACTGTGGTTTTCTCTCCACTCCTGCATGTGGGTCGGCCACTGGGGTTTGCTCCTGAGGCTGCCCTGGAGGACTTGGGTTTGCCCCTCTGAGGGCTAGGTGTGGAGGTGGTGCAGCTGCTTGGATTGCAGGGGTTCTGGCAGCACCAGGTACTCGGCGGAGTTGGCGGCTAGGGCAGCAGGAAATAGAGTGCTCTAGAAGGGTATAGTAACCAGTATTGGCCAATACGCTCCAGTATCCTTGCCTGAAGAACCCCGCCCCTGACAGAGAAGCCTGGCAAGCCACAGTCTACTGGGTCGCAAAGAGCCGGACAGGACTGAGGCGACCCTGCACCCATAGATGCAAAACTTTTTCTTGTCTGTGGCAGTTCTGCCCCAGTGAGGATTGAGCGTGAAGTTGATGCAGCTGTTTGGCTTGCAGGGACCCTAGTGATGCCAAGTGTGCAGAGACACAGACGACCTCCACGTAGGAGTTATGGCCCTATCTGAGTCTTTTTTTTTTTAGTCTCTTGTAGCTGGTGATCAGAAGTCCTCTTTGGCCAGTCTTTTTCCATAGCGGTGCCCACTCAGGCCATGGTCTTAGTTTTTTGAATATTGAGTTTCAAGCCAGCTTTCACACTTTATTCTTTCACCCTCATCAAGAAGCTCTTCAGTTCCTTTTCACTTTCTGCTGTTAGAGTGGTATCATCTTCATATTTGAGTTTGTTGATATCTCTCCCAGCAATCTTGATTCCAGCTTGTGATTCAACCAGTTAGCGTTTTGCATGAAGTTGTTGTTCAGTTGCTAAATTGTGTCCTACTCTTTGTGACCCCCTGTGGACTGCAGCATGGCAGGTTTCTGCATCCTTCACCAACTCCCAGAAAGTTGGCGATGCCATCCAACCATCTCATCCACTGTTGTCCCCTTCTCCTCCTGCCTTCAATCTTTTCCAGCATCAGGATCTTTTCCAAAGAGTCAGCTCTTTGCATCAGGTGGCCAAAGTTTTGGAGCTTCAGCTTCAGCATCAGTCCTTCCAATGAATATTCAGGATTGATTTCCTTTAGGATTGAGTAATTTGATATCCTTGCAGTCCAAGGCACTCTCAAGAGTCTACTTCAACATGACAGTTTGAAACCATGAATTCTTCAGTGCTCAGCCTTGTTTACAGTTCAACTCTCACATCTGTACATAACTAATGGAAAAACCATAGCTTTGACTAGATGGACCTTTGTCAGCAAAGTGATGTCTCTGCTTTTTAATATGCTGTCTTGGTTGGTCATAGCTTTTCTTCCAAGGAGCAAGTGTCTTTTAATTTCATGGCTGAAGTCACCATCTCAGTGATTTTGGAGCCCAAGAAAATAAAGTCTCTCACTGTTTCCATGGTTTCCCCATCTATTTGCTATGAAGTGATGGGACTGGATGCCATGATCTTCATTTTTTTGAATATTGAGTTTTAAGCCAGATTTTTCACTCTCCTCTTTCACCTTCATCAAGAGGCTCTTTAGTTCCTCTTTGCTTTCTGTCATAAGGGTGATGTCATCTGTATATCTAAGGTTATTGATATTTCTCCCACAATCTTCATCCAGCCCAGCCTTTTTCATGATGTACTCTGCATATAAGTTAAATAAGCATTTTGACAATATACAGCCTTGACTTTCCCAATTTGGAATCAGTTCTATGTTCAGTTGTAACTCTTGCTTCTTGACCTGCATGCAAGTTTCTCACGAGGCATGTTAAGTCTGATATTCCCATCCATTTAAGAATTTTCTACAGTTTATTGTGATCCACACAGCCAAAGGTTTTAGTGTAATCAATGAAGCAGAAGTATATGTTTTCCTGGAATTCTCTTGCGTTTTCTATGATCCAATAATTGGTGGCAACTTGATCTCTAGTTCCTCTGCTTTTTCTAAATCCAGCTTGTACATTTGGAATTTCTCAGTTCTGAAGCCTTGCTTGGAGGATTTTAAGCATTACTTGTGAGCATGTGAAATGAGTGCAATTGTGTGGTAGTTTGAACATTCTATGGCATTGCTTTTCTTTGGGATTGGAATGAAAACTGACCTTTACTAAGTCAAGATGGACTGGGGAAACAGAGACTCTTAGAAGGCATCAAAAAACCTTGTGTACCCCAGGACACAGGCGAAAGGAGTAGTGACCCCACAAGAGACTGAGCCAAACTTGCTTGTGAGTCTTCAGGAGTCTCTGGTTGAGGTGTTCATTGAGAGTGGCCTCCTGCAAGGTCAGGGACACTGACTCAGCAGTCCTGGGAGTTGTGGCATGCTGGCATAAGTCCTTTTGGAGGAGGTCACCATAACCCTACAATAGTTTGGTCTCAGGCCAAATTACGGTGGGGGAACACAGCCCCATCCATCAGCAGAAAATTGGATCAAAGATTTACTGAGCATGGCCTTGCCCACCAGAGCAAGACCCAGTTTTCCCAACAGCCAGTCTCTCCCATCAAGAAACTTCCATAAAACTCTTATCCTCATCCATCAAAGGGCCAACAAAATGAAAACCACAATCACAGAAATGTAACCAAACAGATCACAGGGTCACAGCCTTGTCTGACTCAGTGAAACTATGAGCCATGTGTAGGGCCACCAATGATGGATGGGTCATGGTGAAGAGTTCTGACAAAATGTGGTCCACTGGAGAAGGGAATGGAAAATCACTTCAGTATTCTTGCCTTGAGAACCCCATGAACAGTATGAAAAGGCAAAAACATAGGATATTGAAAGATGAATTCTCCAGGTCAGTGGCTGCCCAGTATGCTACTGAAGATCAATGGAGACATAACTCCAGAAAGAATGAAGAGACAGAGCCAAAGCAACAACACCCAGTTGTGGATGTGACTGGTGATGGAAGTTAAAGTCTGATGCTGTAAAGAGCAATATTGGATAGGAACCTGGACTATTAGGTCCATGAATCAGTAAATTGGAGTGGTCAAACAGTAAATGGCAAGAGCGAACACTGACATTTTAGAAATCAGTGAACTAAAATGGACAGGAATGGTTGAATTTAATTCAAATCTACTACTGTAAGCAAGAATCCCTTAGAAGGAATAGAGTAGCACTCATAGTTCAACAAGAGTTCAAAATGCAGTACTTGGGTACAATCTAAAAAATGACAGAATGATCTCTGTTTGTTTCCAAGGCAAACCATTCAATATCACAGTAAACCAAGTCTATGCCCCAACCACTGATACTGAAGAAGCCAAAGTTGGATGGTTCACATGATGTACTCGGCATATTAGTTAAATAATCAGGATGACAATATACTGCTTTGTCATACTTCTTTCCTGATGTTGAACCAGTCACTTTTTCCATATCTGGATTCTTTCTGTTACTTTTTTAAAATGTATTTATTTCAAATTGCAGGGTAATTGCTTTATAATGTTGTGCTGGTTTCTGCCACATATCAGCGTGAATCAGCCATAAGTATACCTATGTTCCTTCCTTCTTGAAATGTCCTCCCACCTTTCATCCTATCTTGCCGGGGTCCAGCCCCAGTGGATCCAGGGAGATTAGAAGGAGAGACAGGAGAGACAGATAGGCGAGGGAAAAACTTATTTATACAGAAATATAAAAGAGATTAAGAAGAAATAGTTTAGTAGGAAAATTAAGGGGAGAAAAGAGGCTGAATAACTTGGTTTACGGGGAAAACCAATAAAATATCAGGACAAGAGATTTGCACCATCTATGTTGGGCCACCGGCACCCACTTGAATATCGCAGGGTGCCCCACCTTGGGCTCCCTTCCGCGCGGGTCTTAGAAGCCAGGGCAAGTAAGTAGACGTGGTGAGCCTCCCCACTCCAGATGGGAATTCAGCCAGAAAAGGAGAGGAAGGGAGAGTGAGAAAAAGAGAGACATGGGGGGAGCCAGATTCCCAAGAAACTAGGCCAAGAGACTAGTCCAAGAAACTGGTCCGTCCTTTATTGTTCAGAAGGCTTTTTATACTTTTGATAGTACATAGAGATCAATGGGTAACACAAAGTTATGCAGCGTTAGCAGCCCAGACTCTCATCAAAGCCAGGCTTTTCTCTCTGCATACCTAGTTGTATACACAGGTCTTAGGTGATTTACATCATCTTCTGGCCAAAAGGGCCAATTAACCTTTTACATTCTTTTTTCTGATAAGGGTTTGTCAACCAGAAGACTTATTTGTGTTGATCTTCCCAAAGTCTGGTGCCACTCTCAGAAAACACTAAATAAAGTTACATTCTTATATAGCGAAGATACAGCAATAACAAGTAAAAGGAGTACAGTGATTTGTAACAAAAGAAAAGTAATTAACTCAAAAGCCTAGTGTTGGTAACATCAAAACTATTATATATCTTTTTCCATATCCCGTTTACATTGATTAACATCCTCCCAGGTGCCTAAAAGACAAAGAATATGGAGGCCTGGCAGCAATCATTGAATCAACAGTGAAATCCATCACCAATATGATTTTTGGCTCTTTAGAAAAGGCTCTGTATCTTTAAGATGTTTTTAAGCTTTGTGCCTCTCGCGGTTGGGGGGCTGTAAGCAATTCACAAGCTGTAAGATGTCGGGGGGATCCTGTTAGGCAAGCTAGAGAGTTATCAGAGGGGGTTTAACTGAAACATCCCTTTCAAATGCAGAAGACTAAAGCCCTGAGTTGACTTTTTCCAGAGTGTGTCAGAAGAGTGGAAAAGCAGAGTACAAAGGCCGGCAGATTTTTGTTTTTTTGGGTACATGCTCAGGAAATACCAGGGGGAAAACCTGAGATCTGACTCGCCTTGCCCATCAGATCTCTGCCGCATGACCTTGTCACGGGTGGGATTCCTCACGCTGGCTCCCGGCACTATCTCACCTCTCTAGATTGTCACAGAACACCAGGTTGAGCTCCCTGTGTTATGAAGCAGTTTTAACTGTTGCTTCTTGACCTGCATACAGGTTTCTCAGGAGACAGGTATGGTATGGTATTCCCATCTAACAATTTTCCAGTTTGTTGTGATCCACACAGTCAAAGCTTTTAGTTTACTCAATGAAGCACAAGTAGATGTTTTTCTGGAATTCCCTTGCTTTCTGCATGATCCAGTGAATGTTGGCAATTTGATCTCTGATTCCAGTGCCTTTTTCTAAAGCCAGTTTGTACATCTAGAAGTTCTCAGTTCATGTACTGCTGAGACATAGCTTGAAGGATTTTGAGCATAACCTTGCTAGCATGTGAAATGAGTGCAATTGTACAGTAGTTGCAATAATTTCTGACATTGCCCTTCTTTGAGATTGGAGTGAAAATTGACATTGTCTAGTCCTGTGACCACTGCTGAGTTTTCCAAATTTGCTGACATACTGCGTGAAGTACTTTAACAGCATCATCTTTTAGGATTTGAAATAATTAGGCTCAAAATCCATCAGTGCCACTAGCTTTGTTCATAGTAGTGCTTCCTAAAGCTCACTTGACTTCACACTCCAGGATGTCTGATTCTAGGTGAGTGACCACACTATTGTGGTTGTCTGGGTCATTAAGAACTTGTTTATATAGTTATTCTGTGTATTCTTCCCACGTTTCCTTAATCTCTTCTGCTTCTGTTAGGTCCTTGCCATTTTTGTCCTTTATTGTGCCCATGTTTGCATGAAATATTCCCTTTGTATCTCTAATTTTCTTGAAGAGATCTCAAGTGTTTCCTATTCTATTTCTTTCCTCTATTTCTTTGCCTTGTTTGCTTAAGAAGGCTTTTTTTTTTTTTTTTTAAATTTCTCCTTGCTATTCTTTGGAACTCTGCATTCAGACGTGTATATCTTTCCCTTTCTCCTTTGCCTTTCACTTCCATTCTTTTCTCAGTTATTTTTAAGCCTCCTCAGACAACCACTTTGCCCTCTTGCATTTCTTTTTCTTGGGGATGGTTTTGGTCACCACCTTATGTATAATGTTACAGACCTCTGTCCATAATCCTTCAGGCACTCTGTCTATCAGATCTAGTCCCTTGAATCTATTTGTTGCATCCTCTATATAATATAAGGGATTTGATTTAGGTCACCTGAATGGTCTAGTGGCTTTCCCAACTTTCTTCAATCAGAGCCTGAATTTTGCAATAAGGTGGTCACAATCTGAGCCACAGTCAGCTCTAGGTCTTGTTTTTGCTGACTGTAGAGAGCTTCTCCATCTTTGACTGCAAAGAATATAATCAAATCGCTTTCAGAACTGACCATCTGGTGATGTTCATGTGTAGAGTCATCTCTTGTGTTGTTGGAAGACCGTGTTTGCTATGACCAGTGCGTTCTTTTAGCAAAACTCAGTTAGCTTTTGCCTTGCTTCATTTTGTACTCTAAGGTCAAACATCCCTGTTGTTTCAGGTATCTCTTGACTTCCTACTTTTATATTCCAGTCCCCTATAATGAAAAGAACATCTTTTTCTGGTGTTAGTTCTAGGAAGTCTTGTAGGTCCTCATAGAATTGTTTAACTTCAGCTTCTTTGGCATTAGTGGTTAGGGCATACACTTGGATTACTGTGATGTTGAATGGTTTGCCTTGGAAATGAACCAAGATCATTTTGTCATTTTTGAAATTGCACCCAAGTCTGATTTCAGACTCTTCTGTTGACTATAAATAACACTTCATTCCTTCTAAGGGATTCTTGCCCACAGTAGTAGTCATCTGAACTAAATTCACCCATTCCCATCCATTTGAATTCACTGATTCCTGAAATGTCGACATTCACTCTTGCCATCTCCTGTTTGACCACTTCCAGTTTACCTTGATTCATGGACCTAACATTCCAGATTCCTATGCAATATTGCTCTTTACAGCATCAGACTATTTTCCACCAGACACATCCACAGCTGGGTGTTGTTTCCACTTTGGCTCAGTCTCTTCATTTCTTCTGGAGCTATTTCTCCACTGTTCTTCAGTAGTATATTGGACACCTACCAACCTGGGGGACTCATCTTTCAGTGTCCTATATTTTTGTCTTTTCATACTGTTCATGGGGTTCTCAAGGCAAGAATGCTGAAGTGGTTTGCCATCCCTTTCTCCAGGGGACCACATTTTGTCAAGCCCTAACTAGCAGAGACATGCCTTTCAGCTGCTCAGTGTAGTTGGCTGACATGCCCAGTGCCCTGGTTATTCCATTGCTGGTCCTCACTAAGCATTTAAATCTTCTCTTGCCATTGAGTGTCAGTCAACCTGTGGTCAGGGGTTTTGGCAAAGGTCTTGCTGGAGTGGCTGAGAATGGGGTCTGGGAAGGCTGGAGCAGGTATTGGAGGATGCTGGGGAGTGGAGGGCACTCAGGCCTCACCGCTGTTGATGGCCACCCTGGAGCTGATCAACCACCCCGGAGTCACTGTCTGCTTAAAGATCATGATGATTAGTAAGTCTAGAAAATAAAAATTTTACGGTTACTGCATTGCTTTATGAGGTGGACATTTTTTTTTTCTCAATGATGTCATGTGTCCATAGATAAAATATGACTTATTGCTTGAATGAGACAGGATTCAGCATCTACTCTATTTCTGTGCTTATATATATATTAAATGAGAGATATTATTTACATAGTAAACAGAAGAAAATGGAATAATGTTTCATTGTTGTTGATAAGTTGGGTCTGACTATTTCCAACCCCAAGGACTGCAGCACTACAGGCTTCACTATCTCCTGGAGTTTGCTCAAATTCACATCCATTGAGTCAGTGATGCTATCTAATCATCTCATCTTTTGCCACCCTGTTTTCTTTGTGCCGGGAGCCAGTGTGAGGAATCCCGCCCGTGACAAGGTCATGAGGAAGGAAGCTGACATACGCAAGGCGTGCTCAGACTTCAGGGACCCCTCTGGAAATTCCTAAGCATATACCCCAACAAAAATCTGCCGGCTTTTGTGCTCTGCTTTTCCACTCTTCTGACATTTTCTGGAAAAAGTCAATTCAGGGCTTTAGTCTTCTGCATTTGAAAGAGTGTTTCAATCCAAAAACCCCTCTGATGGCTTTCTAGCCTGCCTGCAGGACTCGTACAGCTGCGCATGTGATTGTTTGAGGCCTCCTGACCACAGGAGGCACAGGAAGCTTAAAACATCCTGGGAATGTAGGGGCTTCCGGGGAGTCAAAATCTTTAGAATAGGACTGATTAAAAGTTTCATTTGTTGAGTCAATGCTTGCTGCTGAATTTTCATATCCTTTATTTTTAGATATAGTTGGTATATAGAAAAACAAGTAGTAGACCTTGTATTAGCAACATTAGATCTTTGAGTAAAGTACCTTCTTTGTTATAACCCACTGTGCCTTTGTTCTATAGAGATGTAACTTTAGCGCTTTAAGGAGATGTAGATTAAAGAAAAACACTTCAGGGGAAACAAAATTAACATTCATTAAGGAAGAGAGCCAAAAAGTGTTAACAAGCCTCTTGGCCAGAAGATAATGTAAATCACCTGAGACCTTTTGTATACAAAATGATGTATAGAAAGAGTCTGGGCTGCGAATGCTGCATAATTTTGTGTTACCCATTGATCTCCATGTTTTATCAAAAGTATAAAAGGCCTTCTGAACAATAAAGGACCGGACCAGCTTCTCGGACCAGTTTCTCGAACTAGTCTCTCGGCCTGGTTTCTGGGGAATCTGGCTCCCCCTGTGTCTCTCTCTCTCTCATTTTCTCTCCCTTTCCCTCTCTCTGCTCTTTACTTTAATTTCAGGCTGAATTTCCATCTGGGGCGCAGAGGCTCACCAGGTCTACTTATTTGCCCTGGCTGTAAAGACCCGCGCGAAAGGGAGCTTAAGGCGAGGCACCCTTAGATATTCAAGCGGGCGCCGGTGGCCCAACGTAGATGGTGCAAATTCCTTGTCTGGAATTTTATTGGTCTTCCCCGTAAACAAAGCTATTCAGCCCTCTTCCTCCACTTAATCTTCCTACTACACTATAGTTTCTTAATCTAATCTTATATTAATAAATAAACGAGTCTTTCCACGCCAACGTCCACCCTTCGAATTCCCTGGATCCACCGGGGCTGGACCCCGGCACTTTGCCTTCAGTCTTTCCCAGCATCACAGTCTTTTCCAATGAGTCAGTTCTTCATATCAGTTGGCCACAGTTTTGGAGCTTCAGCCTCAGCATCAGCCCTTCCAATGAATATTCAGGGTTGATTTCCTTTAGGATTAACTGGTTTTATCTCCTTGCAGTCCAAGAACTCTCAAGAGTCTTCTTCAACACCACACTTCAAAAGCATCAGTTCTTTGATGCTTAGCCTTTCTTATGGTACAACTCTCACATCTGTACATGACTACTAGAAAACCATAGCTTTGACTAACCAGACCTTTGTCAGCAAAGTGATCTGCTTTTTAATATGCTGTTTAGGTTTATCATACCTTTCCTTCTAAGAAGCAAGTGTCTTTTAATTTCATGGCTGCAGTCCCTGCCCACAGTGATTTTGGAACCCAGGAAAATAAAATCTGTCACTGATTCCACTTTATCCTTTCTATTTGTCCTAACATGATGGGACCAGATGCCATGATCTTAGTTTGATCATAATTTTTGATATATCAAAAATTGTATTTTATAATTTAGCTATTGACCACTGTTATGCCTACTTTTAATTTTATTTAAGGCAAAATATAGAAATGTACTGACTTGTCAAAGCAGTTTTCAGTTAGTTTTTAGAATTATTAACATTCTCATTTCCTGGGAAATTCACCATGAAATCTTTATCAAGGCTTCAAATATCTCTTAATCTTATCTGCTTTTCTTTCATTTACACACTCCTGTGTATAGAGATAAGATTAAATGGCAACTCAGTAAAACCCAACCCTGCAAAACTGTAAAGTGTGTATTTTAGGACTTTTCCCATTGGCTGTGAATGGAACATATCTGTTCTGAGAAGAATAAGTTAATATTATTTGTAATAATTTTTCTATTTTAGAGCAGTACATCAATTGATTTGCAAACATTTTATCCTATTTCCATTCACAAAGAAATGTCCTGCTTTAAACTTGTGAATTAATGTGCTCTGTGGAAATTCACAGCTGGAAGAAGAGGTCTTGGGCCAGCAGTAAGTATGGAACTTGTAAGAGGTGGATAAAGGATTTTTAACATTATTTACAGTGAAGTTAAAATTGATTTTTTAAAAGCTTACAGTGAAATTAAAAGATGCTTACTCCTTGGAAGGAAAGTTATGACCAACCTAGACAACATATTAAAAAGCAGAGACATTACTTCACCAACAAAGGTCCATCTAGTCAAGGCTATGGTTTTTCCAGTAGCCATGTATGGATGTGAGAGTTGTACTATAAAGAAAGCTGAGTGCCAAAGAATTGATGCTTTTGAATTGTGGTGTTGGAGAAGACTCTTGAGAGTCCCTTGGACTACAAAGAGATCCAACCAGTCAATCCTAAAGGAAATCAGTCTTGGGTGTTCATTGGAAGGACTGATATTGAAGCTGAAACTCCCAATACTTTGGCCACCTGATTGGAAGAACTGACTCATTTTAAAAGACCCTGATGCTGGGAAAGATTGAAGGCAGGAGGAGCAGGGGACAACAGAGGATAAGATGGTTGGATGGCATCACTGACTCAATGGACATGAGTTTGAGTAAACTCCAGGAATTGGTGGTGGACAGGGAGGTGTGGCGCATTGCGGTCCATGTGGTCAGAAAGAGTTGGACACAACCGAGCAACTGAACTGAACTGACAGTGAAATCAAGAACATATTTCTATCAAGTTAATCTAAATGTAACATATGCATAGCATAACATAACATAGCAAGAAGAGATAAGGCTTCCTCAGTGATCAATGCAAAGAAATAGAGAAAACAACAGAATGGGAAAGACTAGAGATCTCTTCAAGAAAATTAGAGATACCAAGGGAACATTTCATGCAAAGATGGGCTCAATAAAGGACAGAAATGGTAGGGACCTAACAGAAACAGAAGATATTAAGAAGAGGTGGCAAGAATACACAGAAGAACTGTACAAAAAGGATCTTCATGACCTGGATAATCACGATGGTGTGATCACTCATCTAGAGCCAGACATCCTGGAATATGAAGTCAAGTGGGCCTTAGAAAGCATCATTATGAACAAAGCTAGTGGAGGTGATGGAATTCCAGTAGAGCTATTTCAAATCCTGAAAGATGATGCTGTGTAAGTGCTGCACTCAATCTGCCAACAAATTTGGAAAACTCAGCAGTGGCCACAGGACTGGGAAAGGTGAGTTTTCATTCCAATCCCAAAGAAAGGCAATACCAAAAAGTGCTCAAACTACTGCACAATTGCACTCATCTCACATGCTAGTAAAGTAATGCTCAAAATTCTCCAAGCCAGGCTTCAGCAGTACATGAACCGTGAACTTCCAGATGTTCAAGCTGGTTTTAGAAAAGGCAGAGGAACCAGAGATCAAATTGCCAACATCTGCTGGATCATGGAAAAAGCAAGAGAGTTCCAGAAAAACATCTATTTCTGCTTTATTGACTATCCCAAAGCCTTTGACTGTGCGGATCACAATAAACTGTGGAAAATTCTGAAAGAGATGGGAATACCAGACCACCTGACCTGCCTCTTGAGAAATCTGTATGCAGGTCAGGAAGCAATAGTTAGAACTGGACATGGAACAACAGACTGGTTCCAAAGAGGAAAAGGAGTACGTCAAGGCTGTATATTGTCACCCTGCTTATTTAACTTTTATACAGAGTACATCATGAGAAACGCTTGGCTGGAAGAAACACAAGCTGGAATCAAGATTGCCGGGAGAAATATCAATAACTTCAGATAGGCAGATGACTCCACCCTTATGGCAGAAAGTGAAGAGGAGCTAAAAAGCCTCTTGATGAAAGTGAAAGAGGAGAGTGAAAAAGTTGGCCTAAAGCTCAACATTCAGAAAACGAAGATCATGGCATCCAGTCCCATCACTTCATGGGAAATAGATGGGGAAACAGTGGGAACAGTGTCAGATTTTATTTTTGGGGGCTCCAAAATCACTACAGATGGTGATTGCAGCCATGAAATTAAAAGACACTTACTCCTTGGAAGGAAAGTTTTGAGCAACCTAGATAGCATATTCGAGAGCAGAGACATTACTCTGCCAACTAAGGTCCGTCTGGTCAAGGCTATGGTTTTTCCGGTGGTCATGTGTGGTGTGAGAGTTGGACTGTGAAGAAGGCTGAGAGCCGAAGATTTGATGCTTTTGAAGTGTGGTGTTGGAGAAGACTCTTGAGAGTCTCTTGGACTACAAGGAGATCCAACCAGTCTATTATGAAGGAGATCAACCCTGGGATTTCTTTGGAAGGACTGATGCTAAAGCGGAAACTCCAGTACTTTGGCCACCTCATGTGAAGAGTTGACTCATTGGAAAAGACTCTGATGCTGGGAGGGATTGGGGGCAGGAGGAGAAGGGGACGACCAAGGATGAGATGGCTGGATGGCATCACTGACTCGGTGGACGCGAGTCTGAGTGAACTCTGGGAGATGGTGATGGACAGGGAGGCCTGGCGTGCGGTGATTCATGAGGTCGCAAAGAGTCGGAACAACTGAGCGACTGAACTGAACTGAACTGAACATATGCATAAGGTGAATGAATAAAGAAGCAGAGAAATGGTTGAAAATAAACAGGAGGCTTTACTAAGACAAAAGTGAATATGGATTCAGTATCATTTCAGTACAAGTTAGTTATTTCTTCTATGCATCTGAATAAATGTTCAAGATATTATGAGATGCTACCTTACCTTCACATGTGTTCTTTTACCTGAGGCTGTAACACTGACTGGTTAGGGAAGTTTTTCACTTCCTTCCTAAAGTGTTGTGCCTTTCGGCAGTTGTCTAGGTATGAGAAAAGGGAAGTTGTTAGAGGAAAATTTTCTCACTGCTTCTACTCCCCCTGAGAATTCACAATCTGAATTCAGAATACCCCAACTCTCTTAGCTTAGGTTCCCCTGAAGTGGAGCCTGAGACAGAGGCTTGCCTATAGGGGCAGTGAGGCAGGAGAAGGGGAGTTGGCCACTGCTACAGAAGCCTGGCTGTTGGCGCAGTGTGTTAGGACCACCTCCGTGAACAAGCATGGGGGCAGCCTTTTGTTGCCTATGTCGTGGCTCCAAGATCTTCCCACAGAGAGTCACCATCCTTACCTGTGGAATGTCACCTGTGTGAGCTCCCACCCTGTCACAGTACCAGAGAAGCAGAGGCCAGCCTGCAGGAACTGAACAAGGAAACAAGGGGCGAGGACTGCATGAGGCCACAGAGGTGGATTCTAGACCCTTACAGAAACCTGTAGGCTCAAAGAACACACAAGGCCCCGTCGGCTCAGGAAGGCTTTGCTGAGAGGAGAGGCTTGAGTTGTTTCCCTGGACCTTTGCTGCTGCTGCTGCTGCTGCTAAGTCGCTTCAGTCGTGTCCGACTCTGTGCGACCCCATAGATGGCAGCCCACCAGGCTCCACCATCCCTGGGATTCTCCAGGCAAGAACACTGGAGTGGGTTGCCATTTCCTTCTCCAATGCACGAAAGTGAAAAGTAAAAGTGAAGTCGCTCAGTCGTGTCTGACTCTTAGCAACCCCATGGACTGCAGCCTCCCAGGCTCCTCTGTCCCTGGGATTTTCCAGGCAAGAGTACTGGAGTGGGGTGCCATTGCCTTTTCCGTTGGACCCTTAGAGGCTTACATACCCTATAAGAATGTATCTAAGCACAATTAGGAACATGTGAGGAGAATACCTTTCCTCTGTGAAGAGAAAACAAAGGATTGTTGAAGGGGAGGTGGAAAAGACTTTTAACACCGGGACTTGTAGTATAATCCCAGGAAGGTCAGTTTTAAGCGGGGGTCGTATGGAACTTGATCCCTTAAGAGTTTTCTTGACAACATATCCAATGTTCTTCATGGGTTTACACATCCACTTTTAAGTCACCCGAAACCCAGATGGAGAAATGCACCTTCAGAAAGAGGAACCCACTGTCCATTATCCCAGTGCAGAGGGCTTGTGCTGCCTGGTTCCAGCTCTCAAGCTTCTTGGCATGGAAGCATGAGCTCTGAATTCTTTCTCCACATTTCCACCTGCTTCTGCTCAGTCCTCTTCGTGGTATCCTCTTTGATGTCTCCCATCCAATGTGTGACCTGAGTTCCTTCCTTTGTTCTCTCCTTAATCTCTGGTCTTTGTACTCTCCAGACAGATCTCATTCACTTCCATGGATGTGGAATACTTATTTACCAAATATGTATCTTTAGCTCTGAATCCTCTCCCAGAGCTGCAGACCTGGTGATACACCTGCTTTCTGGGTATCCTCCCCAGTAATGCCTGAGGATGGCTGGATGCATAACTTCTGAATCTATGCTTCCCCCTAATTCCCTATTCAAGTGCATCATTATTCACTTTTTTGGACAAGCTGGAAAACTGAAAGACACTCTGGACATCCTCCTGCACTTTCCAATCAGAGTCTTTTATTTCTCAGATACTTTTGTATAGATCTGCTTTTCACCATCCCCATGCCACTAGGTGAGTCCGGGACTGCATTGCCTTTTGCCTGGATCAGACTAGCCTCCAAACTGGTCTGATTACCCCCATTCACTTCAGTCTTCCATTCTATTCCCAAAATTGCTCCCTAAGAGTGATCTCACTAAAATGTAAACCAAATCATGTTACTCCCTTGCTTAAAATTCAATGAACTTACATTGCTGACAGAATAGAATTCCAGCTGCTTAGCATGACTTATAAAGTCCTTTATGATTTAATTCTAACTACTAGTGTTACCAAAACAAGCCATTATGCAAATACTGTTTTCACCACCTGGAATGCCCTTGTAAATATAATTGAGCTTCATTAATATTGCACTGCATTAAGGGGGCTCTTTATCTGGTTTTCCCTACTTTGTTGGGAAACAGAATTCTTTCTGCTTCAGAATTCTTTCTAAACTATTTCAAGCACATAGGAAAGCAGAGAGACATAATGAGAAACACTGCCGAGGTTTGGCATATCTTAAAATCTTGACATGTTTGTTTCAGAAGTATTTTCTTTATTAAGAAAGTCAGAAAGGGAAAAACAAATACCACACGATATCACTTATATATAGAAGGTAAATCTGTGTATCTATGAAGCAGACCAACTCACAGACTGTGAGGACAGATCTGTGGTTGCCAAGGGGGAGGAGACAGGGGCAGCATGATATAAATTTGTATTATATGCATTTATATAACTGGTTCACTGTGCTCTACAGAAGAAATCATCACAATATTGTATGACACTACTTCAATAAGATGTTTTAAAAGTCATTACAGATACAGTTCAGACTTCCACCCTTCCTTCCAATACTCCCTATCCAGAGGTAGCCACCTTACTAAATTTGGTATTTATCATTTTGCATTTTTACTTTGCTGCTTTTGTCACCAGAAATCCTATATAATATTTTGTCACACGCTTTCAAGCTTTATGTAAGTGGTGTTACATGGTATGCATCCTGCAACTTGCTTGTTGGCTCAACGATGCTTTGAGGTTTATCCAAGTTGATAAACGAGACTCTAATTCTGGAGGCTATTTAGTATTCTACCATATGAACAGACCATAGTTTATACATTCATTCTCTTTTACTGGATATTTAGGCTGTTTCCAATTTTCCCCTGTTACAAATAAGGCTGCAGTGAACATTTCCCATTCATCTCTCCTTGTGTACACATGGATCACTAGGTTATATGGCTAGTGTAGGTTAACTAGGTTATATACTTCGAATAGAATTCCTAGTAGAAGGATATGCACATCATAAACTTTAGTATCTAGTTTTCTCCCAAAATTCTTCAAGAAATGTTAATATAAATTTTTCTTCAAAGGCAGTAGAACCTTGACTTTACTACTCAGATAGGGTCCAAGTATGAACCTAGTCCAAGTATAAAACAGAACAACACAACGGGAGGTAATGAAGCTAGTGTAAATGATCACAGCTGTATTGAATTATGAGCATTACAGTACCTACTCTGTGCATACGGGTGTGCATTTGTGTGTATGTTTTGTTTGGAATTCTATGGTTCTGGTATGTCTCTAGGTTCTTTGGGTGAACTGGCATTGATGACGTTCTAAAGAATTAGCTTTCTTTTGAGAGCTCAGGTTCTAGGAACTGTTTCTGTTCATTCATGCAGTCAATCAGTAAGGTTTTATTGTGTGCCCACGCCACAACTGGCACCATTCTGAGAGCTGGCAGTATATGAGTGAACACAGGAGACAGAACCTTGACCCTCACAGAGCTTACATTCTGGTAGAGGTGGGCAAACAAACACATACACACAAAAACTCGTAATATGTCAGCTGGTAGTATGAGCAATTTAGGAAAAGCAGGAAAAGGGGATGAGGGAATGCTGGAGTAAGGTAATAGAGTTGCTTTTTCATAAAAAGTGGTCATGGAAGACTTTGATGCAAAGGCGATATTTAAACAGGTCCTAAAGAAAGTGAGAAAGCAAGCCATGCATTTCCAAGAGGGAAAAGCTTTGGAAGTAGAGGAGAGAGTATGCCCCAAAATTCTGACATGGGGACTGCTTTGTAAGGTCAAGGATCAGCAGGGAGGCTGGAGTGGCTGCGACTGAATGAGCAGGGAGAAGGGGGTGAGGTTAGGGTAGCAGAGTTAGGAAGAAGCTGTTGATTTTGCTCTGACTTGGGTGGGAAGCCATTGAAGGGATTGGAGCACAGGAGTGCCATGATCATATCTGAGTTTTTGAACAATCACTCTGGTCCTAAGAACAGAAGCAGGGAGATCAATTGAGGAGGCTGTTACAATATTCTCACTGAGGTGTGATTGTGGCTTGGACCATGATTTGGGCAGTGTAAGTGCTGAGAGGAGGTCAAATGACAGGTGTATTTTGAAAGAGATTTTGTGTTGAGTTGGATGTGGGATGTAAGAGAAAGAAAAGAGTCATGGGTGATGTTGGGATTTCTTCTGTGAGCAAAGGAAAAGTGCAGAAACTAGTAACTGAGACGGGTAAGATCAGAGCAGTAACAGGTTGGGAGGAGTAAGCAGTTTCTTCTGGGTTATGATAGGCTAAGATTCCTACAAGACTCCCAGAAATGTTTAGTGGGCAGTGAGACATTCATGGTTGAGGTCTAGGCTAGAAGTATACATGTGGGAGTCATCAACACTCAGATATTTTTGAAAGTGTGAGACTGAATGAGCTATGTTAGGAAGTTAGTTTGAGTAGAGCTGAGCTGTGGAGGGCTGAGTTCCAGCCTCCCCAACACTTAGAATGACAGAAAATGAGGAGGAGACACAAGGTGATGGAAGGCAAGTCTTAGAGGTAGGATGAGAGCCTGGTGTCCCAGAAGCTGCAAGGATGTGGTAATTCTATTAAATGTTGCTGGAAGATCACATTTTTAAGGATTGAAATTCATTATAAATTCTACAACATAAGGATTATCGGTGACCTTGACAGAAGCTATCTCAATGGAGTGGAGGAATCAAATGCCTGTTTGAATCAGGTTCAAGGGAAAATGTGAAGAAAGGGATTAGAGAAAAAGAAAACAGGCAGGCTACTCTTTCAGGGAAGAGTTTATTGGGAAGCCTCTGTTAATGCTTAGGGTCTAAATTTAAAACCCCCAGACAGCTGAATGGCAACCTGACTCTTGCTGTATTAATGCCCTCAGTGACCTTGGCAATAGCAGTCTGGTTGTTCCCTCCGTTTATTTCCTTCTCATTGTTGGCCTTATCTGCAGGCCTCTACATATGTGTGAATTCGTAGATGGAAAAAATTATTCTTGACTTCCTGAATGTTTTTAGTATAACCATATCATGTTATAATCACATTGTTTCCCTGGTGGCTTGATGGTGAAGAATCTGCCTGCCCATGCAGAAGCCGCAGTTTCAATCCCTGGGTTGGGGAGATCCCCTGAAGAAGAAAATGGCAGCCCACTCCAGTATTCTTGCCTGGGAAATACCATGGACAGAGAAGCTTGGTGGGCTACAGTCCACAAGATCACAAAGAGACACGACTTAGCAACTAAACAACAGAGTGGTGACTTTATGAAAATAAGTGTTGTGGCTTGCAGGGCCCTCAGTGCTACTTACAGAATGTGCCTAGTACTTAGTAATGTTCAGGTAATATTGGTTGAAAAAAACAGAATGATTTTTTTAAAATGTAGGGTTCAGGCCTTCTGTTGCATTTAAACCTGTGCCCTTTTATTTCTGTAGGGAAGGGAGAAATAGTCTTCACCCTCAGAGAAGCCAGAAAGAGGATGATTGTGGAGGGTTTGGCCAAGCCTGGTTTTTATTTGTTTATTTAAAATTTTAAAAATTTTATATTGGAGTATAGATGATTAAAAATGTTGTGTTAGTTTCACATGTATACAAAGTGGTTTAGTTATACATGCTCATATTTCTATCCTTTTCCAGATTCTTTTTCCATATAGGTTAGTACAGAGGGATAAATTAGGAGGCTGTGACCAACACATACACACTCTATTTTGTTCTTGTCCCAGGTTCTCCTAGCTGAAGTCAGAGGGGGCCTCGCTGATGTCCACCCTGAGGGCCCTGCCTGGTCTAGAGTCTCCCATGTGCTCCATCGCAGTGATGGTGCTGCTGTAGGTGACCCTGGAAGGTGCCTTCCTCACGCACCATTAGGTCAGACTGAAGGCTCCATTAGCTTTTCACTCAAGCAGCTGTATTTTCCTAATGTGCCTTCACCAAGCACTGATGCCATTTCATTCCCAGAGTCATTTCAATTAGATTCCAAGTGGCCTTTTATTGCACTTTGCAAGTTTTGAAATGACAAATTATTTCTACATTCACTCTGCTGTTCTTTCATTTTCTCTGATTCTTCATGGCTGAAAGCCCCTGGGCGATTTTTTTATGTGTTATTTGGCCAACTGGAAGTCGTCTGAAATATAGTTGGACATCATTCCTAAAGAATATTCTCCTTTTGTCTTATGCTTATTCTTTGGTTTCTACTGTTAATTAGCAAATCCATTTCCTGATATCCACAATAAGGTTAGAATAAATGTGCCGAGTTAGATATCCAGCAAAGCCAATGTATTCAGAGTGGTAACAAGAGACCAATTCTAGGCTGATAAACACCATTAAAAGGAAAAGATAAATCAAATCTTACTGCTTTAGTCAGCAAGTTTTATTCTACAGAAGGAATCCAAGCTGAAACACAGCTGTAATTTGGCGCCTTAGCTCAAAGTGACTGCTCTGTATTTTTCTCAAGGATCAGAACATTGAATCTGTATGCTGCGGCTCAGACACACCGTAAAGAGTGCCACCTCCACCTGGATTGTTCAGAAGGCCCATAAGTCTTGGTAACTTGGTGGATTTCAATGCACAGCCATGAGTTCCACAGGGCATTAATTCTGCTCCACTGCTTGTCCATTTGAAATAAAAAGTGTCTGTGAATACATTATACTTGGGCACCTCTAAACCCCTCCTTAGTTTGCTGTCGTTCTGAAGGTCACCCATCTCCTTTGCTATCATTATTTCAGCATCCAGAGCACCTTTGAAGTTTGCTGCTATTATGTCCCTTTTTCTTTTATCTTTGACAGCTGCATCAGCTCCTACTCTTGAGAAAATTAACTTTGCCTTTTGTTCACAAAGCAAGATTATTTGGAAAGGTCAATGGATACAGCATATCAGTCTGGTATATTTCTAGAGAGACATGCCTGCCACATTTCAGTGATTCCCTGGGTTAAAGGTACAGCTTGTTTATGATTAATATCCACATAGAAGTGATCATTGTAAATTTGAAAGAAACCAATTTCATTTAGAAGATTTTATAAGTGGCTCTATTAGAGGAAAGAAAGAGAATCACACCATTGCTACAGAGCTGGCGCTATGGGGACTGTATGCTTGGGTAGGGTATGCTTGTTTTCATCTAGCTTCCCTCACCAAGTTTTTCTATTTCTTTTCTTTAAAGATATGTTTTTGATGTGGACCATTTTTAAGGTCTTTATTGAATTTGCTACAATATTGCTTCTGTTTTGTTTTGATTTTTGGCCATGAGTCATGTGGTATCTTAGCTTCCCACCCAGGGATCTAACCCATATCCCCTGCATTGGAAGGGGAAGTTTGGATCATTGGACCACCAGGTAAGTCCCTAACAAGTTTTTCTTGACTGGGAAAGTCACTGTTGTTTTCCCAGCCATGTTTTCAGTGCACATAGGGAGTTAACTAAATATTATTTTCAAATTTATTAGGCATTTCCATTTCAGTGATTTGGATTAAACCATGGTGAATCTAATATTATATTTCCTCTTACTTTTTGTATTAGTGGATATTGTCTTATGATATTGATTCTACCAGTGGTTAGGTCAGAATACAAATTGTAAAAGATGAACTTTTGAACCAGGAAAGGTAAAAAACATATATAACTCCTGAGGGTAAATAGAGGTAGATGGACCTGAAGCTGGAGGCTGTAAGAAATCATATTTTCAGCAAGAAGCATCTGAATCATGCCAGTAGGACACCACTTGATCAGAAATTCCTTTGTGTTAGAGGCAGATGCATATTTTACCAAAAGCAATGGTAGCTCATCCAGGCTTAGAAAGTGAAGAACAGATAGAGACCAAGTATCGGCATTATTAACATTAACTCTTACTTTCATTTTGTCAGCAAACCTCCATAGTGCCATAGATGTATGACAGGACTTTAGGAGAAGCAAATATAACAGCTCAACTCAAACTTATAACATTAATTGCACTTGCCCTTTGTTGTAATTGATGGAGCTGTAACAGTTTGACCTTTTCATAGGTTGTGGGACATGGAGTAGGGAGGATGGTTAGGCTGTGTGAATTGGCTTGTTCAGTGTGCTAGCAATGTGAGAAAGTTCCTTCTGTGACACTGATGAAAACTGGTCTTCATTTGTTCTACAAACAAGGTAAGCATATAATTTACCATCCAAAGTAGGAGAATTTTGAAAGTAAGCAGGGGTGCTATTAATAATTAAATTAGGATACAGCCAACTCCATATTGTCAGAGAAATGAAATGACTTAAAAATATTCCTGTTCTTGTGAAACACTTTCTTGTCTATGTTGTAACAGAGAACTGAATTCACCTAACATGGACTTGGTAAAAAAAAAAAAAAGTACTTTTAATTACTCTAGGAGGTGGGTTAAAAAGGATCTTGCTAATTTTATCAAGGAGTATTCTGCCTATGTTTTTCCCATGTTTAAGGTTTAATTAGGTCCCACTTGTTTACTTTCATTTTTATTTCCATTACTCTAGGAGGTGGGTCATAGAGGATCTTGCTTTGATTTATGTCATTGAGTATTCTGCCTATGTTTTCCTTTAAGAGATTTCTAGTTTCTGGTCTTACATTTAGGTCTTTGATCCATTTTGAGTTTATTTTTGTGATGGTGTAAGGAGGTGTTCTGATTTCACTCTTTTCGTGTGGCTGTCCAGTGTTCCCCGTGCCACTTACACACAAGGCTGTCTCTTCTTCACTGTGTACTCTTGCCTCCCGTGCTATAGATATGGTGGCTATAGGCTCAGGGCTGATCCCTGGGCTTCTTGTCCTGTTCCAATGGGCTATGTTTCTGTTTTTGTGTCAGTACCATGTCTTGATGACTATGGCTTTGCAGTCTAGTCTGAAGTCAGAGAATTTGATTCTTCCAGCTCCATTTTTATTTCTCAGGATTGCTTTGATTATTTGGGGCCTTGTGTTCCCATGTTGTTGTTCACTTACTGAGTAATGTAAGTGACCCATGGACTATAGCCCACCAGGCTCCTCTGTTCATCGAATTTTCCAGGCAAGAATGCTGGAGTTGGTTGCCATTTCCTTCTCCAGGGGATCTTCCCAGATTAGGGGTCAAACTCATGTCTCCTGCATTGGCAGGCAGGTTATTTACCACTGAGCCACCAGGGAAGCCCTTTGTGTTTCACAAATTGTAAAATCTTTTGTTCTAGTTCTGTGAAAAAATGCCCCTGGTAATTTGATAGAGAGTGCAGAAAAACTACTTTTCGTGGAAAATGCTGAAAATTTTTTATCTAGGGACAATAAATATTGGGCTATGAAAAGAAACATTTACTTTGGTTTTATCTTAAGACTTAAGTCTAAGCCTATTAAATCAAGTTGGAAGACTCAGACCTGTTCTTCCCAGCTAATAGGACAGTGACTCAGAACGTGTTACTGAGTTTTTGGGAAAGAGAAGGTCCTGAAGGACTGGTGATGGAAAATCAGGCATCTGTCAGTTCAGCAAAGGAAGAACCTACAGGAGAAAAGCAAACTTGAGGACAGGAAGAGCCGTCAGAATGGCAGCACAGAGACAAAAGGAGCTGCCATCCTTTCCTTTGCTTTCTCTCGAAGACAGAACCATCTCAAGACTGGCTTGCTTGTGGGTTCTGGAGGATCTGGAAATGCTGCCTTTGGAAGAGGCCAAGGAATTTCTTCAGCCCAGTGGATGAAGCCAACAACCTTTAACTGGATTTTGATGGGAGATGAAGTGTGAAATTATATGCTTGCTATTCCTTATGTGGCTTTCCCTATTTAT
The DNA here is from genome assembly GCF_023091745.1 of Budorcas taxicolor. Classification (NCBI taxonomy): domain Eukaryota; kingdom Metazoa; phylum Chordata; class Mammalia; order Artiodactyla; family Bovidae; genus Budorcas; species Budorcas taxicolor. The sequence continues at coordinate 56,963,119 of NC_068920.1, forward strand.
TATATTTCTTTTTATTTAGCTGGTAGAAAACATGCCTGACCTGTTTTCAGTTATTTTTAGTGGGGCAGGTTGGACATTGGAAATAGACTGGGATGTAAGAGCTGAAGTTATGAAACTGGTTTGATCCCTACTGGAATATTATAATCACCCGAGGAGCCCGGGCCCCTCTTACTGTCTTACTTAATTGCTCTGGGCTAGGACATGGGTAACTTCAATTTAAGAAAGATTCTCAGGTAGTTCTACTATGTAGCCAAGCTTGTAAACCACTAAGTCAGAGTATCTTATGTAGCAACAGTCCACAAAATTAATTTACTGAATGAAATTAATTGGTTAATGAGATTAATTAATGTTAAGCCTTCATAGCTTAACCTACAAGACTGTAGTTCACTACCCTTGTTCAGGCGCAGGTGTGCTGGTGAGATTCTCTCAGGTTTTATTGATCTGAACAAGGTTTCATTCTGGTTCCACTTTTAGAGGATAGTTTCATTGAGTATAGCATTGTATGTTAACAAGCTCTTTCTTTCATTACTTTAAAGATATCATTCTATTGTTTTCTGGCCAGCAGGATTTTATATCTAGAAGTCAGCTGTAATAATTATCTTTTTGAAAATAAATATGTGTAATTTCCCCCTCTCTAGCCTTAATATTTGGAGAAGGCAATGGCAACCCACTCCAGTGTTCTTGCCTGGAGAATCCCAGGGACGGGGGAGCCTAGTGGGCTGCCGTCTATGGGGTCGCACAGAGTTGGACACGAATTAAGCAAATTAGCAGCAGCAGCAGCAGCCTTAACATTTTCTCGTTGTCATTTATTTTAAGCAATTTGATTATGATGTACCTTTTTAATGTTACTTTTTGGAGTTTATTGAGCATCTTGGATCTGCTGCTTTATGAAAAAAGTGAAACTGTTAGTTGCTCAGTCGTGTCTGACTCTTTGTGACCCCATGGACTGTAGCCCGCCAGGCTCCTCTGTCCATGGGATTCTCCAGGCCAGAAGACTGGAATGGGTAGCCATTCATTTCTCCAGGGGTTCTTCCCAAACCAGGGATCAAGCCTGGGTATCTTGGATTTGCAGGCAGATTCTTCGCTGTGTGAGCCACCATGGAAGACCCTGCTACTTTATAGTTTTCATCAAATTTCAACCACTGTTTCCTTAAATATTTTTTCCTACCTTTCCTCCTTTTATGGGACTCCAATTGCATATATTTTAGACTAATTAATTTTACTTACGAATTTATTAATTTATTTTTAGTAGACTATTTTTAGGGTCATTTTAGATGCACATAAAAGTGCAGGGAAAGTACATAGAATTCCCATACAACCTTGTGACCACATGTACACACCCTCCAGAGTGGACACTTGTTTCATTGGATAGTCATTAATAGTTCATTACCGCCCAAATTCTATAGTTGGCATTAGGATTCCCTCTTGGTATTGCACATTCTTTGTATATATTTGACAAATGTATACCCTGTATATAATATATATCCAATATTGTACTATTATACAAAATAGTTTCAAGGGATTCCCTGGTGGCTCTGTGGTAAAGAATCTGCCTGGCAATGCAGGAAACATGGGTTTTACCCCTGGGTCAGAAAGATCCCCTGGAGAAAGAAATGGCAACCTGCTCCAGTATTCTTATCTTGAAAATCCCATGGACAAGGAGCCTGGCAGGCTATAGTTCATTGGATCACAAAAGAGTTGGATACAATTTAGTGACTAAACTGAAATGCAAAAGTAGGAAGTCAAGAGATACCTGGAGTAACAGACGAATTTGGCCTTGGAGTACAAAATGAAGCAGAGCAAAGGCTAACCGAGTTTTGCAAAGAGAAATGCAATGGTCATAGCAAACACCCTCTTCCAACAACACAAGGGAAGCCTCTATACATGGACATCACCGATGGTCAATTCAGAAATCAGATTGATTATATTCTTTGAGCCAAAGATGGAGAATCTCTCTACAGTTAGCAAAAACAATACCAGGAGCTGACTGTGGCTCAGATCATGAACTGCTGATTGCGAAATTCAGACTTAATTGAAGGAAGTAGGGAAAACCAGTAGATCATTTGGGTATTAGTTCAGTTCAGTTCAGTTGCTCAGTCATGTCCGATTCTTTGCAACCCCATGAATCACAGCACGCCAGGCCTCCCTGTCCATCACCAGCTCCAGCAGTTCACTCAGACTCACGTCCATTGAGACAGTGATCCCATCCAGCCATCTCATCCTCGGTCGTCCCCTTCTCCTCCGGTCCCCAATCCCTCCCAGCATCAGAGTCTTTTCCAATGAGTCAACTCTTCACATGAGGTGGCCAAAGTACTGGAGTTTCCGCTTTATCATCATTCCTTCCAAAGAAATCCCAGGGTTGATCTCCTTCAGAATGGACTGGTTGGATCCCCTTGCAGTCCAAGGGACTCTCAAGAGTCTTCTCCAACACCACAGTTCAAAAGCATCAATTCTTCGGTGCTCTGCCTTCTTCACAGTCCAACTCTCACATCCATACATGACCACAGGAAAAACCATAGCCTTGACTAGATGGACCTTTGCTGGCAAAGTAATGTCTCTGATTTTGAACATGCTATCTAGGTTGGTCATAACTTTTCTTCCAAGGAGTAAGCGTCTTTTAATTTCATGGCTTCAGTCACCATCTGCAGTGATTTTGGAGCCCCCCAAAATAAAGTCAGCCACTGTTTCCCCATCTATTTCCCATGAAGTGATGGGACTGGATGCCATGATCTTCGTTTTCTGAATGTTGAGCTTTAAGCCCACTTTTTCACTCTCCTCTTTCACTTTCATCAAGAGGCTTTTTAGTTCCTCTTCACTTTCTGCCATAAGGGTGGAGTCATCTGCATATCTGAGGTTATTGATATTTCTCCTGGCAATCTTGATTCCAGCTTGTGCTTCTTCCAGCCCAGCGTTTCTCATGATGTACTCTGCATAGAAGTTAAATAAGCAGGGTGACAATACACAGCCTTGACATACTCCTTTTCCTCTTTGGAACCAGTCTGTTGTTCCATGTCCAGTTCTAACTGTTGGCTCCTGACTTGCATACAGATTTCTCAAGAGGCAGGTCAGGTGGTCTGGTATTCCCGTCTCTTTGAGAATTTTCCAGTTTATTGTGATCCACACAGTCAAAGGCTTTGGCATAGTCAATAAAGCAGAAATAGATGTTTTTCTGGAACTCTCTTGCTTTTTTGAAGATCTAGTGGATGTTGTCAATTGATTCCTGGTTCCTCTGCCTTTTCTAAAACCAGCTTGAACATCTGGAAGTTCACAGTTTATGTATTGCTGAAGTCTGGCTTGGAGAATTTTGAGCATTACTCCTGGGATTTCTTTGGAAGGAATGATGCTAAAGCTGAAACTCCAGTACTTTGGCCACCTCATGCAAAGAGTTGACTGATTGGAAAAGACTCGGATGCTGGGAGGGATTGAGGGCAGGAGGAGAAGGGATGACAGAGAATGAGAATGAGATGGCTGGATGGACGTGAGTCTGAGTGAACTCCAGGAGTTGGTGATGGACAGGGAGGCCTGGTGTGCTGCAAAGAGTCGGACACGACTGAGCGACTGCACTGAACTGAACTGAACTGAACTTACTAGTGTGTGAGATGAGTGCAGTTGTGCATAATTTGAGCATTCTTTGGCATTGCCTTTCTTTGGGATTGGAATGAAATGACCTATATCAAATCCCTTATGATTATACAGTGGAAGCAGCAAATTGATTCAAGGGATTAGATCTGATAGACATAGTGCCTGAAGAACCATGGACTGATGTTTGTGACACTGTACAGGAGGCAGTGATCAAGACCATTCTCAAGAAAAAGAAATGCAAAAGACAAAGTGGTTGTCTAAGGAGGCCTTAAAAGTAGCTGAGAAAAGAAAAGAAGCTAAAGGCAAAGGAAAAAAGGAAAGTTATACCCATTTGAATGCAGAGTTTCAAAGAATAGCAAGGAGAGATAAGAAAGCCTTCCTCAACCATCAGTGCTAAGAAACAGAGGAAACAGTGGAATGAAAAAGACTAGAGATCTCTTCAAGAAAATCAGAGATACCACGGGAACATTTCATGCAAAGATGAGCTCCATAAAGGACAGAAATGGCATGGATCTAACAGAAGCAGAAGATATTAACAGGTGGCAAGAATACACAGAAGAAATATACAAAAAAGATCTTCATGACCTAGAAAACCACGATGGTGTGATCAACCACCTAGAGCCAGACATCCTGGAATGTGAAGTCAAACGGGCTTTAGGAAGCATCATTACGAACAAAGCTAGTGGATGTGATGGAATTACAGTTGAGCTATTTCAAATCCTAAAAGATGGTGCTGTGAAAGTGCTGCATTCCATATGCCAGCAAATTTGGAAAACACAGCAGTGGCCACAGGACTGGAAATGGTCACTTTTCATTCTAATCCCAAGAAAGGGCAATGCCAAAGAATGCTCAAACTACCGCATTCTCTCATATGCTATCAAAGTAATGCTTAAAAGTCTCCAAGCCATGCTTCAACAGTATGTGAACCGTGAACTTCCAGATGTTCAAACTGGATTTAGAAAAGGCAGAGGAACCAGAGATCAAATTGGCTCAATCAGATGATCAAATTGATCATCCCTTGGATCATCAAAATAGCAAGAGAGTTCCAGAAAAACATTTATTTCTGCTCTATTGACTATGCCAAAGCCTTTTACTGTTTGGATCACAACAAACTGTGGGAAATTCTTCAAGAGATGGGAAAACCAGAACACCTGACCTGCCTCCTGAGAAATCTGTATGCAAGTCAAGAAGCAACCATTAGAACCAGACATGGAACAATGGACTGGTTCCAAATTGGGAAAGGAGTAGGTCAAGGCTGTATATTGTCACCCTGCTTATTTAACTTATATGCAGAGTACATTATGAGAAATGCTGGCCTGGATGAAGCACAAGCTGGAATCAAGATTGCTGGGAGAAATATCAATAACCTCAGATATGCAGAATGACACCACCCTTATGGCAGAAAGTGAAGAAAAACTAAAGAGCCTCTTGATGAAAGTTGAAGAGGAGAGTGAAAAAGTTGACTTAAAACTCAACATTCAGAAAATGAAGATCATGGCATCCAGTCCCATCACTCTATGGCAAATAGATGCAGAAGCAACGGAAACAGTGAGAGGCTTTATTTTCTTGAGCTCCAAAATCACTGCAGATGATGACTGCAGACTTGAAATTAAAAGAGACTTACTCCTTGGAAGAAAAGCTGTCTAGACAGCAGATTAAAAAGCAGAAACATTACTTTGCGAACAAAGATCTGTCTAGTCCAAGCCATGGTTTTCCCAGTAGTCATGTATGGATGTGAGAGTTGGACTATAAAGAGAGCTGAGTGCTGAAGAATTAATGCTTTTGAACTGTGGTTTTGGAGAAGACTCTTGAGAGTCCCTTGGACTGCAAGGAGATCCAACCAGTCCATCCTAAAGGAAATCAGTCCTGAATATTCATTGGAAGGACTGAAGGTCCAATACTTTGGCCACCTGATACTAAGAACTGACTCACTGGAAAAAATCCTGATGCTGGGAAAGATTGAAAGCAGGAGGAGAAGGGAACAACAGAGGATGAAAAAGTTGGATGGCATCACTGCCTCGATGGACGTGAGTTTGAGTAAGCTCCAGAAGTTGGTGATGGACGGGGAAGTCTGGTGTGCTGCAGTCTATGGGGTCAGAAAGAGTTTGACATGACTGGGTAACTGGACTAAACTGAGCTGAACTATTGACTAAACAACAACAAAATGGTTTCATTGCCCTAAAAATCCTCTGTGCTTGTCTGTACACCCCTCCCTCCCTACAGCCTCTGGCAACCCCTGGTGTTTTGACTTTTTCCATAGTTTTACCTTCTCTAGAATGCTATACAGTTAGAATCATACAGCATATAGGTTTTCCCAATGAGCTTCTGTTACTTGGTAACATGCACTCAAGTTTCCTTCATGTCTTTTTGTGACTTGACAGCTCAGTGCCTTTTAGCATTAAATAATATTCCATAGTTTGGCTGTATGACAGATTATTTATCCATTCACCTCCTGAGAGACATCTTGATCACTTCCAACTTTTGACAGTTATGAATAAAACTGCTGTATACATCCATGTGCCATTTGGAGGTTTTTGTGTAGACATAAGTTTTTAACTCATTTGAGTAAATACCATGGAGTGCAATTGTTGGGTTATAGGCTAAGACTGATTCATTAGTTGCTCAGTCATGTCTGACTCTTTTCAACCCCATGGACTGTAGCCCAGCAGGCTCTTCTGTCCATCGAATTCTCCAGGCAAGAATACTGAAATGGGTAGCCATTCCCTTCTCCAGGGGATCTTCCCAACCCAAGAACTGAATCTGGGTCTCCTGCATTGCAGGCAGATTCTCTACCATCTGAGCCACCAGGAAGCCCTGTTTAGTTTTATAAAAAACTGCTGAACAATCTCCCCACGTGGATGTGCCATTTTGCATCCTTTTCAGCACTGAATGAGAGCTCCTCTTGCTCTGTATCCTCACCAGCATTGGATATTGTCAGTGTTTGGGATTTTGGCCATTCCTATAGGCCACCTCATGCGAAGAGTTGACTCATTGGAAAAGGCTCTGATGCTGGGAGGGATTGGGGGCAGGAGGAGAAGGGGACGACAGAAGATGAGATGGCTGGATGGCATCACTGACTCAATGGATGTGAGTCTGAGTGAACTCCGGGAGTTGGTGATGGACAGGGAGGCCTGGCGTGCTGCGATTCATGGGGTTGCAAAGAGTCGGATAGGACTGAGCGACTGAACTGACTGACTGACTGACTGATAGGTATCTTGTGTACTATTTTTCAACTACTTTATTTTTCTTCTGACTTTTTAAAGAAACTGTTTATATATTAGCGGTATCAGCTGCACTCATGTAAATTGAAAATATTTTTTCCTGGTTTATCTTTGTCATTTCTTTTTGGAGTTTGGTTATAGCATTTTTTTCCCTTACAAACCTTATTTTTAATTTTTCAAATTATCCTTTTTAATTTTATTACTTCTGGACATTGAGTCATTCTTCCCCTCTTTATTGCTTCTGGACATTGAGACATTCTTCCCCTCTTCCAGGTAATAGAGGAATTTACTCACATCTTATTATAGTACTTCTGTCAATTTTCCCCCTTCCTTTCTTCCTCCCTCCATTTTTATTCTCCCTTCCCTCCCTCCCTCCTGCCTTCCTTCCACCCTTCTTCTCTCCTTCTCTCCCTTTTGCCTTCCTTCCCATCCATCTACATTTAGATATCTAATTCGTTTGGAGTTTATCTTGGTGTATATTGTGACATATAGATCCAGTGATACACTCTTCCAAATGACGATTCAGTTCTCAATACCATTATCAATATTTCCATATTGCCCTCCCCCACTGATTTGATATACTGTCTTTATTACATAGTAAACTTACATACACACATAGGAATATTACCGCACACTTTCTTTTGACCCGTTGTTTTTCGAAGACTATCCACTGATTTTTCTGGATAGCACACAATTTTAAATATAGACGCTTTATGATAGTATTTTAATATCTATTTGAGTTAACTTCTCATTTTTTTCTTTTTTCCCCAGGTTTTCTTGGCCCTTTTTCTTTTCCAGTTTTTTGGATTATATATAGATTTACTGATAACAGCACATTTACAGGGAAAGTAGGAAGTTACCTATAATTTACATTTATTGACCTCACTCCATGCCAAGCACTGAACTGAGCACGATTGTATTGAAAGCGAAAAAGTGAAAGTGTTTGTCACTCAGCTCTGTCTGACTCTTTGCGATCCCATGGCTCCTCTGTTTGTGGAATGCTCCAGGCAAGAGCACTGGAGCGGGCAGCCATTTCCCTTCTCCAGAGGAGCTTCCTGACCCTGGGATTGAACCTGGATCTCCTGTATTGCAGGCAGATTCTTTACCATCTAAGCCTCCAGGAAAGAAGAAATAAAGTTCAGTGTGATCAGTATTTCTAGTTCATAGATAAAGACTCCTTAAGAATAGAGGGCCTCATGTGTAATGCTTGATGAGAATGCTTAAGAGGTGATCAGTGTGAAGGAGTGTTTATCCTGTTTTTATTTTTTTTAATTGTGGTAAAAAAACATAAAATTTATTAATACTTCCTAACCATTTTAAAGTGTGCATTACATGGTATTAAGTATATTTGCATTATGGTGAAATGGATTTTCAGAGCCTTCCTTTTCATAAAGGAAGGTTAAATAAATCTTTAAGTAAATCTTGCTTTGTTTTTGCTTGCTTATTTTTAAATATTAACTTTAAAATTGACTTATGTGTATCTGGGGAAAAACTTACTGGCATTTTGGGGGATTGAAGTAAATTTACAAATTAACATATTTTGATGATATATTTATGATGTTTAGTCTTCCTATTCAAAAACATTGTTTGTCTTTTCATTTGCTCAAGTCTACTGTTTTATATTTCACATGTAATAGGAAAATTTCCTCAAATAAATGTACATATCTCTTGTTGTAATCAAGTAATTTTCTTTGCTGTTTTTTCTGTAAGTTGAGTCTTTTCATTCATCATATCTTCTATCTAGTTATTGCTTGTACATTTGAAAGCTATTACTATCTCTATAATAATAATAGAATTTCATTGCTAAACTCTTAATGTTTGTACTGCTTTTTATATTGATTCTCTTGAATGTTCTGGATATGTTATCTGCAAATAGAGACAGTTTTACTTCTGTCTTTTAAGTTTTTCTTCCTTTACTTGCTTCCTCTTGCCTGTTGTATCTTGTATCTAATTATTGTCCAATATTTTAAGACTATCTGATGTTCAACCTCCACAAATTAGATATTATTGTTATTTTATACTATCCCTTTAAAAAAATATTATGTATAATTTATTATTTTATTTTTAAATAGCTATTTAGGATGAATTCTTAAGTGTGTTTTAAATATTCTTTAAAAAAACATAAGTATTTAAATTTAGAAATTCTTCTCTAAGAACTATTTAAACAACATTTTTCAAGTCTGGATATATAATATTTTGCTTATTATTTAGTTCTACTATTTCTAACTCCATTATTATATCTTATTTGATTAATAAGTTATATATAATTTATAAAAATTTAAATAACCAAATACATGAGTTTGAAATATTTTTTATTTCCAACTTTATTTTGATAACAGGATATCATTTATATGGTGGTACAGTTTTGTTGTGTTTAACTGAGACTTGGTTTAAAGTCAAGTAGATAATAAATATTGTAAATGGTCCATGTGCTTTCTTTGGTAATTACTTTGGTAATTATCTAGTATATCAGTAGTTCAAATTTCCCAAGTATGTTACTTATCCCTCTAGCTTTTCTCTACTTGAGCTCTCTTTTATTAAGAATAGTGTTTAAAATCTTAAAAATATTCTTCCAAATATGTCAATATAGCTTCACCCATATATTGAAGTTGTATCATTATTTATACACTGACTTAAGATTTTAATTTCTTCGTGGTTATATATTTTTATTAACATATGTTCATTAACATATGGTGAATCTCTTCATCCCCTAAAGATGTTTTTTGCCTTAATGTAAAAGTTTTAATGCTGATTTGGCATCATTATCACCTAGAGGACTTTTAGAAACTTCCATGCTGAGGTCTAAACTCTAGAAATTCTGAGTTAATTGATGTGAGACATTGGTAACTTAAAAATTTCCCCCAATTATTCCAATGTACAATTAAGTTTCAGAGCCACTAGTCTCACCCCCCACCCACACACACCTTTTAGATATTAATAGAGTTATACTGGTTTTAGTTTGGCTAAGTTTACCTGGATAGTTTTTCCATGCCTTAACTTTCTAACTTTCTCTGTCCTTTGTATTTTAACATTTGTCTTTTGCAAGTTTCATAGAGCTGGATTTTTTTTTTTTAATTACCAACTTTAAAATGTCTGTCTTTTCACTATTGTCCATTTATTTTTATTGTTACTCCTTCTGTTTTTTGTTTATTTCTATGATCTTATTTAGTACTTTGACTTTTTCTATGTTCCCTTTTCCTTCTACTCTAATTTTCTGCCTTCTGATTATATTGCAGTTAAAATTTTAATTAACTTTTAATTTTCCTTTATTAAGTGTAATTGATAAATAAAAATTGTATGTTTTTACAGTGTATAACATTTCAATATATGCATCAAACATAATCACAATGTAATTATGTGAAGACATATAATAAGCTAATTAACATCTGTTATCTCATATACATACATACATATATATATATAGTGGTGGTAGTGGTGGTGGTTTAATCGCTAAATCCTGTCCAACTCTTGTGACCCCATGGACTATAGCCTGTAAGGCTCCTCCACCCATGGGAGTCTCCAGGCAAGAATACTGAAGTGGGTTGCCATTTCCTTCTCCAGGGGATCTTCCCAACCCAGGAATCGAACCTGGGTCTCCTGCATTGAAGGCAGATTCTTTACTGATTGAGCTATGAGGGAAGCCCTGTATAGTAGTGGGGATTTCAAATCTACTCTCTTAACTAATTTCAAATATGTAATGCAATATTATGAGCTATAGTCACCACACTGTACATTAGGCCTTCAGAACTTATTCATCTTGCATAATTGAAACTTTGTACCCTTTGACCAGCATCTCTCCTTTCCTCTCTCCTGCCAGCCCCTGGCACCCACCATGCTGCTCTCTGCTTCTATGAGTTAGACTTTTTTAGATTTCATTTGTAAATGAAATCATACAATATTTGTCTTTCTTTGTCTGACATTTCAATTAGCATAAGTGAAGTCACTCAGTCGTGTCCGACTCTTTGTGACCCCATGGACTGTAGCCTATCAGGCTCCTCCGTCCATGGGATTTTCCAGGCAAGAGTGCTGGAGTGGATTGCCATTTCCTTCTCCAGGGGATCTTCCCGACCCAGGAATCGAACCGAGTTCTCCCGCATTGCAGGCAGACGCTTTACCATCTGAGCCACGAGGGAAGCCCCTCAATTAGCATAATGTCCTCCAATTTTATCCATGTTCAAAATGACAGAAATTATTTCTCTAAAAACTGAATAACATTCCATTACAGAGATAACCACATTTTCTTTATTCATTCATCTGTTGATGGACATTTAGGTTGAGTCCATGTTTTGGCTCTTAGGGAACTCTGTGCTTCCTGGACCTGGATGTCTGTTTCCCTTTCCAGGTTAGAGAGGTTTTCAGCTATTACGTCTTTGAATGTGTTCCCTGTCTCCTCTCTCTATCCTCTCCTTCTAGGAGACTATAATGTGAATGTTAGTATCCACTTGATGGATTCTAACAACATCCACTTGATATTGTTGTGGGAGCCTCCTAAATTGTTCTCATCTCTTTTTATTCTTTTTTCTTCTGTTCAGTTTCAGTGATTTCCACTACTCTACCTTCCAGCTCACTTTGAGCCATAGCTGTAATTTAAATTTTTCTCATAAACACATTTAAAAAGTGAAAATAAATGTTGTTGATGTTAAGTCACTAAGTTGTGTCCAACTGTTTTGCGACCCCATGGAATGTAATCTGCCCGGCTCCTCTGTCCAAGGGATTTCCCAGGCAAGAATACTGGAGTGGGTTGCCATTGCCTTCTCCAGGGGATCTTCCTGACCCAGAGTTCAAATGCACATCTCCTGTTTGGCAGGTGAATTCTTTACCACTAAGCCACCTGGGAAAAACAAGCTGGAATCAAGATTGCCAGGAGAAATATCAATAACCTCAGATATGCAGAGGACACCACCCTTATGGCAGAAAGTGAAGAGCAGCTAAAAAGCCTCTTGATGAAAGTGCAAGAGGAGAGTGAAAAAGTTGGCTTAAAGCTCAACATTCAGAAAACTAAGATCATGGCATCCGGTCTCATCACTTCATAGGAAATAGACGGGGAAACACTGGAAACAGCGTCAGACTTTATTTGTTGGGGCTCCAAAATCACTGCAGATGGTGACTGCAGCCATGAAATTAAAAGACGCTTACTCCTTGGAAGAAAAGTTATGACCAACCTAGATAGCATATTCATGGTGACTGCAGCCATGAAATTAAAAGACGCTTACTCCTTGGAAGAAAAGTTATGACCAACCTAGATAGCATATTCAAAAGTGGAGACATTACTTTGCCAACTAAGGTCCGTATAGTCAAGGCTATGGTTTTTCCTGTGGTCATGTATGGATGTGAGAGTTGGACTGTGAAGAAGGCTGAGCACCAAAGAATTGATGCTTTTGAACTGTGGTGTTGGAGAAGACTCTTGAGAGTCCCTTGGACTGCAAGGAGATCAACCCTGGGATTTCTTTGGAAGGAATGGTGCTAAAGCTGAAGCTCCAGTACTTTGGCCACCTCATGCGAAGAGTTGACTCATTGGAAAAGACTCTGCTGCTGGGAGGGATTGGGGGCAGGAGGAGAAGGGGACGACTGAGGATGAGATGGTTGGATGGCATCACTGACTCGAGGGACGTGAGTCTGAGTGAACTCCGGGGGTTGGTGATGGACAGGGAGGCCTGGCGTGCTGCGATTCATGGGGTCACAAAGAGTCGGACACCACTGAGTGACTGAACTGAACTGAACTGAACTGAAGCCACCTGGGAAGCCTTAAAAATAAATAGGTAAAACTAATTATAATAATATATTTATATTGAACCTAAGATATCCAAAATATAATTTCAGCATGTAGCCAATATAAAAAATTATCAGTATTATACATTCTTTTTTTTTTCATACTAAGTCTTCAGAATCTGACTTCTATTTCACATTTACAATGCATATCAACTTGGATGCTAATTTTCATCAGAAATTCTTGATCTGTAGATTTCATAAAATTTATAGTTAAAAATAAGTATTGGTCTTTAAACTTAAATGGAAGTAAATCAAAGAGTTTCTTAGTTGCATTAGTCAAATTCCAAATGCCAGGTCACTCATGCTACTGGACAGCATAGTCCTAGAATGTGATTTTTCATCACCTGCCTACATCTACCACTTGCTAGTTATCTGGGCTTGTTACTAGCCTGTACAGGTCTTGATTTCCTTGCTTGCCAAGCAGAATATTTTGAACCTTATGTCAGATAATCTGTGTAACATAGTGCAATGCCTCGCACATGCTAAGTGCTCACTGATGGCTGCTACCTTGGCAATTAGGATTCTAGAATGGGAGACAGACTGGTGTTGGGAAAATGGCAGAATCTGTTTTGAATACTCTGACTATGAGGTGCATGAAGATGGGAGATCCCATGGATTAGAAGAATCAGATTCAGGTCCAGGTGAAAGACCTGGGCCCAGACAGATCATAGGAGAACAGAAGCTTGGGGACTCTCTCAAGACCACTATAGCTCGATCACCCACTTTTCTCTCTTTCCTGAAAGACTGTAAACTACCTCATGTTTCTTGGATGCAACTGAAAAACTGAATTTTTAATTTAATTTTAACTACTAGAAATTTTGCCTGCACATGGTAGGCATTTAAGAAATGTCTACTAAATTGAGTGAGCAAGTTGAACTCAACAAGAGACTAAAGGCAACAAGAAAATAGATAATTGAATACCTGATCGTATGTTTTAGGGCAATGACATAGATCAAATTAATATTTTGGCATATTCTCAGATATACTTTTTAAATAGATAAAAAGCATCAATTTTGTGCTAAAACTTTGGTATATAGAAAACCTCATTCTCAAAAAGGCATTGTGCTTTAATTCAAAATAATACAGTCTTTTAAAAACATTTATTCTCATTATTTGCAATTTTAAAGCACTCTCTATGTTTTTGAGAGTTTGAAGACTGTGAAAGTCATATGAAAGGTACAAAAGAAATTACCCAGCCCACCTTCCTTCCAGCAAATCTTTCTTTCAAGAGGTACACATCAGAGAATGCTATTAGCGAGCGACAGGAAACGGTGTGGTTGTGAGGTTGCTTCTCCATTTGTGGCACTTGCAGCATTCTTGAGGCTATCTCGGTTGGCAGGTTGAAATAGTTGTCAAGTCCTTCCCTGTTCTCTGTAAATAAGGCTGTCACTCACAGGGCATCCCCTTACTTCAGGTAGGGAACAGAGGTTAATGACTTCAAAATGGAAAGCACAACAACCATCAGAAGGACTTTTGTCTGTTTTTATTTTTTAATTCAAGGATAATTGCTTTACAGAATTTTGTTTTCTATCAAACCTCAACATGAATCAGCTGTAGGCATACATATATTGCCTCCCTTTTGAATCTCCCTCCCCATCGCATACCTCTAGGTTGATACAGAGCCCCTGTTTGAGTTTCCTGAGCCATACAGCAAATTTCCATTGGCTATCTATTTTACACATGGTAATGTAAGTTTCCATATACTTTCCACACATCTCACACTCTCCTCTACTCTCCCCATGTCCATAACTCTATTCTTTATGTCTGTTTCTCCATTGCTGCCCTGCAAATAAATTATTGGGTACCATTCTTCTAGATTCCATATATATGTGTGTTAGAATACAATATTTATCTTTCCCTTTCTGACTTACTTCACTCTGTAACTCTGTATAACTGTGAACAGAGTGTAGAACCTGTATAACAGGTTCTGTATTCATCCATCTCATGAGAACTGACTCAAATGCATTCCCTTTTATGGCTGAGTAATATTTCATTGTGTATGTGTACCACACATTTATCCATTCATCTGTCGATGGACATCCAGGTTGCTTCCATGCTCTAGCTATTGTAAATAGTGCTGCAATGAAAAATGGGATACATGTGTCTTTTTCAATATTGGTTTCCTCAGAATATATACCTAGCAGTGGGATTTCTGGGTCATATGGTGGTTTTATTCCTACTTTTTAAAGGAATCTCCATACCATCTTCCATAGTGGCTGTTTCAGTTTATATTCCCACCAACAGTGCAAGAGGGTTCCCATTTCTCCACATCCTCTCCAGCATTTATTGTTTGTAGACATTCTGATGATGGCCATTCTGACTGGTGTGAGGTGATATCTCATTGTGGTTTTGATTTGCATTTCTCTAATAATGAGTGATGTTGAGCATCTTTTCATGTGTTTGTTAGTACATCTTCTTTGGAGAAATGTATGTTTAGGTATTTTCCCCACTCTCTGATTGGGTTGTTTGTTTTTCTGGTATTGAGTTGTATGAGCTGCTTGTCTATTTTGGAAATTGACCCTTTGTCAGTTGTTTCATCTGCTATTATTTTCTCCCATTCTGAGGGCTGTCTTTTCACCTTGCTTAGAGTTTCCTTTGCTGTGTAAAAGCTTTTACGTTTAATCAGGCCCCACTTCTTTACTTTTGTTTTTATTTCCGTTACTGTAGAAAGTGGGTCATAGAGGATCTTGCTTTGATTTATGTCATTGAGTATTCTGCCTATGTTTTCCTCTAAGAGTTTTCCAGTTTCTGGTCTTACATTTAGGTCTTTAATCCATTTAGAGTTTATCTTTGTGTATGGTGTTAGGAAGTGTTCTAATTTCATTCTTTTACATGTAACTGTTCAGGTTTTTCCAGCACCATTTATTGAACAGGCTGTCTTAGCCCAATTGTATATTCTTGCCTCCTTTGTCAAAAATAAGTTGTCCATAGGTGCATGAACTTATTTCTGAGCATTCTATCTTGTTCCATGGGTCTATATTTCTGTTTTTGTGCCAGGACCATACTGCCTTGATGACTGAAGCTTTGTAGTATAATCTGAAGTCAGGAGGGTTGATTCCTCCAGCTCCATCCTTCTTTCTCAAGACTGCTTTGACTATTCAGGGTCTTTGGTTTTTCCATAAGAAGTGTGAAATTTTTTGTTCTAGTTCTGTGAAAAATACCATTGGTAATTTAATAGGGATCACATTGAATCTGTAGATTGCATTTGGTAGTATAGTTATTTTCATAAGATTGCTTCTTCCTACCCAGGAACATGGAATATCTCTCCATCTGTTTATGGTGTCTATGATTTCTTTCATTGGTGTCTTATAATTTTCTGTGTACAGTTCTTTTGTCTTCTTAGGTGAGTTTATCCCTAGATATTTTGTTCTTTTTGTTGCAGTAGTGAATGGGATTGATTCCTTAATTTCTCTTTCTGATTTTTCATTGTTAGTATAAATAAATGCAAGTTACTTTTGTGTATTAATATTGTATCTTGTGACTTTGCTAAATTCATTGATTAGCTCTAGTAATTTTCTGATAGTATCTTTAGGATTTTCTATGTACACTATTATGTCATCTGCAAACAGTGAGAGCTTTACTTCTTCTTTTACACCCAAGGGGCTTTTATATGGGCCAACTCTTTTCATATGGGCCACCTCTTCTTCCATTCTTGCCAGGATTCAGACCAGCCTACTTTTCTAAGAATCTGTCCATTTCTTCCAGGCTATCCATTTTACTGCCATGTAGTTGTTCATAGTAGTATCTATTAATCCTTTGCATTTCCACATTGTCTTTTGTAACATCTCCTTTTTCATTTCTAATTTTGTTGATTTGATTCTTCTTTCTTTTTTTGTTGATGAGTCTGGCTCAATGGTTGTCAATTTTGTTTATCTTCTCAAAAAACCTGCTTTTAGTTTTATTAATCTTTACTATTGCTTCTTTCATTTCTTTTTCATTTATTTCTGCTCTGATCTTTATAATTTCTTTGCTTCTATTAATTTATGGGATTTTTCTTCTTCTTTTTCCAGTTGTTCTAGGTGTAAGTTATGTTGTCTCTGTGATGTTTTTCTTGTTTCTTGAGGTAGGATTGTATTGCTATAAAATTCCCTCTTAAGACTGCTTTTGCTACATCCCATAGGTTTTGAGTTGTCATGTTTTCATGGTTGTTCATTCCTAGAGATTTTTTGATTTCCCTTTTGATTTTTTCAGTAGCCTGTTGGTTATTTAGTAACATATTGTTTAATCCCCATGTGCTTGTGTTTTTTAGTTTTTTTTTTTCTTGTAATTGATACCTAGTCTCATAACGTTGTGGTCAGAGAAGATATGATTTCAATTTTCTTAAATTTTCAATTTTCTTAAATTTATTGAGGTTTGATTTGTGACCCAAGATGTGGTCTATCCTTTAGAATGTTCCATGTGCACTTGAGAAGAAAGTGTATTCTGCATTTGGATGGAATATCCTGAAGATATCAATGAGACCCATCTCATCTAACATGTCATTTAAGACGTATGTTTCCTTATTAATTTTCTGTTTTGATGATGTTTTCCATTGGTGTGAGTAGGGTGTTAAAGTCTCCTACTATTATTGTGTTACTGTCAATTTCTCCCTGAATGTCTGTAAGTGTTTGTCTTATGTATTGAGGTGCTCCTATGTTGGGTGCATAGATATTTACAGTTGTTATGTCTTCCTCTTGGATTGATCCATGGGTCATTATGTAGTGTCTTTCCTTATCTCTTGTAATCTTTAACATCTATTTTGTCTGATATGAGGATTGCTACTCCAGTTTTCTTTTGCTTTCCATTTGCATGGAATATATTTTTGCATCCTCTTACTTTCAGTCTATATGTGTCTTTAGGTCTGAAGTGGCTTTCTTGCAGACAGCATATATATGGGTCTTGTTTTTGTATCCATTCAGCCAGTCTGTGTCTTTTTTTGGAGCACTTAATTCATTTACATTTAAAGTAATTATTGATATATATTCCTATTTTCATTTTCTTAAGTGTTTGGGGTTGATTTTGTAGATTTTTTTCCTTCTCTTGTGTTCCTTGACTATATAAGTCCCTTTAACATTTGTCGTAAAGGTGATTTGGTGGTACTGAATTCTCTTAACTTAGGCTTGTCTGAAAAGCTTTTGATTTCCCTATCAATTTTGAATAAGATCCTTGCCAAGTAGAGTAATCTTGGTTGTAGATTTTTCCCTTGCAGTCCTTTAAATGTATCCTGCATTTCCTTCTGACCTGCAGAGTTTCTTTTGAAAGATCAGCTGTTAAATGTATGGGGTTTTCCTTGTATGCTTCTTATTGCTTTCCCCTTTCTGCTTTGAATATTCTTTCTTTGTGTTTAGTCTTTGTTAGTTTGATTAGCATGTGTATTGGTGTGTTTCTCCTTGGGTTATCCTGTATGGGATTCTTTGCCCCTCATGAAATTGACTGACTATTTCCTTTTCCATCCTGGGGAAATTTTCAGCTATAATCTCTTCAAAAATGTTCTCATACCCTTTATTTTTCTCTTCTTCTTCTGGGACCCCTATAATTTGAAAGTTGGTATGTTTGATATTGTCCCAGAGGTCTCTGAGACTATCCTCAGTTATTTTCATTCTTTCTATTTTATTCTGCTCTTCAGAAGTTATTTCCACCATTTTATCTTCCAGCTCACTGATTCATTCTTCTGTTTCAGATAATCTGCTATTTATTCTTTCCAGAGTATTTTTAATTTCAGTAATTGTGTTGTTTGTCTCTGTATGTTTATTCTTTAATTCTTCTAGGTCTTTGTTAATTGATTCTTGCATTTATTCCATTCTGTTTTCAAGATTTTTGATCATCTTTACTATCATTATTCTGAATTCTTTTCCAGCTAGTTTGCCTATTGCCTCTTCCTTTATTTGGACTTCTGTGTTTCTAGCTTGTTACTTCATTTGTATAGGATTTTTTTTTGGTCTTTTTATTATTTATTTTTAAATTTGTTGTGTTTAAGGTCTCCTTTTCCCAGGCTTCAAGGTTGAATTCTTTCTTCCTTTTGGTTTCTGCCCTCCGAAGTTTGGTTCAGTGGTTTGTGTAAGGTTTGTATAGGGTGGGGTTTATGCTGATTTTGGTTTGTTTTTCCTCTGATGGGCAAGGCTGAATGAGGTTTATCCTCTCTGCTGATGTTCGGGTTTGTATTTTTGATTTGTTTGTTGTTTAGATGAGGCATCCTGAACAGGGTGCTACTGTTGGTTGGGTGATACCGAGTCTTGTATTCAAGTGGTTTCCTTTGTGTGAGTTCTCATTATTTGATACTCCAGATTGATTACATTAATAATCAATAATTAATATTATAATTATTAAATAATAATTATTAAATAATAATTAATAACTCAGATTGATTATATTTTTTGCAGCCAAAGATGGAGAAGCTCTATACAGTCAGCAAAAACAAGACCGGGAGCTGACTGTGGCTCAGATCGTGAACTCCTTATTGCCAAATTCAGACTCAAATTGAAGAAAGTAGGGAAAACCACTAGACCGTTCAGGTATGACCTAAATCATATCCCTTATGATTCTACAGTGGAAGTGAGAAATAGATTTAAGGGACTAGATCTGATAGATAGAGTGCCTGATGAACTATAGACAGACGTTCATGACATTGTACAGGAGACAGGGATCAAGACCATCCCATGGAAAATAAATGTAAAAAAGCAAAATGGCTGTCTGAGGAGGCCTTACAAACAGCTGTGAAAAGAAGAGAAGTGAAAAGCAAAGGAGAAAAGGAAAGATATAAACATCTGAATGCAGAGTTCCAAAGAATAGCAAGGAGAGATAAGAAAGCCTTCCTCAGCAATCAATGCAAAGAAATAGAGGAAAACAACAGAATGGGAAAGACTAGAGCTCTCTTCAAGAAAATTAGAGACACCAAGGGAATATTTCATGCAAAGATGGGCTCAATAAAGGACAGAAATGGTATGGACCTAACAGAAGCAGAAGATATTAAGAAGAGATGGCAAGAATACACAGAAGAACTATACCAAAAAGATCTTCACGACCAAGATAATAATGATGGTGTGATCACTCACCTAGAGCCAGACATCCTGGAATGTGAAGTCAAATGGGCCTTAGAAAGCATCACTATGAACAAAGCTAGTGGAGGTGATGAAATTCCAGTTGAGCTATTTCAAATCCTAGAAGATGGCGCTGTGAAATTGCTGCACTCAATATGCCAGCAAATTTGGAAAACTCAGCAGCGGCCACAGGACTGGAAAAGTCAGTTTTCATTCCAATCCCAAAGAAAGGCAATGCCAAAAAATGCTCAAACTACCGAACAATTGCACTCATCCCACACGCTAGTAAAGTAATGCTCCAAATTCTCCAAGCCAGGCTTCAGCAATACGTTAACTGTGAACGTCCAGATGTTCAAGCTGGTTTTAGAAAAGGCAGAGGAACCAGGAATCAAATTGACAACATCCGCTGGATCTTCAAAAAGGCAAGAGAGTTCCAGAAAAACATCTATTTCTGCTTCATTGACTATGCCAAAGCCTTTGACTGTGTGGATCACAATAAACTGTGGAAAATTCTGAAAGAAATGGGTATACCAGACCACCTGACCTGCCTCTTGAGAAACCTATATGCAGGTCAGGAAGCAACAGTTAGAACTGAACATGGAACGACAGACTGGTTCCAAATAGGAAAAGGAGTGCGTCAAGGCTATATATTGTCATCCTGCTTATTTAACTTTTATGCTGAGTACATCATGAGAAATGCTGGGCTGGATGAAGCACAAGCTGGAATCAAGATTGCCACGAGAAATATCAATCACCTCAGATATGCAGATGACACTACCCTTATGGCAGAAAGCAAAGAGGAACTAAAAAGCCTCTTGATGAGAACACATGTAAGAATTAAAGATTTTAAAATTAAAAAAAAATAAAAATAAAATAAAATAAAAAAAAAAAAAAAAAAAAAGAAAGTGAAAGAGGAGAGTGAAAAAGTTGGCTTAAAGCTCAACATTCAGAATATGAAGATCATGGCATCCGGTCTCATTACTTCATGGGAAATAGATGGGGAAACAGTGGAAACAGTGTCAGACTTTATTTTTGGGGGCTCCAAAATCACTGCAGATGGTGACTGCAGCCACGAAGTTAAAAGACGCTTACTCCTTGGAAGAAAAGTTATGACCAACCTAGATAGCATATTCAAAATCAGAGACATTACTTTGCCAACAAAGGTCTGTCTAGTCCAGGCTATGGTTTTCCCAGTAGTCATGTATGAATGTGAGAGTTGGACTGTGAAGAAAGCTGAGTGCCAAAGAATTGACGCTTTTGAACTGTGGTGTTGGAGAAGACTCTTGAGAGTCCCTTGGATTGCAAGGAGATCCAACCAGTCCATTCTGAAGGAGATCAGCCCTGGGATTTCTTTGGAAGGAATGATGCTAAAGCTGAAACTCCAGTACTTTGGCCACCTCATGTGAAGAGTTGACTCATTGGAAAAGACCCTGATGCTGGGAGGGATTGGGGGCAGGAGGAGAAGGGGACGACTGAGGATGAGATGGCTGGATGGCATCACTGACTCGATAGACATGAGTCTGAGTGAACTCCTGGAGTTGGTGATGGACAGGGAGGCCTGGCATGCTGCGATTCATGGGGTCTCAAAGAGTTGGACACGACTGAGTGACTGAACTGAACTGAACTGAGGGTTAGTTCTCTGGTAACCTAGGGTCTTGGAGTCAGTGCTCCCACTCCAAAGGCTCAGGACTTGATCTCGCACTTTGCATGATTCTATATATTCTTTTCCACTGGCTCTTGTCTGCTCTCTGCTGGTGTTCTGCATGTACTTCTGTGTCTGAAGGTGTATTCCTGACGTATGCATGGGGAGAGATACACTCCACGTCCACCTACTCCTCTGCCATCTTATTCTCCTAAAAGGACTTTTAATACCAACAGAATTATAGGAGAGAAATTGAATCAAATAAAACAAGAATATAAATAGGTTGTATTTCAAGCTGCATGTGTGAAATGGTTTATATCAGTTGAAGTTTTGTGTTACCTGGGAAGAGTAATAAAAAGAAACAAAATAGATTGAAAGTGGCTACCCTTGAGAAGCTTTTTTGAGTTTTTGGCCGGATTCTCCTGTGGCTGCTGATGCCCATGAAATGTGTCTTATTCCACTGTTTTTTTTTTTTTTTTTTTTTTTTAACATCAACTCTGCTTTACAAGTAAGACTTCTGATAGTTCCCTCTGCCCCTGCAACCTTAGAATATCTTTCGTTTCTCATTTAGTTTAGTGGTTATAGAAATGAGACAAGGAAGCCACTGTATCTGGGGAAATGCTGACATTTTAAGGCTTCTGATAAGTGGTCTTTTAAGGTCAAATTCTCTAAGAGAAATTCAGAGTGTTTGAAGGGAGAGATCCCATTAAATTTAAATCAGAAAGTGCTGAAAACAGAAATTAGAATTGTAGAAAAGGGATTTTAAGAAAGGAACATAACCTTGCACCCACACATTCATGAATCTGTAGCTGGTGGCAATGGGAATGTAGTAATTTTGAATAATTTTTTTCATAAGCTTTAAGAAAAAAGTAATTAATTAATTTTAATTAGAGGCTAATTACTTTACAATATTGTGGTAGTTTTTGCCATACATTGACATGAATCAGCCATGGGTGTACATGTGTCCCCCATCCTGAACCCCCTCCCACCTCCCTCCCCACCCCATCCCTCTGTGTTGTCCCAGTGCACTGGCTTTGAGTGCCCTGTTTTATGCATCAAACTTGGACTGGTCATCTATTCCACATATAGCAAAATACATGTTTCAATGCTATTCACTCAAATCATCCCATCCTTGCCTTCTCCCACAGAGTCCAAAAGTCTGTTCTTTACATCTGTGCCTCTTTTGTATCTTGCATATAAGGTTGTCATTATGCAAGGCATACTGATAACATATGTACCCTTTGCAAACAGAGACCAGTTTGCAAACAGAGACCAGTCTTTTGGTTTTGTAGTTCTTAAACTGAATATTTTTGTTTCTATGAAATTCTTATAGCTTTACTGTTATTGTTAATTCAAAAAATATTAAAAAAAGGTTTAATACATGCACAGCACTGTTCTAAGCACTTGGGCTTAAAGTGGAGAATAGAGGCAACATGGTGGTTTGCTATGAGTTTTATTGTCTAGTTATGGATGTGAGTGTTGGACTATAAGGAAGGCTGAATATTGAAGAATTGATGCTTTTGAACTGTGGTGTTGGAGAAGACTCTTGAGAGTCCCTTGGACTGCAAGGAGGTTCAACCAGTCCGTTCTGAAGGAGATCAGCCCTGGATTACTTTGGAAGGAATGATGCTAAAGCTGAAACTCCAGTACTTTGGCCACCTCATGAGAAGAGTTGACTCATTGGAAAAGACTCTGCTGCTGGGAGGGATTGGACGCAGGAGGAGAAGGGGACGACAGAGGATGAGATGGCTGGATGGCATCACTGACTCGATGGACGTGAGTCTGAGTGAACTCCGGGAGTTGGTGCTGGACAGGCAGGCCTGGCGTGCTGCGATTCATGGGGTCATGAAGAGTCGGACACGACTGAGCGACTGAACTGAACTGAACTGAACTGAACAACAAAAATCAGCAAAATCATCTAACACAAAGCTTATTTTATAATGAAGTTGAAACTCTCATGTAACTTCTTGAATAATGTACTGAAGAGGTGAAAAACAGAATGACTGTAAGGGTACAGGATCATTGTAAGTGTATCAGTTTTTCATTCTCATAGTGGTACGGCTAAAAGGAAGCTGCTACATTGTACTACATATCACTAGCCTTGGGAAAGATCAAAACTCTAAATAGAATTTATATATAAAAAAAAAGACCAGAAAAGGTAGGAAGAGGAGACAACTTGAACTTTGGAAATGTAGTAGATTAAGGGAGGCTAACATTACTTTGCCAATAAAGGTCCATCTAGTCAAAGCTACGGTTTTTCCAGTAGTCATGTTTGGATATGAGAGTTGGACTATAAAGAAAGCTGAGCACTGAAGAATTGATGCTTTTGAACTGTGGTGTTCAAAACACCACATTTCATGGAGGGAGAGAGGGGAAACCCTTGCCTGATTGTTTCTGTTTTGGTGAAGTCACTGAGAAGGATGGTGTGGATGAAGGGGAGGAGACCAAGCCAATGCAAGAGTCCCCAGGACATGAGGGGAGAGGCCAGGAGGACAGTGGTGTCCTAGTAGTGAGCTGTACAAGAAACATATTTCTCCTCCTATAGGTTTTGCTTTCAAAAATGTGGAGGATAAAATATGCTGATTTGTTTCCACATTTTTCCTTCTGTCTGGCTCTTAGTTTGTTAGTAACATTGGGAGGCTCTTGGGAAATTCTGCCAGCATAGATTTAGATACATGAGTGGAACTGCTTACAGACAGCACAGAGAGTGGGACACAGTATCCACAGCATTAGGCTGTCTCAGTGAAGATTTGGAAGCTGCACCAGAAGGGACACGATGATTTGATTTAATTATCTTGGCAGCAAATGAAGAGACAATTTATCAGAAAAGTTGTCCTACTTTAAAATGCTGTGCCTTGCTCTCAGAATAGCAAAAAAACCACACACACACACACACACACACACACACACACACACACACACACAAAACCCTCTTAGATAGAGTGAAAAAAATTACACAAATATTTGTGATAATTATTTGTCCTTTAAGTAGAGAAGTATATATCAAATTCCTATCCAAACAGGTGATTTGGGTATAAATTTTAACACATGCAGCCTGGACAATAAAGGACAGAAATGGTACGAACCTAAAAGAAGCAGAAGATATTAAGAAGAGTTGGCAAGAATACACAGAAGAAATATACAAAAAAGATCTTCATGACCCAGATAACCACGATAGTGTGATCACTCATCTAGAGCCAGACATCCTGGAATGTGAAGTCAAATGGGCCTTAGGAAGCATCACTACGAACAAAAGTGAAGGTGATGGAATTTCAATTGAGCTATTTGAAATCCTAAAAGACAATGCTGTGAAAGTGCTGCCTCAATATGCCAGCAAATTTGGAAAACTCAGCAGTGGCTACAGGACTGAAAATGGTCAGTTTTCATCCCAAGCCCAAAGAAAGGCAATGCCAAAGAATGCTCAAACTACTGCACAATTGCACTCATCTCACATGCTAATAAAGTAATGCTCAAAAGTCTCCAAGCCAGGCTTCTACAGTATGTAAACTGGGAATTTCCAGATGTTTAAGCTGGATTTAGAAAAGGCTCGGAACCAGAGATCAAATTGCCAATATCCCTTGGATCATCTAAAAAGCAAGAGTTCCAGAAAAACATCTATTTCTGCTTTACTGACTATGCCAAAGCCTTTGACTGTGTGGATCACAATAAACTATGGAAAATTCTGAAAGAGATGGGAACACCAGACCACCTGATCTGCCTTCTGAGAAATCTGTATGCAGGTCAAGAAGCAACAGTACTGGACATGGACCAAAGGACTGGTTCCAAATCAGGAAAGGAGTACATCAAGTCTGTATGTTGTCACCCTGCTTATTTAACTTATATGCACAGTACATTATGAGAAACACTGGGCTGGATGGAGCACAAGCTGGAATCAAGATTGCTGGGAGAAATATCAGTAACCTCAGATATGCAGGTAACACCACGCTTATGGCAGAAAGCAAAGAGGAACTGAAGAGCCTCTCGATGAAAGTGAAAGAGAAGAGTGAAAACGTTGGCTTAAAACTCAACATTCAGAAAACAAATATCATGACATCTGGTCTCATCACTTCATGGCAAATAGATGGGGAAACAATGGAAACCATGACAGGCTTTATTATTAATATTATTATTATTATTTTGGATTACAATATCACTACAGATGGTGACTGCAGCCAAGAAATTAAAAGATGCTTGCTCCTTGGAAGAAAAGCTATGACCAACCTAGACAGCATATTAAAAAGCAGGGACATTACTTTGCCAACAAAGGTCTGTCTAGTCAAAGCTATGGTTTATTCAATAGTCATGTTTGGATGTGAGAGTTGGACTATAAAGAAAGCTGAGTGATGAGGAATTGATACTTTTGAAGTGTGGTGTTGGAGAAGACTCGTGAGAGTCCCTTGGACTACAAGGAGATCCAACCAGTCAATTCTAAAAGAAATCAGTTCTGAATATTCATTGGAAAGAGTGATGCTGAAGCTGAAGCTCCAACACTTTGGCCACCTGATGAGAATAACTGACT
The DNA here is from genome assembly GCF_023091745.1 of Budorcas taxicolor. Taxonomy (NCBI): domain Eukaryota; kingdom Metazoa; phylum Chordata; class Mammalia; order Artiodactyla; family Bovidae; genus Budorcas; species Budorcas taxicolor. Next base: position 56,988,868 of record NC_068920.1, read on the forward strand.
CATTGGAAAAAGCCCTGATGCTGGGAAAGATAGAAGGCAGGAGGAGAAGGGCATGACAGAGGATGAGATGGTTGAATGGCATCACTGACTCTATAGACATGAGTTTGAGCAAGGTCTGAGAGTTGGTGATGGACAGGGAAGCCTTGTGTCCTGAAGTTCTTGGAGTCACAAAGAGATGGGCATGACTGAGTGACTGAACTGAACTGAGCCTGGACAATTATTGTAAATATCTAACAGTTCCCAAATAAGAAGTAACCTTCAGAATGGAAAGAACATAAGCAGTGCATAGTTACCTCTGTAGGTTGCATTCATTCATTTGCAGTATTTTTGTGGGGTAGGAATCCAGAGTGGTTTGGTTGGATGGTTCTGACTCATGGCTCTAATGAGGCTTCAATCCAACTTTCACCTGGGGCTGCAGTCTCATCTGAGAGTTCAGCTGAGGGAAGGTATGTACTCAAGCCCATCATGTGGTCACCAGAAGGGCCCAGTGTAATGTCATCATTAAATCCAGTGAAGGTCCCCCATAACCAGTGATGAGATGAGAGGATGTAAGTACCAGAAGGCAAGGATCCTTGGGTATCACCATGGAAGCTGGACATCACTGGTGCTGTGTTAGATCTCCACAATTAGCAACACATTCATCATTTGGCTGTGTGACATTGGAAAAGCCAGCTAACATTTTTGAGGCACAATTTTCTCTTTTGGATCATCTCTATTAACCTTCTTTCTCTAAAAGAAATCCCCAGTCTATTCCCCAAATCTGCTTTGTTGTCATTCAGTCACTAAATCTCTTTGCATCCCATGTATTACAGCACACCAGGCTTCATTGTCCTTCACTATGTCCTAGAGTTAGCACAAACACATGTCCATTGAGTCAGTGATGCCATCTAACCATTTCATCCTCTTTCACTCCCTTTTCCTCTTGCCCTCAATCTTTCCTAGCATCAGGGTCTATTCCACTGGGTTGGCTCTTTGCATCACGTGGCCAAAGTATTGGAGCTTCAGCTTCAGCATCAGTCCTTCCAATGAATATTCAGGGTTAATTTCCTTTAGAAAATTGGCTAGTTTGATCTAGTCAATTGACTAGTTTGATCTCCTTGCTGTCCAAGGGATTCTCAAGAGTCTTCTCTAGCACCACAGTTTGAAAGCACAAATTTTTTTGGCACTCAGCCTTCTTTATGGGCCAACTCTAACAGCCATATGTGACTACTGGAAAAAGAAGAGCTTTGACTATATTGACCTTTGCCAGCAAATTGATGTCTCTGCTTCTTTATACACTATCTTGGTTTATTATAGCTTTTCTTCGAAGGAGCAAGCATCTTTCAATTTCATGGCTGCAGTCACTGTCTGCAGTGATTTTGGAGCCCAAGAAGATAAAATCTGTCACTGTTTCCACTTTCCCCCCACCTATTTGCCATGAAGTGATGGGACCAGATGCCACGATCATAGTTTTTGAATGCCGAGTTTTAAGCCAGATTTTTCACTCTTCTCTTTCACTTTCATCAAGAGGCTCTTTAGTTCCTCTTTGCTTTCTGCCATTAAAATGGTATCATCTGCATATCTGAAGTTGTTATTTCTCCCAGCAATCTTCATTCCAGCTTGTGAGTCATCCAGCCCATCATTTTGCATGTGTACTCTGAATATAAGGTAAATAACCAAGGTGACAGTATGCAGCCTTGACATACTCCTTTCTCAACTTTGAACCAATCTATTGTTCCATGTCCAGTTCTAATGGCTCCTTCTTCTCCTGCTTACAGGTGTTTCAGGAGACAGGTAAGGCGGTCTACTATTTCTTTCTCTTTAAGAATTTCCCACAGTTTGTTATGATCCACAGTTAAAGGCGTTAGCATAGTCATTGAAACAGAAGTAGATGTTTTTTGGAACTCCCTTGATTTTTCTATGATCCAGCAGATGGCAATTTCATCTCTTGTTCCTCAGACTTTTCTAAATCCAGCTTGTACATATGGAAGTTTCTTGGTCTGTTTTCTAAATCCAGCTTGTACATATGGAAGTTTCTTGGTCTGTTTATACTGCTGAAGCATAGTTTTGAGGATTTTGAGCATAATCTTCCTGGCATGTGAAATGAGTGCAGTTGCGTGGTAATTTGAATGTTCTTTGGCATTGTCTTTCTTTGGGATTGGAATGAAAACTGACCTTTTCCAGTCTTGTGACCACTGCTGAGTTTTCAAAAATTTTAAATAAATACTGGAGAATAGTTAAACCACTGAAATAAAGTTACTCATCACCTTTTTTTTTTTTAAATAAGAATTTTGTATCTCAATAAATCATGTACCATATAATTCACCCATTTAAAATGTACAATTTAATGGTTTTTATTGCATTCATGGAATTGTGTAATCATCCTCACAATTTAAAATATTTTCCTCTTCCAAAAAGAAATTTCATAACCATTAGCAGTTCCTCCTCATTCACACCTGCCTCCCCATCCCCAGCCATAGGGAATCAATACTTTATTTTCTGTCCATACAGATTTGCCTGTCCTGGAAAGTTCTTATGTATTGAATCATACAATAGGTGCTTTGTGACTAGTTTCTTTCAGTTACCATATTTTCAATGTTAATTCATGTCATAGTGTCAATACTTCATTCCTTTTAATTAAATAATAATATTAATATTCCATTGCATTAATATACCACATTTCTGGGGGGTTTTTTTGCAATTTTTTTCTGCTTGTTTTTTTATTTTTAAGTGAAGGATAATTGCCTTATAGAATTTTGCTATTTTCTGCCAAATATTAACATGAATGAGCCATAGGTATACATATGTCCCCTCTCTCTTGAACCTCCCTCCAATCTCCCTCCCCAACCCACCTCTCTAGGTTGTTCCAGAGCCCCTGTTTGAGTTCTCTAAGTCATATAGCAAATTCCTGTTGGCTATCTATTTTACATATGGTAATGTGTTTCCATGTTTCTCTTTCCAAACATTTCATCCTTTCCTTCCTCCCCCTCTCCCGCCCATGTCGATAAGTCTGTTCTGTATGTCTGTTTCTCCATTGAAAGTGAAAGTCTCTCAGTCATATCTGACTCTTTGCGAGCCCATGGACTGTAGCCTGCCAGGCTCCTCTGCCCATGGGATTCTCCAGGCAAGAATACTGGAGTGCGTTGCTATGCCCTTCTCCAGTGGATCTTCCCAAACCAGGGATTGAAACCAGGTCTCCCACATTGCAGGGGGATTCTTTACCATCTGAGCCACCAGGGAAGCTGCCCTGTAAATAAATTCATTGGTACCATCTTTCTAGATTCCATATATATGCATTAGTATATGATATTTATCTTTCAGTTTCTGACTTACTTCACTCTGTATAATAGGCTCTAGGTTAATCCACTTCATTAGAACTGATTCAAATGCATTCCTTTTAATGGCTGAGTAATATTCCACTGTATATATGTACCATGGCTTCTTTATCCATTCGTCTGTCAATGGACATCCAGATTGCATATGTTCTAGGTATTGTAAATAGTGCTGCAATGAATATTGGGGTACATATGTATTTTTCAGTTTTAGTTACCTCAGGGTATATGCCTAAGAGTGAGATCGCTGGGTCATATGGTGGTTTTATTCCTAGTATTTTAAGGAATCTCCATACCATTTTCCATAGTGGCTGCATCAGTTTACATTCCCATCAACAGTGTAAGGAGGTTCCCTTTTCTCCACATCCTCTCCAGCATTTATCGTTTGTAGACATTTTGATGATGACTATTCTGACTGGTGTGAGGTGATATCTCATTGTAGTTTTGATTTGCACTTTTTTAATAATGAGTGATGTTGACCATCTTTTCCTGTGCTTACTACCTATCTGTATGTCTTCTTAGGAGAATGTCTGTTTAGGTCTTTTCCCCACTTTTTGACTGGGTTGTTTGTTTTTCTGGTATTGAGTTGTATGAGCTACTTATATATTTTGGAGATTAATCCTTTGTCAGTTGTTTCATTCACTATTATTTTCTCCCATTCTGAGGGTTGTCTTTTCACCTTGTTTATAGTTTCCTTTGCTGTGCAAAAGCTTTTAAGTTTAATTAGGTCCCACTTGTTTTATTTCCATTATTCTAGGAAATGGATCATAGAGGATTGTGCTTTGATTTATGTCATCTAGTGCTCTGCTTATGTGTTCCTCTAAGAGTTTTCCAGTTTCTGGTCTTACATCCAGGTCTTTAATCCATTTTGAGTTTATCTTTGTGTATCATGTTAGGAAGTGTTCTAATTTCATTTTGTTTTAACATGTAGACATCCAGTTTACCCAGCACCACTTATTGAAGAGGCTATCTGTGCCCCATTGTATATTCTTGTCTCCTTTGTCAAGAATAAGTTATCCATAAGTCCTGGGTTTATCTTTGGGCTCTCTCTCTTGTTCCATTGGTATATATTTCTCTTTTGGTGCCAGTACTATACTGTCTTGATGACTGTAGCTTTGTAGTATAGTTTGAAGTCAGGAAGGTTGATTCCTCCAGGTCCATTCTTCTTTCTCAAGTCTGCTTTGGCTATTCAGGGTCTTCGGTTTTTCCATAAGAACTGTGACATTTTTTTCTTCTAGTTCTGTGAAAAATGCCATTGGTAATTTGATAGGGATTACATTGAATCCATAGATTGTATTTGCTAGTGTAGTCATTCTCACAATATTGATTCTTCCAACCCGGGAGCATGGAATATCTCTCCTTCTGTTTATGTCTTTGGTTTCTTTCTTCAATGTGTTATAGTTTTCTGTACACAGTTCTTTTGTCATCTTAGATAGATTTATTCCTAAATATTTTATTCTTTTTGTTGCAATGGTGAATGGGATTGATTCCTTAATTTCTCTTTCTGACTTTACGTTTAACATATAGGAATGCATGTGATTTCCGTGTATTGATTTTGTATTCCATAACTTTGCTAAATTCACTGATTAGCTCTAGTAATTTTCTGATAGTTTCTTTAGGGTTTTCTATGTACACTATTATGTCATCTGCAAACAGTAAGTGTTTTACTTCTTTTCAATCTGGATTCCTTTTATTTCTTTTTTTCTCTTGTCATAGCTACAACTTCCAAGACTTTGTTAAATAATAGTGGTGATTGTGGATACCCTTGTCTTGCTCCTCATCTTGGAGGGAATGCATTCAGTTTTTCACCACTGAGAATAATGTTTGCTATGGGCTTATCATCTATGGCCTTTACTATGTCGAGGTAGGTTCTTTCTATGCCCAATTTTTGAAGAGATTTTATCATTTTGTCAAAGGCTTTTTCTGTACCTATTGGGGTTATCATATGGTTTTTATCTTTCAATTTGTTAATATGGTGTAATCATAGTGATTGATTTGCATATATTGAAAAACCCTTGTGTGTGTTAGTTGCTCAGTTGTGTCTAGACTGTTTGTGACCCCATGGAACATACCCATCCCAGGCTCCTCTGTCCATGGGGATTTTCCAGGCAAGAATACTGGAGTGGGTTGCTATGCCCTTCTCCAGGGGATCTTTCCAACCCAAGGACTGAACCTAGATCTCCTGCATTACAGCTGCATTTTTGCCTGAAGAATCCTTGCATCCTTGGAATAAACCCAACTTGATCATGGTGTGTGAGCTTTTTAATGTGTCATTTAATTCTGTTTGCTAGAATTGCAATCATAGTGATTGATTTGCATATATTGAAGAATCCTTGTGTGTGTTAGTCACTCACAAGGAATAAACCAAATTTTATCATGGTGTGTGAGCTCTAATTAATGTGTTGTTTGATTCTGTTTGCTAGAATTTTGTTGAGGATTTTTGCATCTATGATCATCAGTGATGTTGGCCTGTAATTTTCTTTTTGTGTATTGTCTTTGCCTGGTTTTGGTATCAGGGTGATGGTGGACCCGTAGAATGACTATGGAAGTGTTACTTCCATTGCAAATTTTTGAAAGAGCTTTAGAAGTGTAAAATTTAGCTCTTCTCTAAATGTTTGATAGAATTCACCTGTGAAGCCATCTGCCCTGGACTTCTGTTTTTCTGGGAGATTTTTATCACAGTTTTGGTTTCAGTGCTTGTAACTGGGTTGTTCATAATTTCTATTTCTTCCTGGCTCAGTCTTGGAAGATTGGGCTTTTCTAAACTGTCCCTTTCTTCCAGGTTGTCCGTTTAATTGCTGATAATAGTATCTTATAATCCTTTGTATTTTTGCACTGTGTGTTGCAACTTCTCCTTTTTCACTTCTAGTTTTGTTGATTTGATTCTTCTCTCTTTCTTCTTGATGAATCTGGTTAAAGTTTGTTGATTTTGTTGATCTTCTCAAAGAACCAGCTTTTAGTTTTATTAATCTTTACTACTGCTTCTTTAATTTCTTTTTCATTTATTTCTGTTCTTATCTTCATGATCTTTTTCCTTCTTCTAACTTGGGGGATATTTTTGTTCTTCTTATTCCATTTTTTAGTTGTTAAGGTAGAATGTCTATTTGATGTTTTTCTTGTTTCTTGAGGCAGGATTATATTGCTATAAAATTCCCTCTTAGAACTGCTTTTGCTGCATCCCATAGGCTTTGAGTTGTGTTTTTATTGTCATTTATTTCTAGGAATATTTTTATTTCCCTTTTGATTTCTTCAGTAACCTGCTTATTATTTATAAACATATTGTTTAATCTCCATGTGGTTTTAATTTTTTAGTTAATTTATTTTAATAGATATTTAGTCTCATAGTGTTGTGGTCAGAAATGATGCTTGCTACAAGTTCAATTTTCTTAAATTTGCTGAGGTTTGATTTGTGACCCAAGATGTGGTCTATCCTGGAGAATGCTCCATGTGCACTTGAGAAGAAAGTATATTTTTCTGCATTTGGGTGGAATGTCCTGAAGATATCAATGAGATCCATCTGGCCTAATGTATCATTTAAGGCTTGTGTTTCCTTATTAATTTTTTTTTTTGATGATCTGTTCATTGGTGTAAGTGGGGCGTTAAAGTCTCCTACTTATTACTGTCAATTTTTCCTCTTGTGTCTGTTAGTGTTTCTCTTATGTATTGAAGTGCTCCTAGGTTGGGTGCATAGATATTTACAATTGTTATGTCTTCCTCTTGAATTGATCCCTTGATCATTAAGTAGTGTTCTTCCTTATCTCTTGTAATATTCTTTATTTTAAAGTCTATTATGTCTGATATGAGGATTGCTACTCCAGCTTTCTTTTGCTTTCCATTTGATGTGATATCTTTTTCCATTCATTCACTTTCAGCCTATAAGTGTCTTTAGGACTGAAGTGGATTTCTTGTAGACAACATATATATAGCTCTTGTTTTTGTATTCATTCAGCCAGTCCGTGTCTTTTGGTTGGATATTTAATCAATTTACATTTAAGGTAATTACTGATACAAGAGAGTCTCGTGGACTGCAAGGAGATCCAACCAGTCCATCTTAAAGGAAATCAGTCCTGAATATTCACTGGAAGGACTGATGCTGAAGCTGAAACTCCAGTACTTTGGCCACCTAATGTGAAGAGCTGACTCCTTTGAAAAGACCCTGATGCTGGGAAAGATTGAGGGCAGGAGGAGAGGGGGACGACAGAGGATGAGATGGTTGGATGGCATCACTGACTCAATGGACATGGGTTTGGGTGAACTCCAAGAGTTGGTGATGGACAGAGAGGCCTGGTGTGCTGTGGTTCATGGGGTCACAAAGAGTTGAACATGACTGAGAGACTGAACTGAACTGAACTGATGTTCTTATTGCCATTTTCTTAATTGTTTGTGGGTTGTTTTTGTAGATCTTTTTCTTCTCTTGTATTTCTTGACTATATCAGTCCCTTTAACATTTTTGTAAAGCTGGTTTGGTACTAAATTCTTTTAACTTTTACTTGTCTGAAAATCCTTTTGATTTCTCTCTCAATTTTGAATGAGATCCTTGCTGGGAAGAGTAATCCTGGTTGTAGATTTTTCCCTTTCAGTACTGTAAATATATCCTGCCATTCCCTTTAGGCCTACAGAGTTTCTTTTGAAAGATCAGCTGTTAAATGTATGGGGTTTTCCTTGTATGTTACTTGTTGCTTTTCTCTTGCTGCTTTTCATATTCTTTCTTTGTATTTAATCTTTGTTAGTTTGATTAGTTTGTGTCTTGTTTTGTTTCTCCTTAGGTTTATCCTGCATGGGATTCTTTGTGCTTCTTGGACTTGATTGACTATTTCCTTTCTCATATTGGGGAATTTCTTAAGTATAATCTCTTAAAAATTTTTCTCATACCCTTTCTTTTTCTCTTCTTCTTCGGGGACCCCTATATTTCAAATGTTGGTGCTTTTGATATTGTCCCAGCAGTCTCTGAGACTATCCTCAGTTCTTTTCATTCTTTTTACTTTATTCTGCTCTTCAGAAGTTATTTCCACCACTCTATCTTCCAGCTCACTTATCCGTTCTTCTGCCTCAGATATTCTGCTATTGATTCCTTCTAGAGTACTTTTAATGTCAGTAATTGTGTTATTTGTCTCTGTATGTTTACTCTTTATTTCTTCTAGGGCTTGTTAATTGATTCTTGCATTTTCTCCACTATACTTTTGAGGTTTTAGATCATCTTTACTGTCATTCTAAATTCTCGGGTAATTTGCCTATTTCCTCTTCATTTATTTGGACTTGTGTGTTTCTAGGTTGTTCCTTCATTTGTCCAATATTTCTCTGCTTTTTTATTTTTTTTTAAACTTATTGTGTTGAGGTCTCCTTTTCCCAGGCATTGATGCTGAATTCTTTCTTCCTTTCAGTTTCTGTCCTCATAGGGTTGGTCCAGTGTAAACTTTGTGTAAACTTCGTGTAGGGTGTGACTTGTGCTTCTGGCGAGAGGAGGTGAGTTTTCTTTGTTTTTCCTTTGATGGGCAAGGCTGAGTGAGGTGTTAATCCTATCTGCTAATGATTGGGTTTGTATTTTTATCTTATTTTTGTTTGGATGAGGCATCCTGCACAGGGTGCTACTGGCAATTGGGTGATGTTGGGCCTTGTATACAAGTTATTGCCTTTGTGGAAGTTCTCACTATTTGATACTCCCAAGGGTTAGGAGTTCTCCAGTAGTCTAGGATCTTGGAGTCTAGACTCCCTCTCCAAAGACTCAGAACTTGATCTCTGGCCAGGAATGGAGATTCCACAGGTGATTTCTTATGGCATTACATGGGAATAAAACAAATACACAAAAATAAGAAACAAAAGATTCACCCCAGACAAATGACAATTACTAAATAAGGCAAATAAGAATGAAAATAATTGAATATACACTATACATGTATACCCAGAAGCAAAACCAAAACAGTCCAAAAAAAAAAAAAAAAAATTAAAAAAGGACAATAAATTGACCCAGTGAACAAAGGAAACAAAAAGTGATATCCACCAGTTAAGAACAAAATTAACTAAAGAACAAACTGGAAAACAAAAATAAAGCAAGGTGCCAACTGGGGAGTAAAGCAACAAAAACAAAACCAGCTAACAAATATGGTGAGAAAAAGAAAGAAAAGAAAAAATAGAAATGCAAACTTAAATAGAGGTAGATAAAGATGTTATAAAGATTATATTAAATATTATATGTTAAAGATTAACTGAAACAGGAAAACAACAGTAGGAAAAGCAAACAAAGGAATAAATGTAGAAAAAATTTAAAAATTAAAAAATATTTTAAAAAATAAAAAATAGAGGAAAAAGAGAGAAAGAAAGAAAAAAGGAAAACCCTATAGAACCACAAAAGGCCAACATAGAGGAAGAAGTATATAACAGGAAAAAAGAATTCCAAAATCTTAAATAGATTTAATAGTACTAATAAAATTGATAACAACCACAGAGGGGAAAAAGAGAGAAAAAAAGAAAAAAACTAGAAGGATCTATAGAACAAGTCAAAAGATAAGAATATTAAATGTTTTTCTTGAGTCTCTGCTGTCAGCATCCTTTCCCTTGCCTCCCTAGGATGCCCTCCAACACTGGGCTGATCTCTGGACCTGCTCTGAGGGCAGCTCAGGCTCTAATCTGGTCCTACACCTGTGTGTTCTTGCCTCCAATATCCACAGCTGTCAGAACAAGTACGCTTTCTTTTGTGAGAACTCTCATCGTCCTTTTATCTATTCCATAGACATAAAGTCTGCCTAGTTGATTGTGTGGATTTAATCTGCTGCTTGTACAGCTGGTGGAAAGGTTTTGGGTCCTCTTCCTTAGCCACACTACTCCTGGGTTTCAGTTGTGGTTTTATCTCCACCACTGCATGTGGGTTGTCCACTGGGGTTTGCTCCTGAGGCTGCCCTGGAGGACTTGTGTCTGCCCTTGTGAGGGCCAGGTGTGGAGGTGGTGCAGCTGCTTGGGTCACAGGGGCCCTGGGAGCACCAGAAATTCAGGGAAGCCAGTGGTTAGGGCAGTAGGAAATATAGTGCTCTAGAAGGGTGTGGCAACCCACTCCAGTATTGCCTGGAGAACCCCACTGACAGAAGAGCCTGGCAGGCCGCAGTCCCAGGGTTGCAGAGTCGGACACGACTGGAGTGGCCCGGTGTGCGCAGACGCAGGACTTTCTTAGTCTATGTCAGCTCTGTCCTGAGGTGGCACGGGTTTTACAATCATGGGGACCCTGGCAATACTGGCTGTGCAGGGGTGCCGGCGGCTATTGTCATAGAAGATACGATTCTGATTAGGTTTATTTTAGCTGGCGGCAGCTCTGCCCAAGTAAGGACTGAGTGTGAAGGTGGTGCAGCTGCTTGGGTTGTGGGGACCTTGGCAGTGCCAAGTGTGCAGGGACACAAATTGCTTCAGCCGTAGGAGCTATGGCCTTGTTAGAGCCTTTTTCTAAGGCTCTGGCAGCTGGCGATCAGAAGGCCTCTTTGGCTAGTCCTTCTCCTTTGCTCCACCAATTCAGGAACTTAGAGTGCTCCCCTGGCTGGGGTCCTTCTCTGCTTGGCACGTCAGGCACTTAAAGTCCTCCCGCTCAACCACCTGCCGGCTGGTGTCCTACTCTGTTGTTCAGTTAGTCAGGTGCCTGAAGGGCCAACCTCTGGCTAGTGGGAAGAGAGGCTACAGTGATGGCTGCATCCCCTATGCATGACTCAGCAATACTGTCTTGCTTCCTTGGCTGCCTGGCTTTCCTCCACAAGTATTTCTCACCACAATCTCCCCCTGCCCTCACATTCACTGGGTCTGTCTCTCTACAATCAATGGCAGCCCTCACCCTGGGATTGCTCCACAATCCCCATGCTCCAGCTCCCAGCCGCTGCACCTTCTAGGGGACCCACGTCCTTGTCTGGGGTTTGTATGGCTATGGCAAGGATTGCCTGTATTCTTCTCATTCCATTTACACTGTCACAGATTAGTGGCTTCACTCTCAGCCTCAAATGTTTCTTCTCTGTCTCAAATAATTGCCTCGATGAGGGGATTGGACCCCCGCTTCAGTTCCCCCACCCACCAAGGGTAGATTCAGTCCTGGTTCTAGAACTGGACATGGAACAACAGACTGGTTCCAAATAGGAAAAGGAGTACGTCAAGGCTGTATCTTGTCATCCTGCTTATTTAACTTATATGCAGAGTACATCATGAGGAACGCTGGACTGGAAGAAACACAAGCTGGAATCAAGATTGCCAGGAGAAATATCAGTAACGTCAGATATGCAGATGATACCACCCTTATGGCAGAAAGTGAAGAGGAACTAAAAAGCCTCTTGATGAAAGTGAAAGAGGAGCATGAAAAAGTTGGCTTAAAGCTCCACATTCAGAAAACAAAGATCATGACATCCCGTCCCATCACTTCATGGCAAATAGATGGGGAAACAGTGGAAATAGTGTCAGACTTTATTTTTTGGTGCTCCAAAATCACTGCAGATGGTGATTGCAGCCATGAAATTAAAAGACACTTACTCCTTGGAAGAAAAGTTATGACCAACCTAGATAGCATATTCAAAAGCAGAGACATTACTTTGCTGACTAAGGTCCGTCTGGTCAAGGCTATGGTTTTTCCTGTGGTCATGTATGGATGTGAGAGTTGGACTGTAAAGAAGGCTGAGAGCCAAAGAATTGATGCTTTTGAACTGTGGTGTTGCAGAAGACTCTTGAGAGTCCCTTGGACTGCAAGGAGATCCAGCCAGTCCATTCTGAAGGAGATCAACCCTGGGATTTCTTTGGAGGGAATGATGCTGAAGCTGAAAGTCCAGTACTTTGGCCACCTCATGTGAAGAGTTGACTCATTGGAAAGACTCTGATGCTGGGAGGGATTGGGGGCAGGAGGAGGAGGGGACGACAGAGGATGAGATGGCTGGATGGCATCACTGACTCGATGGACGTGAGTCCGAGTGAACTCCAGGAATTGGTGATGGACAGGGAGGCCTGGCGTGCTGTGACTCATGGGGTCACAAAGAGTCGGACACGACTGAGTGACTGAACTGAGCTGAGCTGAACTGATACCTTCTTTTCTGGTTGGTCAGGTACTCCTGTCTGCTCTCAGCTGGTGTTCTTCACGCTCTTCTGTGTCTGAAGGTGTATTCCTGATGTATCTGTGGAGAGATGTACTCTACGTCCACCTACTTCTCTGCCATCTTGTTCTCTACAACACATTTTATTTATCCATTCAACAACTGAGAGACATGTGGATTGTTTCAATTTTTTGGCTGTTATGAATAATGCTGCTGTTTACAGTCACCAATATGAAAACAATATAAATGTGACTGGCAAACGAATGGATAAAGAAAATGTGGCACATGTATACAATGGAATATTACTCAGCCATGAAAAGAAGAAAATACTCCTATTTGCAGCAACATGGATGGAACTAGAGATTATCATACTAAGCAAAGTAAGTCACAAAGAGAAAGACACATACCATATGACATCACATATGTGGCATCTAAAAAATGAACATATCTATAAAACATATAAACAGACTCATATAAAATAGAAACAGACTCACAGACATAGAGAACAGACTTGTGGTAGCCAAAGAGGAGGGGTTTGGGGAGGGAAGTGTTGGGAGTTTGGGATTAGCAGATGCAAACTATTATACATAAAATGGATAAACAACAAATTCCTACTGTATAGCACAGGAAACTACATTCGGTATTCTGGGATAAACCATATTGGAAAGGAAGTGAAAAAGAATGTCAATGTAGAATTGAGTCCTTTTGTAAAACACAACATTGTAAATTAACTATGCTTCAATAAAACTAAAAAGTAATGCTACTGTGAACTTTCATGTACAAATTTTTGTGTGAACATATGTTTTCATTTCTGTCTAATATATACTTAGGAGTGAAATTGCTGTTTCACATGGTAACTCTATGTTTAACATTTTGAGGCACTGCCAAACTGTTTTCCAAAGCAGCTATATCATTTTGCATTTCCCTAATAAGGTATGGGCTTAATTTCTTTATTTCCCTGCCAACTGTTTTTGTCTGATTTTTAATATCATAGTCAGTCTGCTACTGCTAAGTCGCTTCAGTCATGTCCGACTCTGTGCGACCCCATAGACTGCAGCCCACCAGGCTCCCCTGTCCCTGGGATTTTCCAGGCAAGAACACTGGAGTGGATTGCCATTTCCTTCTCCAATGCATGGAAGTGAAAAGTGAAAATGAAGTCACTGAGTCATGTCCAACTCTTAGCGACCCCATGGACTGCAGCCTACCAGGCCCCTACGTCCATGGGATTTTCCAGGCAAGAGTACTGGAGTGGGGTGCCATTGCCTTCTCCACATAGTCAGTCTAATGGGTGTGAACTGGTAACTCACTGCATTTTCCTAATGGCTGGTAATGCTGACCATCTTGTCCTGTGCTTATTAGCCACGTGAAATGTCTTCTTTGGAGAAATGTCTATTGGAATCCTTAACCCACTTTAGAACTGGGTTATTTGTAGTTTTTACTGTTCTTTATATATCCTAGATACAAATTCCTTAAGACTTGATATCTTCTGGAGGTGTAAAATGTAAAGTTAAAGTACGATATCATGTTCTGTCTTGATACCTGGAAAAACTAGGAGGGCTTGAGTACCCTGGCTCCCCACTCTACTCCATATGTGAGAACACTATGCCAAACAACTCTTCTTGTCAAATGGACCAAATGTAGTTCCTGCTTATTCTTGAGTAGTGGGTTTCAATTTCCTGCCAACCCGTGGAATAATTCAGATAAACCAATCACCTGCTTTCCAGGAGGCCAGAAGGCATCCACCCTCTTGATGACACAAAGTTAGACTCCACAGCTCATGATGGTTCTGTCTGCTGCTCCATACAATCCCGTGTGGCCCTGCAGGGTGGGTGTCCTCCCTGGGCTGAGTGTTTGTGGCTCATCAGCTGCTGCTGATCTCACCTGCTTGGTGTCAGGTATCACGTGTTCTGGCATTCTTGTAACTCTAGGGGGGAATGTTTCCCTCACTAGCCAGGCAAAGAGGAAGTGATAAAGATGTATATTTGATTTGCAGTTTTTCCCTTTTCTGTGTGTCATTTTCACTTTCTTTTTCTAAAAAATTTATTTTGTCCAAGTATAGTTGATTTACAATTTTGTGTTCATTTCTGCTATATAGCAAAGTAATTCAATTATACATATATATATAGTATTTTTCATGTTCTTTTGATTATGATTTATCATAGGATATTGAATATATTATACTCCCCCATGTTGTACAGCAGGACCTTGTTGTTTATCCATTCTATACATCATAGTTTGCATCTAATCCAAAACTGGCGCTCTCTCCCTCCCTGACCCCTTCTTCCCCTTGGCAACCACAAGTCTGTTTTCTATGTCTGTGAGTCTGTTTCTTCTCATAGATATGTTTGTTTGTGTTGTATTTTAGATTCCATATATCTGGTGGAATTTTGGGCTCCAAAATCACTGCAGATGGTGACTGCAGCCATGAAATTAAAAGGCACTTACTCCTTGGAAGAAAAGCTATGACCAACCTAGACAGCATATTAAAAAGCAGAGACATTACTTTGCTGACAAAGGTCCATCTGGTCAAAGCTATGGTTTTTCCAATAGTCATGTATGGATGTGAGAGTTGGACCATAAAGCAAGCTGAGTGCTGAAGAATTGATGCTTTTGAACTGTGATATTGGAGAAGACTCTTGAGAGTCCCTTGAACTGCAAGGAGATCCAACCAGTCACTCCTAAAGGAAATCAGTCCTGAATATTCATTGGAAGGACAGAAGCTGAAGTTGAAGCTCCAATATTTTGGCTACCTGATGCAAAGAATTGACTCATTGGAAAAGATTCTGATGGTGGGAATGATTGAAGGTAGGAGGAGAAGGGGAAAACAGAGGATAAGATGTTTGGATGGCATCATCGACTTGGTGGGCATGAGTTTGAGTAAGCTCTGGGAGTTGGTGATGGACAGGGAAGCCTGATATGCTGCAGTCCATGGGGTCGTAAAGAGTCGGACATGACTGAGCAACTGAGCTGAACTTAGATTCCACATATAAGTGATACCATATGGTATTTCTCTGGCTTGCTTCACTTAGTATGATAATCTCTAGGTTCATCTGCATTGCTTCAAATGGCATTTTTTCATTCTTTTTTTTTTGTTATGGCTGAGTAGTATTCCATTGTATGTATATATAATACACATATATACCACATCTTATTTATCTATTCATCTGTTGATGGGCATTTAGGTTTTTTCCTTGTTTTGGCTATGGTGAATAGTGCAGCTGTAAATGTATCTTTTTGAATTATATTTTGTCTGGATATATGCCCAGGAGTGGCATTACTGGATCATACAGCGGCTCTATTTTTAGTTTTCTGAGGAACTTCCATATTGTTTTCCCTAGTGGCTGCACCGATTTACATTTCCACCTATGAAAGGAGGGTTCCCTTTTCTCCACATCCTCTTCTGTAGTTATTATTTGTAGAGCTTTAAATGATGACCATTCTGACTCGTGTGAGATTGTAGTTTTGATTTGCATTTATCCAATAATTAGTAATGTTGAGGATCTTTTAATTTTTGCTTTCTTGATGGTATGATTTGAAAGACAGAATTTTTAATTTGATGAAATCCTATTTATTATTTTGTTTTGTTTTGGTACTTATGTTTTTGATGCCATATCTAAGAAGGCTTTGCTTAACCCACATTCACAAATATTTGCTCCTATGTCTCCTCCTAAGAGTTTTATGGTTTTAGCTCTTACATTTAGACCTACACTCCACTTGGGGTAAATGTTTGCCTGTGGGGTAAAGAATGATTCCAACTTCATTCTTCTGTATGTGGATGTTACTTGTTCAGCATCATTTGCTGAAAAGAGTATTTTTCCCCACTGAGTTATTTTGGCACCCCTGTCAAAATTGTCCATTTCTTTTTGACTGTTATTCTGTATTTGGGGAAGTTTCTAATTTTTTGTGTCCCACGTCCTTAGTGTAGAGTCAAACTTCAAGTTTGTAGCCCTTTCTGCAGGTAAAGTGTAGCATGTGTCCTGGGATGCAGCTGCCAGATATGCCTGTGTGAGACACTGATCCAGAGAGAGCAGTGTGAACTCACAGGCCAGGTGTAGACTCCCACTGGCTAGTTCAGTGGTGGCAGTAGTTGGCCCATAGCAGTGGGGCTGCTCTTTAACAGGCCAACTGCACCATGGTTTTAGACATTTTACCCAAGCTTCTCCTTGGGTCCCCAGGTCTCCCAATCAACACTTCTGTGAATTATCACATCCTTTTTTGCTTAGCAGCCAGTGTCAACCAAGAGTGTGACTGATACACATGCAAAAGGGAGATAATGTAGAATTCTGGGAGTGAATTGCACTTTGGTTTTGCATTCAACATGGATCTGACAATTCCTACTGGGTTTTGAGATAGGAATGTGGAGGATATTCGTACAAATAGTGGCATCTGTTTTAAGCCTATCAGGTACAACCCTGGGTATTCCATTCACTGCTAAAGTAAAGACAAGCAGTGGACTCCCTGATCCAAAGTTGCACATACACTTTACACGCTCATTTCTCACCAGCTCTGCTCCATCCTCCCCCTGTCCTGTTTATTAGCTCTATCCCACTCTTAGCTCTCTCCTCCCTGCTCTTGTTTCTTAGCTCTGTAGGCTGTTCTTGGACCTGGCTACATGTTGAACTTGAACCTCCTTCTTGGAGAGTGGGACCTGATGACTGTCTCTAACTGAGCACATCTGAACTGGCCTTCTGCCTTGCCCCCTAAGACCTAATCCCTGGATCCAGGTAGCCTGGCAGGTGGGGGGTTGCACATGCCCAGCCTAACTCAACCCATTTAACTCCAGTTCTCTGGATTCAAGGGTAGTCCAGTTGCCACATGAAGTAGAAATAAATTCTATCTCATGGGCACTATGATCTGGAGAAGGTGGACACTGTGCCTGAGGGGCAATGGGAACTCTAAGAGGGGGTGACAGAGAAGCTGCAAATCACTTTCAGAAGCTTTCCCTACATTCTCCTTGAGGGGGACCCAGCTCTATTCCAAATCCTTTCTTCTGGAAGAATTATTAGGTAAACCAGACTAATGGCTTTACTTCTGTGCTGTGCTCAGTTGCTCAGTTGTGTCCAACTCTTCGCGACCCCATGGTCCTCTGTCCATGGAATTTTTCAGGCAAGAATACTCAATTGGTTTGACATTTCCTTCTCCAGGATATCTTCTAGACCCAAGGATCAAACCTGTGTCTCTTGCATTGGCAGGCAGATTTTTTTACCACTGTGCCACCTGGGGAGCTCCTTTCTTCTCCATGCAGACACAAATCCTTAAGAAACAAAGCCCTCTACTTATTAATGAATTCAAAGGTTTGTCCTTTTTAATGTCCTTCTGTGAGGGTATTAGATGAAGTATATGTCACCAGAATCCTCTGTCCTCTAGAAGTTCCATATTTCTTATTTTTCTTCACCACAAAATTCACATTTTGGGGCTCTGGAGCCCCTTATAATGACTACCTTGAGAGCTACAAACAATGGTATTGGGCTGAGTTGGGGTGGGGTGGTGGGGGTAGAGGAGGCTCTCATCAGCTGCCGGCATTAGCTGCATGGTGGTTGCGGGGTAATGCAGTTCCGCTTGTTCCTAACATAGAGAGGTATTGCATATTCTCTATCCATCCCTGAGAACTGAATTCTACTGTCATTTTCTTTTCGCCTCATAGACAATCAGCTTAACTCCTTGCCTATGTTGTTAAAAACTGGAATCGGTATAAACAGTGTCATTGGGAAAAGTTAGACATTTCTGAGAGCATGAACCAAGAAAAATAGATTGGTAAAAGTAATGTGAAGTGGTCTCTATCAAAGTCATTATGTTTGATCGGTTTTTCTAAGGCATTAACCTCAGAGGTGTCTTGGAGAGATTCTTTCAAGATACAGTGCTCTTATAAAAGATGACAGCAGAGTCAGTGGGCTAAAAAATAAACTAGGACCCGGAGGACCCCATTTGAAATTCCACCTTCCTACTGAATCTCTGAGGTACAAAGCAAAGTCACTTAGGCCATCACTGCTTCAGTTTGGCTACCTGTAAAGGGGAACAATAGCTGCTTATATAGTTTGAAAGCTCAAAAATTTCTTCATATTACAGGAGCATTACACATTTATTCAGGGGAAAATGCAGATAGGTAAGAAGAACGCAAAATATGCCTGCAAGCTCCTTTCCTGCCCAGAAGAAATAATTACTTCTCTCTAGTGCATATCCTTTGAGATCTCTGGGTCATCTTTGCATTCTAAGTTTTGGGAGTTACTCTTTTTTTCAAAGATGCTTACTTAAATTCATTTTATTTATTTACTTTTTGGCCATGCTGTGTGACACGCAGGATCTTAGTTCCCCAACCAGGGATGGAACCCATGCCTCCTGCAGTGGAAACACAGATTCTGAACCACTGGCCCACCAGGGAAGTCCTTTGGAGGCCATTCTTTAACAATGATTGATGAACATGAAATACTCAGTAAAATTTCAGCCCATTTCAATATGTCACCCTTCACTTTCTTGTTGAAGTAAGGTAAGGTCAATCATACCAAAAGATATATTAAAATGGTGTAAAAGATAGACTTCATGTTACATCACAAAATTGTGAATTTGTACCACAGGAAGTAGGTAAAAATTCACACATGGATACATATGCCCAGGGCAGCCAAATTAGCAAACACTGATCTTGTGGAACCTTGTGGACTGTATACAACAGGTCCTCAGTCAACAGTGGAGGGGAGAGTAATTCTTGTTAATGGGACAACACAAGGATGGACACAGCAAACTCCTTTGCTTATGGAAAAACGCTGCTAAGCTGGGTTCAAGGATTGAGAGAGATCCTGACCTCTATGTGATGCTGCATAATCCAGGCCATAGTGACCGCGGTGACCCAGCGACCACACTGAGTTGCCCAGTTCATTCTAGACTTTGTTGTTGTCATGAAATTGTGCATCTCCCAACATGCCCAGGGACCTTGAGGGCCTCTCTGGGTAAGTTTGTTTGTAAGGGTCTTTATGGAGAGGCAAGTGGAGCCCTCCAATATTATTATCTCAGTGTGGGGAGGGGGTGGCTGAGGCCTGGATTTCTGAGATGGCTTCTCCATTACATGGACAGTTCATGGACTGGGAACCAATTGCTTAGGAAGAGACATGGGAGAGATATTTTACATGGAACACCTTGTGCATTTCAGTTTTATACCATGCATGTACAAATATTATCTATTACAAAAACAAATAAAATTTAACATTTAGAAAAATCTAAACAGGCAAATGGCAGTGAAAAAATCCAGCATTTCAGGTGGAGGTTGGATTGCTATGCAGCATTTAAAAATCCTGAATACAATTTAATTCTCTTGGAAGGATCAAAGGAATATGATAAAATATTCACTTGTAGAAAATTCTACTTCCTGCAATATCCTGGATTAATGGAAAAACTCTAGAGATGTTCCTTTTAGAGCAGACTGTACTCTAAGTCGGTGCTGTGGCCACAGGACTCAAACCACCCTAACTAAACCGACTGAGGAATATTGAAGGATAGCGCCCAACTCAGCTGTGAATTAAGCCTTCCTCCACTGAGTAAAACATGTTCTGTGTTATCTTCTCCACAACAGAGAAACTTGAATAATCCTGACCATGTTTTCTTACTTTTAAACTTTTATAGTGAATTACTTTTAGGCCAATGGACCATTTTTGAGACTCTCTGAGAGATGGTGTTTGTCTCTTAGTTCATTAAGTTATGCACAATAGCATTTGGAACTTCACTTACTGCACTAGTAGGTCATTTATGTAGTCTCTCCACATGATTTGAATACGTGCTGCTAATGGTACTAGATTAGACCCTGTAGTTCTTTTGCACGATATAGTACACCATGACTTAAGACATTAATGTGACTTCACTGAAATAGTCTGTATTCATCCTGTGACCTATATTTATTTTCCAAATATACTGCATTTTACTTTTAATTTGGGCAAGGAATGAGCTTACCTGTAGAAAACACACTTAAAATAGACTGTACTCTGATAACTTTCCTTTGTTTAGAAATTTCATTTGTAGTCCTGGGCAAGCACATGTTTTGAATTTTCTACCTACCTATCAATTATTCACCTATCATGAGGGTTATCCAGAAGATAATAGCTGAAAGAAAATGCCAAGTGAAATTATTTCCATGTTATTAACTCAAGACCAGATGTAAGTATACATTTGCTGTGCACCCTTCTGCATCTACATGCCTTTGCAATACCAAATTTGGCTTTGCGTGTTTCTGAAATCTTCTAGACTCCCTTTCCCGGTCACGGTCTCCTCCTGCTCAAGCTTTGCATCTCTTTCTCTGTGTTCTTGCCTTTCATCTATCCTCCTGTGGGCCAACAAGATCATCTGCCGGCTTGTAAACTGATATTCCTGATTCAATCTCAGTATAATTAGAGGGGCAGTTTTCAACAGTCTGGATTTCTGCTTTTCTCTCCAAATTGTGAGGTTGATTAAATTATGCATCTGACATCTATGTTCTTAAAGCAGAAGTTCATCTAATGGACTGCAGCAATTAAATAAAAATTTCCCCTTGTTTTGTTTTCCTCTGAGCTGTTTTAATTTTGAACAATGGCAAGGACACTGCAACAATGCATAAAGTGTAAATGAACAGCTTAATAAATTTTTATAAAGCAAAGAGTACTTAATCGTCAGCTAGGTGAACAAATAGGACATGGCCAGCGCCCCAGGATGCCCTCGTGTGTTCTTCCTCCCTGACCACAAGTTTCCATGCTCTTGACTTTCCTGACTATTTATTCCTTCCTTTTCTCTATAATTTTACCACCTATGTGTATGCATTCCCTCCAGTGGTAATTCAGTTTTGCCTCCTCTTTTTATATCAATGTATTTTGTAAATGTTTGGGTCTGGCTTTGTATGGGTCAGGTTTCTGGCAGGAAACAAGTAACATAATCAAAATGAGAATTTAAGAGAGTTTGCTAAAGAGACTGCGTACAAGTTGTGTGCAAAATGAAAGCAGCACTAATATTAATAGTGGGGAAGTGGGGAGCCTTCCTGACCCAAGGTCTATGAGGCAGGCAGCTGCAGGAATCCTGTGCTGCCGCTGTACAGAGCCATCTGGACACGCTCCATTTGCCCCCAGGTCCAGCTTTCAGCCCCTGGGCCCGTGTCTGTGCTGGGAGCCTGACCAGCACAGATTTCTCCAAATGGGCCACCTGCCCTCTGGCTTTTGGTCAGATCCCACTGACAATAAGCAGGTGAGAGGGCGAGGGGACATAGGGGAGGACATCCATTCCCGGGCTCCTTCTGCCTGGGCGTGGTGGTTGACCAAAAGAAGGCGATGGCACCCCACTCCAGTACTCTTGCCTGGAAAATCCCATGGACGGAGGAGCCTGGTGGGCTGTAGTCCATGGGGTCGGCAAAGAGTAGGACATGACTGAGCAACTTCACTTGCCTTTGGTCATCATAACTGATATCTATTGAGGCACACATGTATGTTTTCTATTGTTAGAATTCATAGACTATATCCAGTAGCAGAATTGCTGGGAAATGTAGCTTATGTACATTCAATTTCAGGAAATAATGAAAGTATTTTCTAAACTTGCCTTGATTTACGCTTGCCCTGAAATTATGTTTGCCCTGAAATCACTCCCTGATTTATGTAGCAGTTTGTGAAATAGAGTTGCCAATCTTAGGTACTGCCAATCTTTTAAATTTTAGCCATACTAAACACAGTGTTATTTCATTTGGATTTCTTTCATCAGTAATGAGGTCATGCACTGTATACATTCACTGGCTGTTTGGATAACTTTCATGTTCTAGTTTCTGGTCCATTTTTCTTTTTTTTTTTTCCAAATAATATTTCTGTAATTCTTTCTTTTTGATGATGAATCAAAAACATTCCTTCCTGAAAGTTTTCTAATCTGCATATTTTTACCTGCTAATAATGGGACTCCACTCAGCATAATTTCTATATATAAATTTTGTTTGGATATTCATTTTCCTCTGAGAAAACTGCAGTCTGTTTTCCTTAAGCTTTAGCAGTCTAGGAGCCTATTTGCTTTTAAAATATTTTATGATATTTTTACTATTACTTCTTGAAGTTTTCATCTTGTTCGTTTCCTACAGTGTTGTGCATTGTCTGCTTTTTCCTTATTATATAAAGATATAATATTCCTTATTACAAAAATTGTATATATGTCTTCCTACTTATAGTTTGCTTTTTGCCTGTCTTATGGTCTTATGTATTTTTATGGTTATAAGCTTTAAATTTATTATACCCTACTATTAATATTTCCTTTGTATTACTGCTTATATGTTCTATGTAAAAAATAATTCCCTCCTTATTTAGATTTTTTTCTCCCAATTTCTCTTAATAGTGTTTTATAGTTTTATTTGAAGAAGACTTGTATATCTTTCATTAATATTCCTAGGTATTTTATATTTTTGACACTACTGCAAACAGTTTTCTTCTTTAAGCCTCACTTTTTAATTGTTTGTTTCTGTTACAGAGAAGCAATACTAATTTTTGTATATTCATTTTGTATTAAATAGCAGCTTATTTTCCACTCAGGAAAACAGGAATTATTCTAAGTATTTTATACAAAGAGAACTTAATATAAGAGATTTGTAACAGGTGATAGAGAAATTGAAAATTGAAAGAGGAGAGGTAATGGGGCAACTCAAATTATAAAAACCAGTGAACTGTTTCCACCTCTGGACTGTAGGAATAAAAAAAGGTAGCATTACTGAAGCCCAGAGACCAGCATCACTCAGCCTAAGTGGAGCAGAGACAGCACGTGCAATAGGGGCTAGAAAGAAATCAATAGTTCCCTGAGATGCCACAGGGAGCAGAGAGAGAAAAACACCCTGGATCCACTCCCACCCCCACTATTATTCAGCCAGGCTCTTCCATGGGCTGAATGAGTGTAAATAGAAGCCATAGGCCAAAATAAATTGCAAAATTTTGTTCCCTTCAGTACAGTACAGGACAGGGGAGAAACAGAATGGATGGGGGATGGATAGGTAACTGACCAGATTATGTGTTACCTACTCTGATAATTTCTCCTCTCCTTGAATACACACAATCATATCTTTCACAAATAATGGCAGTTTTATTACCTGCTTTTCAATCCTTTGAATATTTATTTATTTTCTTTGCCTTGTTGTACTGTCGATATAGGTGGATTTCTAGGCTCAGAGACCATCAAGTCACTCTCCAGTCTCCTGGAGCTATCTGCAGGTTCTTCCTGGGCATCGCAAGCCCATCTGCGATAGGTAGGACTAACTGCCTGCTTCATTTTTAGGATCAAAGGTTCATGCGATTTCAGAGCTGGAAGGGCTTTAAGAAGTTACCTTGCACAGGCATTGGCAAGCTACTACTCTACAGCGCTTGGGCCACATTTCACCTGCTGCTCACTCTGTGAATAAAGTGTTACAGCCACATTTCTTTGATCACGTGTATCTGTAGCTGCTTTGGTGCCGCAACGGCACAGTTGAGTAGCTGGACACAGACCACATGGTCTTCTAAGCCCCAAATATTTACTATTTTGACTCTTTGCAAAATAAGTTTCCTACCCTTGATCTAGTCCACCCTCTTCATTTGACAGATGAGGAAACTGGTCACCATCCACGGCCACACAGCTATTAGTAGGGGAAGTGGATTAGATCACAGACCTCCAGACTCTAGACTTGTGTTGTTTTCACTGTATTACATAATTAGAAACTTCTCCGGATTCAATGTGGAGTCTGTGCTGTAAGATGGGGCAAGACGGAAGTCCTATTGTGGAGATGGCCCGGGCTGGGCCCTTAGGATGGGGGGCCAGCAGGGACTCAGGGGATGCAGCTCTCCTGTCTGTCTGCCTTTCTCTCTATTATGGATGAGACCATGGCAGTAACAGTTCTCCTTTGCCCTACAGCAATAAAGAAGAGAGAAAAAATGTGAAGAATGAGCCTCTTCTCTTGTGCAAAGGCCTCTCCCTCACATGCAGTGCCAGGATGATGTTAGCTTAGCTTCCTCAAAGTACTGCACAATTTAGATTCATCAATTTCAACTTGAAAGTGTTGTGAATGTTGTTGTTTGCTTGAAAGTTAAGATTTCCAAAGGACCTTGAATTATTATTTACTGTCCTTGTTGCCATTATTCACAGCTCCCTAGACATAGAAAACATTCAATTAAATTTTCAAGCAGTCCTGTTTGATGATGTATACAGGGAGGATTTCTACTGAAAAGGAATGACCTCACATTTACTTTTCTCAGTATTGAGGCCTCAGCTTTCTTCTGTTTGAAAAGACATAATTACTTTAAAAAATGTTAAATGATTTTACATTTTTTTTCTTATGTCCTTAATATGTCAGTCTCACTGTGGCGACTTCAAATGGAAAGACTGATTCTAGACTCCAAGTTTGTCTTTGTCCTCTGCTGTTTACCACTACATTGTTTGGGGGTTTAAGTGCCAATTTTCATAAAAGAATATTTACTTAACTAGATATTCCCATAAGTGAGGGTCTTACAGTAAGAGAGATAAGGAGCTTTATTTTCTGTTAACCTAAGCTTATTCTCTCTCTCTTTTTACTACTATGTAGGAGAATTCGCTTTCTTAAAGTTCATTTCAAATCTTTCCTGCTTTGATTTCTTTGCAAAGTTATGACTTCAGTCAGAATATTTTAGAACTCAAATGCTGGATTTAATTTTTCAAAACATTTATTTGTAGAGTTAAGGGAATGGCTGTTTCTTTGTCTTCAGGAGCACGTTCCTTTAGCTCTGATCTCATATCCTATCTTCCCCCATGGACAAACCCTGGAGAGGCATCTGAGTAACAAGGAGGTGGGTGCAGACCGGGTCACCCATCACTTCACAGGACTCCCATCACCTGACGTTATCATCCTCTGAACCATCTTCCGCAGTTATATCTGTTGAGGGAGATGAGAGTGGTTTGCTGTATTATTGTTTTCTAAGTCTGAAATATATAAAACTGCTTATGACACCATGGTTCCAGAAAGCAGGCTGGACGCTTTACCTCAAAACGGGGAAAGGGGGAACAAGTGATGCTAAGTTGAGCACAAATCTAGTGTCCGCTTCTTCCTCTTTGATGTGGGTCCCCATAGCCAACACCTGGGCATTTGATTCCCTATGAGCTGTGTAATGAAAAAGTCCAGGTTTTGCCCATCTACTACTAAAATGAGGGCAGTTACAGTAATATACAAATTTCTACCTCTTAAGGTTCCTACTCCTAGACCAAACATAAGTTAGTTGATTCTTTGCCCCTATCGTTCCTCCTTCTTGATTTTTGAGACTCCCCAGTGGCCTGTGTGTCTCAGTTCTGTCTGTCGTCCACAGCTCCTCTTGACAGAAGAAGGTGCCACAGTATCTCCCCTGCAGAACTCATGGGGTTCTGCTGGGGAGATAGCACCACAGCCCAGTCTCACTCAGAGGCTGCCTTCTCTTTGCAACACTGGTTCTGCTGGTCAGATAATCGCTGCTGAAGTCAGGCTGCAAAGAGCCCAGTGCCATTTGCCACTCAGCTGCAGGACTGGGAGAACTGCAGTGCTCTAAGTGGACAGACAGCGAAAGGAAAAGGACAGGTTTCTCTTATGCTGCGCACCTGTACCAGTGCCCCTCCCAGTATTGCCATCCTCCCAACCTGCTTGACCCAACAATTTGCTTTTAGGTGAACCCTAATTAAGATCTTTCTGGCTTTGTAGAAGATTGCAACCTGTTTGTCCACAGGATCATGACATTTTGAACTGAGAGAACATTCTTTCTTGCTGAATGATACTTGGTTGGAGACTAGAAATATTAGATTTCTTTTTTTTCACACTTAAAAAAATTTTTTTGAATTGAAGGATAAATGCTTTACAGAACTGTTAGTTTCTGCCAAACATCAACATGAATCAGCCATAGGTATACATATGTCCTGTTCCTTTTGAGCCCAACCCCTCCCACTTTCCTCTCTATCCCACCCTTCTAAGTTGTTACAGGGCCCTGGGTTGAGTTCCCTGAGTTATACAGCAAACTCCCATTGGTTATTGTAATATAAGTTTCCATGTTAATCTCTCCCCACATCCCACCCTCTCCTTCCCCCTCACCCATGTCCGTAAGTCTGTTCTCTATGTCTGTGTCTCTGTTGCTGTCCTGCAAATAATTTAATCAGTACTATTTTTCTAGATTCCATAGATATATGCATTAATATACAATATTTGTTTTTCTCTTTCTGAGAAGTGTCAGATTTCTTAATGGTCTATCTTTTTCCATCCATAGGCTGACATATCCCACTTTCGCATTCCCAGTGCTCCTCCCCATTCAGGGGATTCACACATATCCAGAGAAGCTGGGCAGAAGCAAGTAGAAAAGTTAGTTACATCAGCTGTATACCCAGGTGAAGCCTGGGGGTTGTATGGGCCAGGAGCCAGGGCTAGGACCTCTGACTCAAAGGGAAGCAAATGCTTAAAAAAAAATTTTTTTTATTGAAGTATAGTTGATTTACAATGTAGTGTTAATTTCTTCTGTACAGCAAAGTTATACACACAAACATATTTTCTTTCTCATATTGTTTGCCATTATTGTTTGTCACAGGGTATTGAATATAATTCCCTGTGATATATATAGCAGGGTTTCTCAGGTGGTACTGGTGGCAAAGAATCCACCTGCCAATGCAAGAGATGCAAGAGACATAGGCTTGAACCCTGGGTTAGGAAGATTCTTTGGAGGAGGAAATGGCAACCCACTCCAGTATGCTTGCCTGGAAAATTCAGAGGATCCTGGCAGCTGCAGTCCATGGGGCTGCACAGAGTTGGACATGACTCAGCAACTGAACACAACAACAGCACAATACAATAGGAGCTTGTTGTTTATCCCTCCTGTATACAGTAGTTTAGGGCTTCCTAGTTGGCTAAGTAGTAAAGAATCTGCCTGCCAAGGAGATGTGGGTTCAATCCCTGGGTCCAGAAGATTCCCTGGAGGAGGAAATGGCAACCCAATCCAGTATTCTAGCCTGGGAAATCACATGCGTGGAGGAGCCTGGCAGGCTACAGCCCAAGGGATCTCAAAGAGTCAGATATGACTTAGTAACTATACAATAACAACAATATAATAGTTTGCCTTTGATAATCCCAAACTAGACAGATGAATGGATAAAGATGTGGTACATATATTCAATGGAATATTACTCAGCTGTCAAAAAGAATGAAGAATAATAATAATTATTATTAATATCTGTAAATAATCCCACTTACAGTAACATGGATAGACCTAGAGTTTATCATACTAAGCAAAGCAAGCCAGAAAGAGAAAGGCAAACATCATATGGTATCACTTGTATGTGGAATCTCAAATACAGTACAAATCAGCAGGAAATTAATATCTAGGAAATAGAATCACAGGCATAGAGAGAAGACTTGGGACTGCCAAGGAGGTAGGTGTGGGGGAGGGAAGGACTCTGTGTTTAAGATGCTCACTTTGCCTTCTCTTGGTATCTCAAGATCCTGTGTTTCTATTGATTCACAGTCTTAGAAACGGTTACATCATGTTACCTTGAAAAACAGTGTTGCTCTTGGAGAAAATGCTTAGAAGAAAACTGTTGCCCTTCCTTAACGCAAGGCCCACATGCCAGTTACCTTCTGGACTACTTCACTGTATTCAGAACAGTATTCCTTCTATTTATCAGATTTGGTACTCTGAGTCTGATTTTTTGAATCAAATTCTTTACTCCTTTATGGACAATGGTTCTGAATTTTTAGTGCCATTGACCTCTTTGGAAGCCTGAGGGCCTTTCTTAGTGATTACCATATTAATGCATAACATGAAATGCGTAAGAGTATAAAAGAGCCTAAATGTAATGAAATACAGTTAACAAAGTATTTTTTTTAAATTTCCTACTTCTTTTTTTAAACATTTAATAACAAGATCCAGTGATGAGTCTAATAAACAATTTTAAAGTGGTGATAAATTGATATTTTGAATTAACAATAATTCTAATATGATGCGAAAATATCTGTGTTTTCTGTTGGTGGCAAAGTCATGGGTACTGTTAACATTGCTCTGTTTGGGGCTTTCCAGGTGATGCTAGTGGTAAAGAACTCACCTGCCAAGGCAGGAGCTATAATGTTGATATGGTTTGTAGTAGAAGGAAATGCTTTGTTGCAGTTAAAGATTAGTGAAAATAAGTATGAATTATTTTTCTATCCAAATTCACAAATCTGGGGTTCATGGATCCCTGGTTAATGTATGAGCTCTGAGCAGGGTTCCCTTGGCCATTTCTGTGGTTTGGTCTTGGTCAAGGTCCCTGTGGTCCATTTAACATGCTGTGGTATCTTTGGCCCTTGGAGGGAATCAGAGTTTCTGGCCCCCTGGTTCAAGCAGAATTTTTAGCCTTTTAGGAAACTAAAAGATACTAATTGGTACCTAGAAAGGGGTGCTACTTGGCTGACCAGCTAAGAACCCAACCCTCAAGGACAGAGGGGCTTGGAATGAATAGGGGAGGAGGGCTGTACAGCTTCTTCTCTCTTGGGCAGCTTCTTAACCCAGCCTTGCCCCCTTGGAGGATTCCTGGGCCTCCTGGTGCTTAACTCAGGGCAGGGTGGACAGAGGCCATTCCGTCCTCCTTTTGCAACCCCTGCATCCCAGAAAATCTGGCTGTATGGACGTTTCCTTGTGCCTTCCCACTTCGTGCCTTGCTGTATCCCTGTCCTTGAAGGAGATCTCTCCCATCATGCTCTGTCAGAGTGAGCCATTTGCTTTATTCCTTCACTTGATTAAAATATCCGCCTCCCCACAAGAATGGCTACTGTTGATGTTGTGAGTGTACACTAAGCTTGTGGGAATATGTGTAATATCTACTTTAGACTATTACCAATCTTTCCAAGCCACGTTCAGATCCAACTACCTCCTTGGTGCCTCCCCTGGTATTTAAGATGCAGAGGACTCCCAACCTGGGTTCTCAGGCCTCCACTGTTGTCATCATATTCTGTGGTGAACAGATGGCTTCTCTTGTCTCTTCTTCCAGATCATAAGGCCTTTGAAGACAGTGTTTAGGTATTTACTTATTGATGCATTTACCCCAGTACCCAGCCCGGTATCTTGCACACAGCATCCTATTTTATCATATCCTCATTAGTTAATTATTTAATATGCCACACGGTAAGCACATAAGAAAAAGCATTTTGGGCAACATTTCAACTAAAAATAATGATTGATAACATTTTGGTTGAATCAATATAAAATTTTCTTGAAAAAGCCACTCTTCTCTGTAATAAGCTATTTCTAGGGAGGGGGCATTTCTACCCACCTTTTTGCATCAGATTGGCCTAAGCGTAGCCCTCCTGACTTGATACAACCAAAGAATTCTTTGTTAATTAAATTGGTCAGGCTATTTGCTAGGGTACATGTTAAGAAGAAAGGCATCTCCTCCCTGTATACAGG
Source organism: Budorcas taxicolor (assembly GCF_023091745.1). Classification (NCBI taxonomy): domain Eukaryota; kingdom Metazoa; phylum Chordata; class Mammalia; order Artiodactyla; family Bovidae; genus Budorcas; species Budorcas taxicolor. The sequence goes on from NC_068920.1 coordinate 57,018,574, forward strand.
TGAGGCTGTCATCCATCCCTACTCTGGGGACACCAACCATCCTAGTCTGTGGTGGGGATGTATTGGGGATAAGGCAGAAAGTAGGAGCCCTCTTGGCTCTTTGAGCCTAAACTGTGCTTCCCATCTCACTTCTACCAAAAAGTCATTGTATGGGGGTTATTGGATGTCTTCCCAACTATTATTAGGTTTTACTTTGATTTCTAGTCATCTATTTTGCAAAGAAAAAAAAGAAAAACTCCCTTAGGCCAGATTTTCTCAAGGAGGTGAGGTGAACAAGGCAGTTAGTTCAGTTCACTGATGTTATTTCTCATAATAGAACTTTTCTGGTCTTTCAGTTCAGATCAGTTCACTTCAGTTGCTCAGTCATGTCCGACTCTTTGCGAGCCCATGAATCACAGCACCCAGGCCTCCCTGTCCATCACCAGGTCCTAGAGTTCACCCAAACTTCTGTGCATTGAGTCGGTGATGCCATCCAGCCATCTCATCCTCTGTGGTCCCCTTCTCCTCCTGCCCCCAATCCCACCCAGCATCAGGGTCTTTTCCAATGAGTCAACTCTTGGCATGAGGTGGCCAAACTATTGGAGTTTCAGCCTCAGCATCAGTCCTTCAATGAACACCCAGGACTGGTCTCCTTCAGAATGGACTGGTTGGATCTCCTTGCAGTCCAAGGGACTCTCAAGAGTCTTCTCCAACACCACAGCTCAAAAGCATCAATTCTTCGGCACTCAGCTTTCTTCACAGTCCAATTCTCACATCCATACATGACCACTGGAAAAACCATAGCCTTGACTAGACGGACCTTAGTCGGCACAGTAATGTCTCTGCTTTTGAATATGCTATCTAGGTTGATCATAACATTCCTTCCAAGGAGTAAGCATCTTTTAATTTCATGGCTGCAATCACCATCTGCAGTGATTTTGGAGCCCCCCAAAATAAAGTCTGACACTGTTTCCACTGTTTTCCCATCTATTTCCCATGAAGTGATGGGACCAGATGTCATGATCTTCATTTTCTGAATGTTGAGCTTTAAGCCAACTTTCTCACTCTCCTCTTTCACTTTCATCAAGAGGCTTTTTAGTTCCTCTTCACTTTCTGCCATAAGGGTGGTGTCATCTGCATATCTGAGGTGATTGAGATTTCTCCCAGCAATCTTGATTCCAGCTTGTGTTTCTTCCAGCCCAGCATTTCTCATGATGTACTCTGCATATGAGTTAAATAAGCAGGGTGACAATACACAGTCTTGACGTACTCCTTTTCCTATGTGGAACCAGTCTGTTGCTTCATGTCCAGTTCTAATTGTTACTTCCTGACCTGCATACAGATTTCTCAAGAGGCAGGTCAGGTGGTCTGGTATTCCCATCTCTTTCAGAATTTTCCACAGTTGATTGTGATCCACACAGTCAAAGGCTTTGGCATAGTCAAAAGAGCAGAAATCGATGTTTTTCTGGAACTCTCTTGCTTTTTCCATGATCCAGCAGATGTTGGCAATTTGATCTCTGGTTCCTCTGCCTTTTCTAAAACCAGCTTGAACATCTGGAAGTTCACGGTTCACGTATTGCTGAAGCCTGGCTTGGAGAATTTTGAGCATTACTTTACTAGCATGTGAGATGAGTGCAATTGTGCAGTAGTTTGAACATCCTTTGGCATTGCCTTTCTTTGGGATTGGAATGAAAACTGACCATTTCCAGTCCTGTGGCCACTGCTGAATTTTCCAAATTTGATGGCATATTGAGTGCAGCACTTTCAAAACATCATCTTCCAGGATTTGAAATACCTCAACTGGAATTCCTTCACCTCCACTAGCTTTGTTCATAGTGATGCTTTCTAAGGCCCACTTGACTTCACATTCCAGGATGTCTGGCTCTAGGTGAGTGGTCACACCATTGTGATTATCTTGGTCATGAAGATCTTTTTTGTTTAGTTCTTCTGTGTATTCTTGCCACCTCTTCTTAATGTCTTCTGCTTCTATTAGGTCTATACCATTTCTGTCCTTTATTGAGCCCATCTTTGCATGAAATGTTCCCTTAGTATCTCTAATTTTCTTGAAGAGATCTCTAGTCTTTCCCATTGTGTTGTTTTCCTCTATTTCTTTGCACTGATCACTGAGGAAGGCTTTCTTACCTTTCCTTGCTATTCTTTGGAACTCTGCATTCAAAGGGGAATATCTTTCCTTTTCTCCTTTGCTTTTCACTTCTCTTCTTTTCTTAGCTATTTGTAAGGCCTCCTCAGACAGCCATTTTGCTTTTTTGTATTTCTTTTCCATGGGGATGGTCTTGATCCCTGTCTCCTGTACAATGTCACGAACCTCCATCCATAGTTCATCAGGAACTCTATCAGATCCAGTCCCTTAAATCTATTTCTCACTTCCACTGTGTAGTCATTAGGGATTTGATTTAGCTTGTAGCTGAATGGTCTAGTGGTTTTCCCTACTTTCTTCAATTTCAGTCTGAATTTGGCAATAAGGAGTTCATGATCTGAGCCACAGTCAGCTCCCGGTCTTGTTTTTGCTGACTGTATAGAGCTTCTCCATTTTTGGCTGCAAAGAATATAATCAATCTGATTTCAGTGTTGACCATCTGGTGATGTCCATGTGTAGAGTCATCTCTTGTGTTGTTGGAAGAGGGTGTTTGCTATGATCAGTGCGTTGTCTTGGCAAAACTCTATTAGCCTTTGTCCTGCTTCATTCCATATTCCAAGGCCAAATTTGTCTGTTACTCCCAGTGTTTCTTGACTTTCTACTTTTGCATTCCAGTCCCCTATAATGAAAAGGACATCTTTTTTGGGTGTTCGTTCTAAAAGGTCTTGTAGGTCTTCGTAGTACCATTCAACTTCAGCTTCTTCAGTGTTAGTGGTTGGGATATAGGCTTGGATCACCATGATATTGAATGGTTTGCCTTGGAAATGAGCAGAGATCATTCTGTTGTTTTTGAGATTGCATCCAAATGGTGCATTTTGGTCAGGGGCGGTGGCCGAGAGGAGCTACCCTGCACCTGAGGTCAGGGTCAGTGGCCGAGAGGAGCAACCCCACATCCAAGGAGCTACTCCATGTTCAAGGTCAAGAGGGGCGACCTCATCCAAGTTAAGGAGCAGCGGTTGCACTTTGCTGGAGCAGATGTGAAGAGATACCCCACACCCAAGGTAAGAGAAACCCAAGTGAGATGGTAGGTGTTGTGAGAGGGCATCAGAGAGCAGACACACTAAAACCATAATCACAGAAAACTAGCCAATCTGATCACATGGACCATAGCCTTGTCTAACTCAATGAAACCAAGCCATGCTGTGTGTGGGGCCACCCAAGATGGATGGGTCATGGTGGAAAGGTCTGACAGAATGTGGTCCACTGGAGAAGGGAATGGCAAACCACTTCAGTATTCTTGCCTTGAGAACCCCATGAACAGTATGAAAAGGCAAAATGATAGGATACTGAAAGAGGAACTCCCCAGGTTGGTAGGTGCCCAATATGCTACAGGAGGTCATTGGAGAAATAACTCCAGAAAGAATGAAGGGATGGAGCCAAAGCAAGAACAATACCCAGTTGTGGCTGTGAGTGGTGATAGAAGCAAGGTCTGATGCTGTAAAGAGCAATATTGCATAGGAACCTGGAATGTTAGGTCCATGAATCAAGGCAAATTGGAAGTGGTCAAAAAGGAGATGGCAAGAGTGAATGTTGACATTCTAGGAATCAGTGAACTGAAATGGACTGGAAAGGGTGAATTTAAGTCAGATGACCATTATATCTACTGCTGTGGGCAGGAATCCCTAAGGAAAAATGGAGTAGCCATCATGGTCAACAAAAGAACAAGGCAGGAACTGGTTATTTCTGGGTCTCTGTCCATGATGCCATCAGAATTTTGTCAAAATCTGATCTCTAACCTAAACATCATGGAGGAGAACTACAACAGGAAATTGACCACATTCTGTTGATAACACAGGCAGCACTGTTTTCCATTTGTTTTGGATTTTAGAACATCATGAAAAAATCACCCAATTTCATAATATGAATCTCACATGCTAGTAAAGTAATGCTCAAAATTCTCCAAGCCAGGCTTCAGCAATACGTGAACCATGAACTCCCTGATGTTCAAGCTGGTTTTAGAAAAGGCAGAGGAACCAGAGATCAAATTGCCAACATCTGCTGGATCATGGAAAAAGCAAGAGAGTTCCAGAAAAACATCAATTTCTACTTTATTGACTATGCCAAAGCCTTTGACTGTGTGGATCACAATCAACTGTGGAAAATTCTGAAAGAGATGGGAATACCAGACCACCTGACCTGCCTCTTGAGAAATCTGTATGCAGGTCAGGAAGCAACAGTTAGAACTGGACATGGAACAACAGACTTGTTCCACATAGAAAAAGGAGTGCATCAAGGCTGTGTATTGTCACCCTGCTTATTTAACTCATATGCAGAGTACATCATGAGAAATGCTGGGCTGGAAGAAACACAAGCTGGAATCAAGATTGCTGGGAGAAATCTCAATCACCTCAGATATGCAGATGACACCACCCTTATGGCAGAAAGTGAAGAGGAACTAAAAAGCCTCTTGATGAAAGTGAAAGAGGAGAGTGAGAAAGTTGGCTTAAAGCTCAACATTCAGAAAACGAAGATCATGACATCTGGTCCCATCACTTCATGGGAAATAGATGGGGAAACAGTGGAAACAGTGTCAGACTTTATTTTGGGGGGCTCCAAAATCACTGCAGATGGTGATTGCAGCCATGAAATTAAAAGATGCTTACTCCTTGGAAGAAAAGTTATGACCAACCTAGATAGTATATTCCAAAGCAGAGACATTACTGTGTCGACTAATGTCCGTCTAGTCAAGGCTATGGTTTTTCCAGTAGTCATGTATGGATGTGAGAGTTGGACTGTGAAGAAAGCTGAGTGCCGAAGAATTGATGCTTTTGAGCTGTGGTGTTGGAGAAGACTCTTGAGAGTCCCTTGGACTGCAAGGAGATCCAACCAGTCCATTCTGAAGGAGATCAACCCTGGGATTTCTTTGGAAGGAATGATGCTAAAGCTGAAACTCCAATAGTTTGGCCACCTCATGCCAAGAGTTGACTCATTGGAAAAGACCCTGATGCTGGGAGGGATTGGGGGCAGGAGGAGAAGGGGACCACAGAGGATGAGATGGCTGGATGGCATCACGGATTCGATGGACGTGAGGCTGAGTGAACTCTGGGAGATGGTAATTAACAGGGAGGCCTGGCATGCTGCGATGGGGGTCCGAAGAGTTGGACATGACTGAGCGACTGAAATGAACTGAACTGAACTGAATGGTATGAAGTTCTGTTTGCAAGCTCTGGACACTCATGGCAGGTTTGGGACAGATCTGGAGATTTGTACAGTGAAAGGAGATTCAAATGGTGTGGGCTTTTCATGGTGGCACTTTTTTAATGAGGAGAGAAGATGGGTTTACCAGCGTGGGATTGCTTTCCCAGATGAGGCAACAAGAAGAGTCCTAGAGCTGAACTGCTGTGTCCAGTTTTGCAACTGGCAGCTGCAGGCTCACTGTGGCATTTCTAAGTGACTTGCTTTTATTTCCTTTTTGCTAGAGCTGTGACCTGGTTTTATAACTTATCCTGCTGTGATATAAATGATATGGATGAAAATCCATTAATATCACAGAGAAAAATGCATGTACAGAATATTCATGGAATGGTTCTGTAATATCTCAAATGTTTAAAACTTAAACATTTTTTATACAATAATCTATATTTTGGGTCCCTCCCCCTGCTTTGGAACACTATCGCTTCAGCATTAGGTATTAGCCGTGGAATCTGGGGACTAGATTTACCAGCTGGCAGTATCTAGGGATTAACTCAGCAGTTTTTCGAGTGAAAGTTTCTTAGAATTTCTTAAATATTTTATAAGCCACGATTTTTCTCCAGCAATGTGTTATAGGAATCAGGCGAAACAGATTGTAGTTGATAGAAAATGAGACATTGATCTCCAAGGACATAATTTTCCTCACCTGTAATAACTTGTTTTGAAGTCAGAGAGCTTTTAAATCAGTTCACCTTAACTACTCCTAGGAGAAAATATTTTGTTGAACTTCTATTCTTGTCTTTTTCTTCCAACATGAACTTGTAAGTGTTTTTCAGAATATTGGTGAAGCTAAAAGACCAAATAGAATTCTGGAAATAAACCATCTTTGTCCTGTAAGCGATTTGTTCATATGGAAATGGCTGAGAGGGAAAATGATGCACTTTTGCTCTGAGCTTTGCAGAAAATTAACTAGAGAGCACAAGACTTGTGCATCTAACTGTCTTTTTAGTGTCTCCTGTTGGATGTCGCAAAGGCAACCAGAAACCAGACTTGGGATCTCCTGTTTCATCTTATTACGTTCCTCACATGGTGAGTGGTGTAACCCTTCACCCAGTGGCAAGTGGCAGAATAATGTATTGAATGGTTGAATTGTACCTTTTCTCCTCATGCTTCTCCTTTCCAGGTCACTTAAAAAAGGTGTGACTATAGTGAGAGTGTCTCAGTGTGACTCCCAGCCTCAGGGATCCTGGCTGGGCTGAAGCAGTGTCTGAGGTCTAAGGCTGATCTTTGGAAAGGCTTCAGCCAGTTGTAGAGGGAGGAGCTGAGAAGGGGAAAGGTTTTGAGGACCAGCAGAGAGAAAGGGAGGGGAGAATCCTGTGAGGATCTCTGCAGGGGACCTGAGTGGCACTTGCAGGCTGTGTCCCCAGGAGGTGGCATCTCTCAGGGGAAAGAGTTCTTGTCCCTAAGGAGCTGAATTTAGCCCCACCAGAGGTTTCTGTGACCTGGGAGTAGTAACATCCTAGAAGCCAATAGATGTCGAAAACGAGCATCATGTACAGAGCCGTGGTAACTTGCAGATGGAGGCTGTTGAGCCAGGAAGCAGATTGCTGGAAACAGCCCTGGAGAAGGGCCCCTGTGGTCAAGAGAGAGCATGGTGGAGAGTGAGGCAAAGTACATGGACAGACTCTCTCGGTCCACAGGCCTGCCCTGCTGATCTGCTCAGCACACAGGTTTCTTGAAATAGATTGCTAGCTTGGTATCCATCACCCCTCAGGGAAATGGCCCTCCTCCTGAAAGTGAATGCATGGGCCTCATCTGCTCCTGTCCATCTCCTCCCAATTTCCTTTCCTGTCTTTTCCGCCTTCCCTTGAATGAAGTAAGCCCCAAACAGGTATGTGTTGAGGTCTGCCTGGGAAACAGGAGTCAGGCTCTGTCAACTAAGCCTCATTAAGAAAGGGAATAAGAGCAGCTTTCCAAGAGGACTGCTCTCTTTGAAGCAGTTATCATGACTCTGGCTCCATGCACGATGGTCCCCAGGCTCGTCATGTCCTGACACTGGGACTCAGTGTCACTCACTTGTGGTAAACAAGCTGGGTTCCTGACCTCATCATGCCCTTGGCTTCCAGCTTGACCCTGAGTCCCTGGTCCCAGGTGCTTGCCAGCTGGGTTCTCATCCACTCATTTCTCAGTGAACATATTCTTATACTCCCACCATAGCATCTCCCAAGAATGACAAGTAATTTTTAAAGGCTTAAGTAAGAACAAGTCTATCATAAGGACTTTTATTAAAAGTAGGAGGGAATTTTCAATTGAAAAAATATCAGTTAAAAAATATTAGTTCTGCTTTTTGTTGTTCTTGAAGTTAATAACACATGGATGTGAACTTTAAATAGTTTATCATTTCAGTTCAGTTCAGTTCAGTTCAGTCCCTCAGTTGTGTCCGACTCTTTGCGACACCATGGACCGCAGCTTGCCCAGCCTCCCTGTCCATCACCAACTCCCGGAGTTTACTCAGACTCATGTTCATTGAGTCAGTGATGCCATCCAACCATCTCATCCTCTGTCGTCCCCTTCTCCTCCTGCCTTCAATCATTCCCAACATCAGGGTCTTTTCAAATGAGTCAGTTCTTTGCATCAGGTGGCCAAAGTGTTGGAGTTTCAGCTTCAACATCAGTCCTTCCTATGAACATTCAGGACTGATCTCCTTTAGGATGGACTGTTTGGATCTCGTTGCAGTCCAGGGGACTCTCAAGAGTCTTTTCCAACACCACAGTTTGAAAGCATCAATTCTTTGGTGCTTAACTTTCTTTACGGTCCAACTCTCACATCCATAGATGACTACCACAGCCTTGACTAGACAGACCTTTGTTGGCAAAGTAATGTCTCTGCTTTTTAATATGCTGTCTATGTTGGCCATAACTTTCATTCCAAGGAGCAAGTGTCTTTTAATTTCATGGCTGCAGTCACCATCTGCAGTGATTTTGGAGCCCCCCAAAATAAAGTCTGACACTGTTTCCACTGTTTCCCCATCTATTTCCCATGAAGTGATGGGACCTGATGCCATGATCTTAGTTTTCTAAATGTTGAGCTTTAAGTTATGGTTTGAATATATATATATATATATATATATATATATATATATATATATATATATAAATTTTTAGTTGTGTACACGGTCAGTTGTGTCCAACTCTTTGTGACTCCACGGACTATAGCCCACAGGACAGGATCCTCTGTCCATGGGATTTTCCAGAGGAGACTACTGAAGTGTGTGCCATTTCCTCCTCCAGGGGTTCTTCCTGACCCAGGGATCAAACCTGCACTTCTTGCATCTCCTGCAAGAAACTGGCCGGTGATTCTTTACCACTATAAGTTAAAATATAGTATCTGGTGGATGACAAAATACTCTGACAGATGACTCTGATTACTTATTGGTTCTATCTCTCTCTATCTTCTCCATCTGGGAATTCTTGCATTACTGCATCCAAAATCTCTGTGATAGTTAATTATGTTCCACATACCAGTAAGTTTGTCATGAGGTTAATAAAATTTAAGCTCTAGGACTCCCACCTGTACTAGCTCTTCTAAGATTCAGTTCTAATTTTGTTACTATACTTTGTATAATTTTTCTTAAAAAAGAATTACTTCAGTTCAGATGCCGCAAGGGCTGGAGCTGTTCCTGGTTCCTCAGGAAGGGCTTTTTCCCCGGGTGGTAGTTGGGCCCACCGTTCCTACTGTGTTTTCTCCGAGGTGAGCTCAGGGCTCATGCCACTGCCGATCTCCTTCCGCAACTCGTAGCTTTCAGTTCACTGATCCTTCCTCTGGGGCTCTCCCTGTGAGAACAAAGCTAGTCTTTACAAAACATATGCCAGCAATTCTGAAAATATTTTTGTTGTTTAAATAATGTAGTAACAAGTCTCCCTCTCATCCTATTCTATTCTCTAAAGGGAACCACTGTTGAGCATTTGTGTCCATTTTTCTGAATCTTCCTTTGCATTTGTAAACATGGATACTTCAAAATTTTTGCACTAAAATTGTATATCATGTTAGCAAACAATTATGCTATGTGTATTGCTCTGCAGATTTTTTATTTAGCAGTTTGTCTAGGATATCTGTCCAGTACATATAGACCTAACATTCTTTAGAAACTAGGTGATTCCTTGATCTGGATGTCTTTTTCCTTTCCTGAGTTAGGGAATTTTCTGCTATTATTTCTTCAAATAAGTTCTGTGCCTCTTTCTCTCTCTCTCTTTTCCTCTGGGATCCCTGTAACACTTCATTTTGTCAGAAGTCTCAAACTATCTTCATTGTTAAAAAAATTCTTTTTTCTGTTTATCTTGGATGATTTCCTGGAATGAACCTGGAATTTCCTTGGATGAACCTTGAATGTTAGGTACATGAATCAAGGTAAATTGGAAGTGGTCAAACAGGAGATGGCAAGAGTGAATGTCAACATTTTAGGAATCAGTGAACTAAAATGGATGGGAACAGGCAAACTTAACTCGGATGACCATTATATCTACTACTGTGGGCAAGAATCCCTTAGAAGAAATGGAGTAGCCCTAATAGTAAACAAAAGGGTCTGAAATGCAGTACTGGGATGCAATCTCAAAAATGACGGAATGATCTCTGTCCATTTCCAAGGCAAACTATTCAATATCACAGTAATCCAAATCTATGCCCCAACCACTAATGCTGAAGAAGCTGAAGGTGAACGTTGCTATGAAGATCTACAAGATGTTCTAGAACTAACACCCAAAAAAGATCTTTTCATCATAGGGGACTGGAATGCCAAAGTAGGAAGTAAAGAGATACTTGGAGTGACAGGCAAGTTTTGCCTTGGAGTGCAAAATGAAGCAGGGCAAAGGCTAACAGAGTTTTCCCAAGAGAACACATTGGTCGTAGCAAACACCCTTTTCAAAAACACAAGAGACTCTACACATGAACATCACCAGACTGCTGATACCGAAATCAGATTGATTATATTCTTTGTCACCAAATGGAGAAGCTCTATACAGTCAGCAAAAGCAAGACTGGGAGCTGATTGTGGCTCAGATCATGAACTCCTTATTGGAAAATTCAGACTTAAATTTAAGAAAGTGGGGAAAACCACTAGACCATTCAGGTATGACCTAAATCAAATCCTTTAGGATTAAATAGTGGAAGTGACAAATACATTTAAGAGATTAGATCTGATAGACAGAGTGCCTGAAGAACTATGGACAGAGGTTCATTACATTGTACAGGAGGAAGTGATCAAGACCATCCCTAAGAAAAAGGAATACAAAAAGGCAAAATGGTTGTCCGATGAGGCCTTGCAAATGACTGTGAAAAGAAGAGAAGCTAAAGGCAAAGGAGAAAAGGAAAGATATACCCAGTTGAATGTGGAGTTCCAAAGAGTGGCAAGGAGTCATATGAAAGCCTTCCTCAGTGATCAATGCAAAGAAATAGAGGAAAAATAGAATGGGACAGACTAGAGATCTCTTCAAGAAAATTGGAGATACCAAGGGAATATTTCATGCAAAGATGGGCAAAATAAAGGACAAAAATGGTATGGACCTAACAGAAGCAGAAGATATTAAGAAGAGGTGTCAAGAATACACAGAAAGTGAAAGTGAAGTTGATCAGTCATGTCCAACTCTGCAAGTCCATGGACTGTAGCCCACCAGGCTCCTCCATCCATGGAATTTTCCAGGCAAGAATACTGGGGTGGGTTGCCATTTCCTTCTCCAGGGGATCTTCCTGACCCAGGGATTGAACCTGGGTCTCCTGCATTGCAGGCAGACACTTTACCATCTGAGTCACAGGTTACTTTTTTTTTTTTTTTTTTTACACAGAAGAACTATACAAAAAAGATATTCATGACCCAGGCAATCATGATGGCATGATCACTCACCGAGAGCCAGACATTCTGGAAAGTGAAGTCAGGTCTGCCTTAGGAAGTATCACTATGAAGAAAGGTAGTGGAGGTGATGGAATTCCAGTTGAGCTATTTCAAGTCCTAAATAATGATGCTGTTAAAGTGCTGCACTCAATATGCCAGTAAATTTGGAAAACTCAGCTGTGACCACTTGACTGGAAAAGGTCAGTTTTCAGTCCAATCCTAAAGAAAGGCAATGCCAAAGAATGTTCAAACTACCACACAGTTGCACTCATCTCACATACTATCAGAGTAATGCTCAAAATTCTCCAAAACAGGCTTCAATAGTATGTGAACTATGAACTTGTCAATGTTCAAGCTGGATTTAGAAAAGGCAGAGGAACCAGAGATCAATTTACCAACATCCGTTGGATTATTGAAAAAGCAAGAGAGTTCCAGAAAAACATTTATTTCTGCTTTATTGACTACACCAAAGCCTTCGACTATGTAGATCACAACAAGCTGTGGAAAATTTTTCAAGAGATGGGAATACCAGATCACCTTACCTGCCTCCTGAGAAATCTGTATGCAGATCAGGAAGCCGGACATGGAACAATGACTGGTTCCAAGTCGGGAAAGGAGTACATGAAGGCTGTATATTGTCACCCTGCTTATTTAATTTATATGTAGAGTACATCATGAGAAATGCTGAGCTGGGTGAAGTGCAAGTTGGAATCAAGATTTCTGGGAGAAATATCAATAACCTTGGATATGCAGATGACACTACTGTTATGGCAGAAAGCGAGGAAGAACTAAAGAGCTTCTTGATAAAATTGAAATAGTGAAGAAGTTGGCTCAAAACTCAACATTCTGAAAACTAAGATCATGGCATCTGGTCCCATCACTCCACGGCAAATAGAGGGAAACAATGGGACAGTGAGAGACGTTATTTTTTTGGACTCCAAAATCACTGCAGGTGATGACTGTAGCCTTGAAATTAAAGATGCTTGCTCCTTGGAAGAAAAGCTATGACAAACCTAGACAGCATATTAAAAAACAGAGACATTGCTTTGCCAACAAAGGTCTGGCTAGACAAGGCTGCGGTTTTTCTAGTAGTCATGTATGGATGCAACAGTTTGACTGTAAAGAAAGTTGAGCGCTGAGAAATTGATTCTTTTGAACAGTGGTGTTGGAGAAGACTCTTAAGAGTCCCTTGGACTGCAAGGAGATCAAACCAGGCAATCCTAAAGGAGATCAGTCCTGAATGTTCACTGGAAGGACTGATGCTGAAGCTGAAACTCTAACATTTCAGCCACCTGATGCGAAGAACTGACTTATTGGAAAAACCCTGACTCTGGGAAAGATTGAAGGCAGGAGGAGAAGGGGATTACAGAGGATGAGATGGTTGGATGGCATCACCGACTCAATGGACATGAGTTTGAGGAAGCTCCAGGAATTGTTGATGGACAGGGAAGCCTGGCATGCTGCAGTCCATGGGGTCTCAAAGTGTTGAAAACAACTGAGCAACTGAACTGAACTGGGTAATTTCCACTACTCTCTCTTCTGGATCAGTCATCCATTCCTCTGTCATCAAATCTACTGTTGATTCCTTCAAGTGTGTTTTTAATTTCAGATTTTGTGTTCTCCAGGTCTGTTTGGTTCTTTATATTTTCTAACTCTTTGTTAAACTCCCTGTTTTCATCTGTTTTTCTCTGGAGTTCATTGAGCATATTCATGGTCCTTACCTTGAGTTCTTTATTGGGTATTTACCTGACTCTACTTTGCTAGCTTTTCTTCTGGAGTTTTGTCTTGTTTCTTCATTTGGAGTATATTTCTCTGTGTACCAATTTTCTTCATCACTTGGGTTTATTTATGTTTTGGATGTGTTGATTATATTTCCTGATCTTGGAGAAGAAGCCTTCTGTAGGAGGCATCCAATGGGACCCTGCAGCACACTGAAGTCAGCAGAACTGAGTTTGTTAGGGGTACCTCCAGTGTGGGCTGCTTGTGCCCTTCTGTTATTGCCAGCCTGACTACTGTGGATATGCTGTGATCAGGGCTGGCCCCTACCCAGTTGCCTTACAGGTCCACCTCCTATTGTGGCTGCCAGTCTGCTAGTGGGTAGGCTGATTCATGACACAACTTTCTGTGTGGCTCTGGAGGCCCTAGAGCTGATGCTGGCCTGCTGGTGTCTGGGTCTGGGTCCTGGGGGTCCTGCCTGTGGAATGTGGAGTATCCTCAGGCTGGTGTGGGCCTCCTGGTGGGCTGGGCTCATGCCCAGATGAGTGGGTGCACATCCTGGGGATGCCAGCCTGATGGTGGATGGGTAAGCCCCTGGCACGAATAGCTAGAGGGAGGACTCTGAAGTGGAGTTCCTCAGTACCAGAGGGTCTCAGGGTGGATTGAGCTCTCAGAAATGCCTTCTTTCCCAGGGAGAGTCTGAGCTGCCTCCTGACTCTTGGGAGGCTCTCCAAGAGCAGCAAATGTGTCTGACCCAGGCTCTTTTTACATTACTGCTTCTGTGCTGGGACTTGGAACTTGTGAAATTCTGTGTGTGCCTTTGAGAGCAGAGCTTCTGTTTCCCAGTGCCTCGGGCTCTCTCATGCATAGATTTCACTGGCCTTCAAAGCCAGATGTTCTGGGGACTCAGTTCCCTAGGCAAGAGCCTGGGAATCCAAAGTGGGGCTTGGACTCCTGGCTCTTTGGGGAGAACCTCTGCAGTTGTGATCACCCTTCCATTGGTGTTTTGGTTTTCTGTGAAGATGCTTATCCAATTCATCTATCTGGACACCAATATCAGGCTCCCTTGATTACTGTGGATTTAAAAAATTCTGAAGTTATATTAGTCTTCTGACTTTGTTCTTTCTCAAATGCATTTTGGTTATTCTATGCCTTTTACATTCCCACATGGATTTTAGAATAAACTGGTGATTTTTCAGCAAAAAAATCTTGTTGGAATTTTAACTGTGATTACATTGAACCTAAAGATCAATTTTGGAAGAACTGGCATCGGAAAAAATTAAAACTTTTGACTTATAAACATAGTTGATTTTTCCATTTATTCATCTTTTAATGTATTTTAGCAATATTTTTTTCATTTTCAGAGTGCAAGTTTTATTTACCTTTTGACCGGTTTATATCCAATTATTTCATATTTTGATGTTAGTCTAAATGGTTCAGTTCAGTTCAGTTCAGTCGCTCAGTCATGTCCAACTCTTTGCGACCCCACGGACTGCAGCATGCCAGGCCTCCCTGTCCATCACCAACTCCTGGAGTTTACCCAAACTCATGTTTGTTGAGTCGGTGAGGCTATCCAACCATCTCATCCTCTGCTGTCCCCTTCTCCTCCTGCCTTCAGTCTTTCCTGGCATCAGGGTCTTTTCAAATGAGTCAGCTCTTCACATCAGGTGGCCAAAGTATTGGAGTTTCAGCTTCAACATCAGTCCTCCCAATGAACTCTAAATGGTATTTTTTGCTAATTACAATTTCAATTTGTTCATCGCTAGTATAATAGAAGTATAACTGATTTTTTATTTGCTCTTTTTTCCTATAACAGTGCTAAACATTTATTAGTTTTTATAACTTTTCTATAGTTTCCTTGGAATTACCTACATAGATACTCAAGTATGTAGTCTGTAAATACAAAGAGTTTTACTTCTTTTACAGTCTAGATGACTTTTCCTTGCCATATTGCACTGGCTGGATTCTCTACTACAGCTTTGAATAGAAGTAGCGAGAATGAAATATCCTTTCTTATTCACAGTGTCAGAAGAAAAGTATCTAGTCTTTCACCATTAAGTATGATGTTTTCAATAAGTATTTATAGATTCTCCTTTCTTCCTAATTTTCTGAGAAATTTTTTAAAAATCAGGAATGGATGTTGAATTTTGTCAAATGTTTTTGCTATGTCCATTGAAATAATCATATTCTTTTTTAGTGTGTTGATATGGTCAGTTACACTGATTGATTTTTGCCTGCTAGGATTTTGATTAGTATTTTATTAAATATTAAGAAGAAGGGTTGATATCTTTCCAATAATGAGTTATTAAATTTATGAAACTTGACAACGTTTCGCAGTTTTCTGTGTAGAAGTCTGGCACATATTCCTTCCTCTCCCTCCCTCCTTCCCTCCCTCTTCTCTCTTTCTTTTCTTGTTTGAACTCTTTAAGAGTAGATTGCCTACATACTTGCTTTAAAATATGTCCACCTGTTTTTAGCACTCCTTCCATCAGAAGTAGTTTGAAGCCCCCTTCTCTTGAATTTTGGTTGGTCTTAGTGACTTGGTTATGAGAATGGAATGCAGCAGCTGATGCTATGTGGCTTTTCAGGCTATTTCTGAGAAAGCCAGATCTCATTAAGCACATTCTCTTGCGTTCTGACATTATATTCTCTTTTGTGATTCAGCCTTTACCCTGGTGCCTGGAACCAGATTCTAAATATATTTAAAATAATTTTTAAAATAGTAACTTGTTCTACCTCTAGGGACTTGACAAAGCTGGAAGTTATGCGTTGGGGATGGGAGTGGGTGGGAGATAGGGAGTGGGAGAAAACTTTGTGAAGGAAATATTTCTATTATAATTAAACACTGGGAAAACAAAGACCCAGAGAGGGTAAATTACTTGCTGATGTAAAGGTAGCCCCACAAGTGAAGCCCCCAGGCCATATCTGGCTCCAATGTTCTGGTCCTTCCTCACTATGCCAAAGATAATAGGATTAATATGTCATATCTTCCTGGAGGACATTTTATTTGAGTATTTTAAGTATTAAACTATATATGATATATTATGGAGTATAAAAAACAACTTACCATCTTTAAAAAAAGACAAAACCAGAGATTTCAAAGAAATATCATCCTTGCAGCTTCTTATTTTGGACTATAACTCCAAAATTATCAAGTTACCTCTTCTGTATTGGTAGGAGCTTTAAAGATATTTCTGATCCAGGAGAAAAAATGAAATGTATTGTGCCATGCATGCTTTGCAAGGCACTGATCACAAAATTCTAAGATTACTAATACATTTTTGGTTGTCAGTATATGCCAAAGACAATGCTTATCATTCTTCCTCATTTGTATTTACTACCTTCCTACAACTAGACAATATTATATCCTATTTTAGGTGAAGCCACTGAGTCTCACGCTAAGCAGTTTGCCTACATTTTCACAGACAGAGCAGGGATCCAATGTTAGGTCTGTTTGTTTCCAAGGGCTCTTCTCCTAATCCCTAATATTGCTTAAGCAAAGAATTCTTGAACTGGAGCTCCTTGTAGGATGCATAGGGGAGGAAATGTTAGTTGTAGATGTGGGCAATACTTGATTAGCTCAGGGAAAGAATTAGTTGCTCAGTTGTGTCCTTCTCTTTGCAACCCCATGGACCTTTCCAGGCTCCTCTGTTCATGGAATTCTCCAAGCAAGAATACTGGAGTGGGCTGCCATTTTCTTCTCCAGGAGATCTTCCCAACCCAAGGATGGAACTCAAGTCTCCCACATTGCAGGCAGATTCTTTACTGTCTGAGCCACCATAGTGTAATTCTGCATTCCAGCATGGTCTACAGGGGGACCATTCTATGCAAGTTAGATCTCTAATCTCTCAGGATAAAACTCATTATGGCTTCGGAATGCAGTCCTCAGCTCCTCTTTGACTGGCCAGCCAGTTTGCAGTGAGGTCTCATACCTGGCTGTGCATCTGCTCAGCCATCTGTAGTGTGAGATGTCAATCATTCTTACCTTAGGGACACCATGCAATTTCAGTTTAGGAAAATTACTGTCCTGCAGAAGGATAAAGCAGAATGCCAGTGGTAAAGATATTTTAATAACATGTCCTACTTTCCTAGATATATGGATCGTAAACTTAGAATTTTAAAGTACGTGAATAATCTCCCAGCCTCTGAAAGCAGTTTATTTTATGCCTAACAGATCACTGGCTTGTATGTCCTCCTTCCTAGGATACTGACAGTCAAGGTTTGCAGGCCAAATAAAACTGCAGTGTCTCTGGGATAAATAAATTGCTCAAATCAGCTCTTTGGTCACTCTGTGAGTGTCTGGCTTTGGTCACTGTGGTTGTGGCAGAGAGTGGGCAGTGGTGAACAGGGGTAGGATGAGCCATAACCTGGCTGGTCATCCAGTAGTTTCTTAGAAAGGACACTAGTTTAGTGGGGTGGTGAATCTTCTAGTTGATGATTTATTTTTTCAAAAGACCTGAAACTGTTACATGTACCACTCCCTCACTTTCTCTCCTGTGATTAAGTGACTATGGTTTCAACAGCTTCATCTCCCATGAACATCCAAGCAACACACTGATTTTCAGTTTTATTTGTGTCCTACATCACAAATGTCGAGAGACAGTGTCCACAGTGCGGTTTTATTTTAATGTCTAGTGATGACTCTCAAAGCTGAGGGGACTCGACAGGTCAGGAGACCCAGGGCTACTTCTTGTTCAAGATTTGCAGTCTGGGCTCATTTGAATGAATTTTCATTATTTCCTGCTCCTATTGCAGAATTCACAGCCTGCAGTTATATAAATGGAAACTACTTCTGGTGACAGGATGTGACCTTCCTCCTCAGAGCTGGCCCTTTCCCCAGTCTCAATGAATGGGGCTGTCATCTTCCTAGCCACTCATGCCAGAACCTAGGAGCCATCCTAGGCCATCTGCCCCTTTGGCTGTACTCAACCCATCACCACGTCCTTTTCTTTAGTCCTGAAATAACCCCTTCAGCAGCCTCCCTGGCCCCCTCCTGGTGCTCCTTCTCAGCAATATTCTCTACACCATAGCCAGAGTGATGTTCTCAAGTTATGAATGCATCGGCACAACTCATAAGTATATGTTTAGTGCCTACTGTGTGTAGGGAATACAGTGGGGAGTAAAATAAAGCTCTTCCCTCATTAAAATGCACAAGGAATTGTGTCTTAGATTCCCAACTGCTCCTCCCCGACCCCCTTGAAACACTTCCATAGATTCCTAGGTGTTCTCAGGTCAAAACCCAATCTTTCCAGGGGAATTCAAAATCATGTCGCCATCCCTTCAGCCTCACTTTTGTCAACATTCACTTCATTCTAAACTCCCTGCCTGTTGCTGTTCCTCAGTTATGCCAACCACCTGCCATTCTCAGACCGTTGCATGTGTTGCCCTTCTTGTCCAGAATACATTCAGCCTTCGAAACGGAAGACTTTCCGGGTCCACCAGACTAGGCCGCATCCTTGAATTCTATGCTTTCATAGTAACATAAGAACTTTTGTGGTAGTCATCACAGTTATTCTTAGGATTAATTAGTGACTTGACCTCCACAAGTCTTTAAGTCCCATGAATTTTTTAAAAATTGAAGAATAGTTGATTTACAATGTTGTATTAGTTTCAGGTGTATGGCAAAGTGATTCAGTTTATACACACACACACACACACACACACACACACACACGTACATAGGTGTATGTATACATATGTATTCTTTCTCAGATTCTTTCCCATAGAGGTCATTCCAGAAGTTTGAGTAGAGTTCCCTGTGCTATACAGTAGATCCTTGTTAGTTATCTATTTTGTACAGTGAAAGTGAAAGTGAAATCTCTCAGTCATGTCCAACTCTTTTCGACCCTATGGACTGTAGCCCATAAGGCTCCTCCATCCATGGGATTTTCCAGGCAAGAATACTGGAGTGGGTTGCCGTTTCCTTCTCTAGGGGATATTCTTGACCCAAGGTTTGAACTCAGGTCTCCCACAATGCAGGCAGACTCTTTACCACCTGAGCCACTGTAGTAATAGATAAATTTTATATTAATATATATATTGTAATATATACATATAGTTGTTGTTTAGTCGCTAAGTTGTGTCTGACACTTTGTGACCCCATTAACTGCAGCATGCCAGGCTTCCTTGTCCTTCTCTGTCTCCTGAGTTTGCTCAAACTCATGTTCATTGAGTCAGTGAGGCCATCCAACCATCTCATCCTCTGTCACCCACTTCTTCTTTTGCCCTCAGTCTTTCCCCATATCAGGGTCTTTTCCAATGAGTCAACTCTTTGCATCAGGTGTTTGAAGTATTGGAGCTTCAGTTTCAGCACCAGTCCTTCCAATGAATATTCAGGACCAAATTTCCTTTAGGATTGACTGGTTTGATCTTCTTGCTATCCAAGGGACTCTCAAGAGTTCTCCAGCAACACTGTTCAAAAGCATTAATTCTTTGGTGCTCAGCCTTCTTTATGGTCCAACTCTCACATGCTTACCTGACTACTGGAAATACTGGAGAAACCATAGCTTTGACTCTGTGGACATTTGTTGGCAAAGTGATGTCTCTGTTTTTTAATATGCTGTCTAGGTTTGTCATAGCTTTTCATCATAGTATATATATTTTATATATAGTAGGATGTATTTGTTAATACCAGACTGCTAATTTATCCCTCCCCCATCGGTAACATGTTTGTTTTCTACATCTGTGAGTCTGTTTCTGTTTTGTAAGGAAGATTTTTGCTCATCATTTTTTAGCTGCAGAGGCCAGTATACATCATGGGTAATAAGAACTTAAAATGACATTTAAAAAATGCATCATTTGAACAAATGGACTGGGTCTTATGGAGTGGGTCTACACTTACTGATTCAGCCTGGGTTGGCCATGTACACTGATGGTGTCTGAGAGCTCAGGATCTTGAAATGCATGTACCTATGAAGCCAATCCATCTCCTCTAATTATTAGCAAATTATTCACCCTCTGAATTCTTCAGTTTTGGCACCAATATCAACAGGCTGTTATAAGGAATGAATGGAACATTGACACAAACCACTCAGCATAGTGACTGGAATTTGGTAAGCAGTAAGTGCTAGTCAAAATGATAGTAATACATCATTATCATTTAGCATAGCTTCTGTCTGCACACTTAAGTAGCAGCTCTGGTCTTTACTGCTGTCAGTGAGTCATATGTGAATGAAGTGTCCCTTGGGGGAGAAAGCCTTCAGAAATCTCAAGTGCCCTTCTTAGTATTCTGTACTCCACTTCCATGCAGGAGGATTTGCCCTGGGAACAGAGATCACTGCTGTTCTCCAATATCCATCCTCTCCTCTGTTGTAATAAAAAAGAATTTAAGGACCCACACTGCCCAGAATAAAGTCCGTGTTTGCTAGTCTCTGTTGCATCTGATATGTCTGTTTGACTAATTTCTGGCCAATGGGGTAATGTCTGTGGCAGTTCTGAGGACATTCTTCAAGAGACAGCTGGTGTATACCCCCACCCTTTTTAAAAATATTTCCCTTTCTAGCTGGAATGCTGGCTGGACCCAGAGCTGCCCTCTGTAACTATGATGTGACTGGGCCTGGAGATCCTATGAGGCATAGCTACAGGGCAGAGCCTGGGTTCCCAGGGCCTTTGAGGTTGGAGACTTGCTCTGTAGAGCAGAGCCATCACGTGACTCTGATCTTTCTCCCTCCCAGTTTTTAAATCAGGGAAAAACAAACTTCTGCTTTGCTCAAGCCACCATCATAGGAGGCTTTATTTGCAGCTGAAACTGAATTGTAGGTGATACAGTTCTGTACTATAAGACATGGAAGGAACAAGAATGTCCTTATCTTCTTTCCAAGCCCTGGCAAATATTGATTCTGACTCCTGTTTTCCTCTGAGACTTGACAGCACAATGCAAGGAACAGACTTTAGCACTGTAGAGTCTGGAAGAGTCTTTCTATGCCTTTCCATGCCCAGGTGCAGGTCAGAGTCCCAGCACCTTATCTGGCTTCTTCACTCATTTATTCAGACCACAGATATTTTTCTGTTACGCACCGTGGAGCAGGCACTGTCTCAGGTACTTGGGGTTCATCAGTAGGTTAAGCAGCTGAAGTGGGTTGTATTTGAAATGATTTCTCTTGTTTCAGAAAGGAGAGCAAAGAGGAACTGCTAGAACAGTTATATTTCTGGTTGTTATTTCAATCTCAAGATCTTTTTGGTTTTAGGGTGAATTTAGTGATGAGACTTACAGTTAACACAGATAATTTCTTTAGCTTTTAATGTTTGTGAAGACAAGTAAAAGTAGCTCTTTTTGATGTTTCATGGTCAGAAATTTTGTCATCATAGGTTAAGAGGAAGCTTGAATGATAGGCCATAGGTCTTTTTAATTTCATTTTAAATTTATTTATTTTTTTAATTGAAGGACTATTACTTTACAGAATGTTGTTGTTTACTGTCAAACCTCAACATGAATCAGCCATAGGTATACATATATACATATCCCCTCCCTTTTGAACCCATCTCCCATCTCCCTCCCCATCCCACCCCTCTAGGTTGATACAGAGCCTCTGTTTGAGTTTCCTGAGCCATACAGCAAATTCCCATTGCCTATCTATTTTACGTATGATAATATGTTTCCATGTTACTCTTTTCATACATCTCACCCTCTCTTCCCCTCTCTCGTGTCTGTAAGTCTGTTCTCTATGTCTGCTTCTCCTCTGCTGCCCTGCAGATAAATTCTTCAGTAT
Organism: Budorcas taxicolor; assembly: GCF_023091745.1. Classification (NCBI taxonomy): domain Eukaryota; kingdom Metazoa; phylum Chordata; class Mammalia; order Artiodactyla; family Bovidae; genus Budorcas; species Budorcas taxicolor. The sequence continues at coordinate 57,040,151 of NC_068920.1, forward strand.
CATTTTTCTAGATTCCGTGTATATGCATTAGTATATGACATTTATTTTTACCTTTCTGACTTATTTCACTCTCTATAATAGGCTCTAGGTTCATTCACCTCATTAGAACTGAATCAGATGCATTTGTTTTTATGGCTGAGTTATATTCCATTAAGTTTACGTACCACAGCTTCTTTATCCATTCATTTGTCGATGGACATCTAGGTTGCTTCCATGTTCTAGCTATTGTAAAGTGAAGTGAAGAAGAAGTGAAAGTTGCTCAGTCGTGTCTGGCTCTTTGCAACACCATGGACTATACAGTCCATGTAATTCTCCAGGCCAGAATACTGGAGTGGGTAGCCGTTCCCTTCTCCAGGGGATCTTCCAAACCCAGGGATCGAACCCAGGTCTCCTGCATTGCAGGCAGATTCTTTACCAGCTGAGACATGAGGGAAGCCCAAGAATACTGGAGTGGGTAGCCTATCCCTTCTCCAGTGGATCTTCCTGACCTAGGAATTGAACTGGGGTCTCCTGCATTGCAGACAGATTCTTTAGCAACTGAGCTATGAGGGAAGCTACTGTAAACAGTGCTGCAATGAACAATGGGATACACGTGTCTTTTTCAGTTTCGGTTTTCCTCAGGGTGTATGCCTAGGAGTAGGATTGCTGTGTCATATGATGCTTTTACTCCTACTTTTTAAAGGAATCTCCATACTGTCTTCCATAGTGGCTATATCAATTTACATTCCCACCAACAGTGCAAGGGTGTTCCTTTTTCTCCACACCCTCTCCAGCTTTAACTGTTTGTAGACTTTTTGATGTTGGCCAGTCTGACCGGTGTGAGGTGATATCTCATTGTAGTTTTGATTTGAATTTCTCTAATAATGAGCAATGTTGAGCATCTTTTCATGTGTTTGTTAGCCATCAGTATGTCCTCTTTGGAGGAATGTACATTTAGGTCTTTCACTCACTTTTTGATTAGATTGTTTATTTTTCTGGTATTGAGTTGTATGAGCTGCTTGTAAATTTTGGAAATTAATCCTTTGTCAGTTGTTTCATTTGCCGTTATTTTCTCCCATTCTGAGGGTTGTCTTTTCAGCTTGTTTATAGTTTCCTTTGCTGTGTAAAAGCTTTTAAGTTTAACAGGTCCCACTTGTTTACTTTTGTTTTTATTTACATTACTCTAGGAGGTGGATCAGAGAGGATCTTGCTTTGATTTATGTCATCTAGTGTTCTGCCTATGTTTTTCTCTATGAGTTTTCTGGATTCTGGCCTACATTTAGGTCTTTAATCCATTTAGAGTTTATTTTTATGTATGGTGTTCTCCAAGCCAGGCTTCAACAATATGTAAATGGTGAACTTCCAGATGTTCAAGCTGGTTTTAGAAAAAGCAGAGGAACCAGAGATCAAATTGTCAACATCCAGTGGATCATCAAAAAAGCAAGAGAGTTCCAGAAAAACATCTATTTCTGCTTTATTGACTATGCCAAACCTTTGACTGCATGGATTACAATAAACTGTGGAAAATTCTGAAAAAGATGGGAATACCAGACCACCTGACCTGCCTCTTGAGAAATCATATGCAGGTCAAGAAGCAACAGTTAGAACTGGATATGGAACAACAGACTGGTTCCAAATAGGAAAAGGAGTACATCAAGGCTGTATATTGTCAGCACGCTTAATTAACTTATATGCAGAGTACATCATGAGAAACACCGGGCAGGATGAAGCACAAGATGGAATCAAGATTGTTGGGAGAAATATCAGTAACCTCAGATATGCAGATGACACCACCCTTATGGCAGAAAGTGAAGAAGAACTAAAGAGCCTCTTGATGAAAGTGGAAGAGGAGAGTGAAAAAGTTGGCTTAAAGCTCAACATTCAGAAAACGAAGATCATGGCATCCGGTCCCATCACTTCATGGGAAATAGATGGGGTAACAGTGGAAACAGTGACAGATTTTATTTTTTTGGGCTCCAAAATCACTGCAGATGGTGACTGCAGCCATGAAGTTAAAGGACGCTTATTCCTTGGCAGGAATGTTATGACCAACATAGACAGCATATTAAAAAGCAGAGACATTACTTTGCCAACAAAGGTCAGTCTTCAAGGCTATGGGTTTTCCAGTAGTCATGTATGGATGTGAGAGTTGGACTATAAGGAAAGCTGAGCACTGAAGAATTGATGCTTTTGAACTGTGGTGTTGGAGAAGACTGAGAGTCCTTTGGACTGCAAGGAGATTGAACCAGTCCATCCTAAAGGAAATCAGTCCTGAATATTCATTGGAAGGACTGATGCTGAAGCTGAAACTCCAGTATTTTGGCCACCTGACACAAAGAGCTGACTCATTTGAAAAGACCCTGATGCTGGGAAAGATTGAAGGCAGGAGGAGAAGGGGACGACAGAGGATGAGATGGTTGGATAGCATCACCAACTCGATGGACATGAGTTTGAGTCAAATTTGGGAGTTGGTGATGGACAGGGAGGCCTGGCATGCTGCAGTCCATGAGGTTGCAAAGAGTCAGACACGACTGAGCTACTGAACTGAACTGAACTGATGGTGTTAGGAAGTGTTCTAATTTCTTTTTTTTACATGTAGCTTTCCAGTTTTTCCAGCACCGCTTATATATTATTGCCTCTTTTGTAAAAAATAAGGTACCCATTGGTGCATGAGTTTTTTTCTGGACTTTCTGTCTTGTTCCCTTGGTCTATATTTCTGTTTTTATACCAGTACCATACTGTCTTAATGACTATAGCTTTGTAGTATAATCTGAAGTCACAAAAGTTGATTCCTCCAGCTCTATTCTTCTTTCTCAAGACTGCTTTGGCTATTCGGGGTCTTTTGTGCTTCCATATGAATTGTGAAATTTTTTGTTCTAGTTCTGTGAAAAATGCAATTGGTAATTTGATAGGAATTGCACTGAATCTGTAGATTGCATTTGGTAGTATAGTCATTTTCACAATATTGATTCTTCCTACCTAGGAACATGGAATAAAGTCCATGTGTTTATGTCATCTTTGATTTCTTTCATCAGTGTCTTATAATTTTCTGTGTACAGTTCTTTTGCATTCTTAAATAAGTTTATTCCTAGATACTTTATTCTTTTTGTTGCTATGGTGAATGGGATTGATTCTTTAATTTCTCTTTCAGATTTTTCATTGTTATTATATGGAAATACAAGTGATTTCTTATATTGATTTTGTATCCTGTGACTTCGCTAAATTCACTGATTAGCTCTAGTGATTTTCTGATAGTATCTTATCTGCAAACAGCAAGAGCTCTACTTCTTTCCCAGCCATGGGTCTTTTTATCATCTAATATGGACCAACTCTTCTTCCATCCTTGCCAGGATGCAGACCAGCCTACTCTGGAGCACAGGGATGGAGGTGGTGTGCTTACTGTCAAGGAGGCAGGGACTACTCTGAGATGGCTCACCAAGGACACATGGGCAGTGTGGTTTTCCCTCCTTCAGGTTTAAGTCCTGGTCTGCTCCTGATGATCTTGGGCAGAATGTCCACAGAGAACCTTGCTTCCTCTTGCTTAGCCCTGACTGCTCCACATCAGCATGAAAGAGGCCAGGCTTGTCTCCGTATCTTGGTACCAGTGTCAGTCTAGCTAACCTGAATTTTTATTTCTTTCTAATGGGACCAAATTTTCTCTTTTTGATGCCCTGAACTGTTATTTATTTAGTGACTTGGATTCAAGTGGGGCTGTACAGTATTCTCAAATATTTCTCTATCTTTTCTTTCCTAATTCAAGCTGATAGATAGTACACTTTGTTTCAGAGGATTCTGGTTCTCTTTTTCAAAAGCATAAACTACTGTGTGCCAGAGAGAGGAAGGTGTAGGAATACTTTCTGGTTTGATCAGACTCAAGATTCAGCAGGACTCAGGGAGTGTGCCTTGTGGGGCACCCCAGAGGCTGTGGCCAAGCCCTCCCTGTCCTTAGGTGGCCTGGAAGCAGCAGACCAGGGAACCTGGTTGGACCACACAGGTAGGGCAGGGTAATTTAGAAGTCACCCTGAGGAGGGATGTCCAGTGACAGGAGGCCTCCCCAGTGCTGGGAGTCCCTGTGGTCTCAGGACAAAGTGTCAGACACAACTTAGCGACTGAACAACAACAAGCATTCTATATGTTAGTTAAGATTGCCTGTTTATAGAGGATATCCTTTTGTCTTTTGGTTATACTCCTTTTATAGGCTTTTCAGTAACTCTCAGAAGAAAAGTACTTTGGAAAAGAAATGTAAAGCTACTGTATTAGGAGAACATTGTTCACTAAAAAGCAATAAAAAACTACAAATAGAGCTGCCTTATGACCCAGCAATCCCACTGCTGGGCATACACACCGAGGAAACCAGAATAGAAAGAGACACGTGTACCCCAATGTTCATCACAGCACTGTTTATAATAGCCAGGACATGGAAGCAACCTAGATGTCCGTCAGCAGACAAATGGATAAGAAAGCTGTGGTACATATACACAATGGAGTATTACTCAGCCATTAAAAAGAATACATTTAGATCAGTTCTAATGAGGTGGATGAAACTGGAGCTGATTATACAGAGTGAAGTAAGCCAGAAAGAAAAACACCAATACGGTATACTAACACATACATATGGAATTTAGAAAGATGGTAATGATGACCCTGTATGCGAGACAGCAAAAGAGACACAGATGTAAAGAACAGACTTTTTGACTCTGCAGGAGAGGGAGAGGGTGGGATGATTTGGGAGAATGGCATTGAAACATGTATACTATCATGTAAGAAACGAATCGCTAGTCTAGGTTTGATACAGGATACAGGATGCTTGGGGCTGGTGCACTGGGATGACCCAGAGAGATGATATGGGGAGGGTGGTGGGAGGGGGGTTCAGGGTTGGGAACTCATGTACACCTGTGGTGGATTCATGTCAATGTATGGCAAAACCAATACAGTATTGTAAAGTAAAAAAATAAAATTATTAAAAAAAAATAAATGTGTGCCTCACCCCCCAAAAAGCAATAAGAACTGGAAGTAATAATTTTTGAGTGATTTAAAAAAAAAAGCTTAAGAAATGACATGAGTGTGATCAAAGCAGAGAGTATCCTTACAGCCTTCCTCTCTCTGGTAATCCTGTCCCTCCAAATAGTTTATGCTTTTGAAAACAGAACCAGAATCCTCTGAAACTAACTTTTCCGAGGCAAGGAAAAACATGTGCTATCTGCTTGAATTAGGAAAGAAAACAAAGAAATATTTGAGACTATTGTACAGCCCCACTTGTTAAACAACAATTCAGGACATAAAAAATGAGTTCATGGAAGCTTGACATTTTCTGAGAAACTCTTTATTTGGTGTAGTAAGGAGTAACTGCAGTAAATAATTCTGTGTGTTCTAACATCCATTTTAATCTAATCTATGGTCCAGTATTGCAGAAGTTTCTTCTTCCTCCCACTGCAAACCAATTCAGGAAAACACACCCTCATGACCCATATTCTCTGGTCCTCTGACCTCGGGGACTTTCAGTCAGAGCCTGATCCTTATGCTTGAGTAACACAAAATAAACATCCAGAAAACTTTGTGGCTTGATTATTTCTAAAATCTACATTAGCATAGTTGGCAGAACACGTCAATGAAGTTCTGCATTTTGGTCCGGTGCTTATGAAGTCCACTTCAAGGCATGTAAACCCTTGTTTCCTATTTAGACCCTTAGCCCAATGTGCTGGGGCAAAATGTCACAAGCTGTAACATGCACTTGAACCACTTGGGGCCTCATTAAAACGCAAGTTCTGATGCAGCACAATGGGGTTGCCCAGATTCTGCGTTTCAGACAACCCCCCAGGTGGTTCCTGTGGTCAAGAACCACACTCTGAATAACCAGGGCCTCGGAGAAGGCAATGACAACCCACTCCAGTACTCTTGCCCAGAAAATCCCATGGATGGAGGAGCGGGTCAGACACGACTGAGTGACTTCACTTTCACTTTTCACTTTCATGCATCGGAGAAGGAAATGGCAACCCACTCCAGTGTTCTTGCCTGGAGAATCCCAGGAATGGGGGACCCTGGTGAGCTGCTGTCTATGGGGCTGCACAGAGTAGGACATGACTGAAGTGATTTAGCAGCAGCAGCAGCAGCAGGTTCTGACTGGAGACTCACACCAGCAGCATGTTGTGAGAGATGGGAGCTGTTACCAAGGGAACTTCCTTCTCTTTTCCTGGAGAACTGATGCATTGAATATGTAACAGTGTAACGGGAATTCTCTAGAGGCTGCCCTCTGACAGTTACTGCCACCTCTCCAGCTTTATGATGGGATAACAGAGTCCTATTGTGGTGCGATATTCAAGTCCCCTACTGTGTCTGCAGGCCTGTTCCCTATGGATACATCTCTACTGCTGCCCTGCAAGTAGGTTCATCAGTAGCATTTTTCTATATTTCATATACATGCATTAAAGTATTATTTATGTCAAAGAGTAGTCTATATTTTCCTCTAAGAGTTTTATAGTTTCTGGTCTTACATTTAGGTTTTTAATCCATTTTGAATTTATCTTTGTGTGTGGTGTTAGGAAGTGTTCTAATTTCATTCTTTTACACTAAGCATGCACATGTGTGCATGCATGCTTAGTCACTTCAGTAGTGTCCAATGCTTAGAGTAGCTCCCAGGCTCCTCTGTGCATGGGATTCTCCAGGCAAGAACAGTGGCATGGGTTGCCATGCCCTATTCCAGGGCATCTTCCGACCCTGGGATTGAAATTGCATCACCTGTGTCTCCTGCATTGCAGGCAGATTCTTTACCCACTGAGCCACCTGGGATGCCCTCACTTAAACATAGCTGTCCAGTTTCCCAACACCAGCTGCTGAAGAGAATATCTTTTCTCCGTTGTATATTCTTGCCTCCTTTGTCAAAGACAAAGTGCCCATAAGTGCTTGGGTATATCTTTGGGCTTCCTATCTTGATCCATTGATCTATATTTCTATTTTTCCTTTTTGGGTTTTTATTTAACTAATTTATTTTAATTGGAGGCTATTTCCTTTACAATATTGTGGTTTTTGCCATACATCGACATGAATCAGCCTTGGATGAACATGTGTCCTACCATCCTGACCCCCTTTCACCTCCTTCCTCATCCCATCCCTCTGGGTTGTCCCAGAGCACCAGTTTTTAGTGTCCTGCTTCTTGCATTGAACGTGCACTGGTCATCTATTTTGCGTATGGTAGTATACATGTTTCAATGCTATTCCACTATATTTCTAGTGTTGTTCCCATATACTGTCTTGATGGACATGGAACAACAGACTGGTTCCAAATCAGGAAAGAAGAACATCAAGGCTGTATATTGTACTCTGCTTATTTAACTTATATGCAGAGTACGTCATGGAAAATGCCAGGCTTGATGAAGCACAAGCTGGAATCAAGGTTGATGGGAGAACTATCAATAACCTCAGATATGCAGATAACACCACCCTTATGGCCAAAAGCATAGAGGAATGAAAGAGTTTTCATCACGCTTGATGAAAGTGAAAGAGGAGAATGAAAAAGTTGGCTTAAAACTCAACATTCAGAAAACTAAGATAATGGCATCTGGTCCCATTACTTCATGGCAAATAGATGTGGAAACAATGGAAACAGAGGCAGACTATTTTCTTGGGCTCCAAAATCACTGCAGATGGTGACTGCAGCCATGAAATTAAATGAAACTTGCTCCTTGGAAGAAAAGCTATGACCAACCTAGACAGCATATTAAACAGCAGAGACATTACTTTGCCAACAAAGGTCTGTCTAGTCAAAACTATGGTTTTACCTGTAATCATGTATGGATGTGAGAGTTGGACTATAAAGAAGGCTGAGTGCCAAAGAATTGATGCTTTCAAACTGTGGTGTTGGAAATGAATCTTAAGAGTCCCTTGGCCTGAAAGGAGATAAAACCAGTCAATCCTAAAAGAAATCAGTCCTGAGTATTCATTGGCAGGACTGATGCTGAAGCTGAAGCTCCAATACTTTGGCCACCTGATGCGAAGAACTGATTCATTGGAAAAGACCCTGATGCTGGGAAAGATTGCAGGCAGTAGGAGAAGAGGATGACAGAGGATGAGATGGTTGGATGGCATCACTGACTTGACGGACATGAGTTTGAGTAAGCTCCGGGAGTTGGTGATGGACAGGGAAACCCAGCATCCTGCAGTCCATGGGATCACAGAGTCAGACACCACTGAGCAATTGAATTGAACTGAGCTGAACTGTCTTGATGACTATAGCTTTGTAGTATAGTCTGAAGTAAGGAAGATTGATTCCTATAGCTCCATTTTTCTTTCTCAAAATTGCTTTGGCTATTTGACTCCTGTTTTTCCATATGAATTGTGAATTTCTTTGTTCTAGCTCTGTGAAAAATGCCATTGGTAATTTGATAGAGATTGTATTGAACCTGTAAATTGCTTTGGGTAGTATAGTCATTTTCACAATATTGATTCTTCCATTCCAAGAATGTGGTATATCTTTCCATCTGTTTATGTCATCGTTTATGTCTTCTTGGGTTATCTTCTTGATCATTTGTAATGCCCTTCTCTATCTCTTGTAATATTCTTTAGTATAAGATATATTCTGTCTGATATGAGAATGGCTATTTTTTTATTTCCATTTTCTTTTTTTAAAAAAAATATTTATTTTAATTGGAGGCTAATTACTTTACAATATTATAGTGGCTTTTGCCATACATTGACATGAATCAGCCAAGGGTGTACATGTGTTCTCCATCCTGAACACCCCTCCCACCTCCCTCCTCATCCCATCCCTCAGGGTCATCCCAGTGCACCAGCCCTGAGCACCCTGTCTCATGCATCAAACTTGGACTGGCAATCTATTTCACACATGATAATATGCATGTTTCAATGCTATTCTCTTAAATCTTCCCACCCTTACCTTCTCCCACAGAGTCCAAAAGTCTGTTCTTTACATCTGTGTCTCTTTTGCTGTCTCGCATATAGGGTCATCGTTACCATCTTCTAAATTCCATATATATGCATTAATATACGGTATTGGTGTTTTTCTTTCTGACTTACTTCACTCTGTATAAGGAATATTTTTTTCCATCCTCTCACTCAGTCTGTATGTGTCCCTAGGTATTAAGGGGTCTCTTGTAGGCAGTATATATAGGGGTCTTGCTTTTGTACCCATTTAGCCATTCTGTGTCTTTTGGTTGGGGCACTTAATCCATTTACATTTAAAGTAGTTTCTTTTTTCTTTTTTTTTTTTTTTACATATATATCAATAATTACTTTATTTTTTTATTTTTTTTTAAGTTTTTTATTTTTTTAATTTTAAAATCTTTAATTCTTACATGTGTTCCCAAACATGAACCCCCCTCCCACCTCCCTCCCCATAACATCTCTGTGGGTCATCCCCATGCACCAGCCCCAAGCATGCTGTATCCTGCGTCAGACAGACTAGCGATTCAATTCTTACATGATAGTATACATGATAGAATGCCATTCTCCCATATCATCCCACCCTCTCCCTCTCCCTCTGAGTCCAAAAGTCCGTTATACACAGCTGCATCTTTTTTCCTGTCTTGCATACAGGGTCGTCATTGCCATCTTTCTAAATTCCATATATATGTGTTAGTATACTGTATTGGTGTTTTTCTTTCTGGCTTACTTCACTCTGTATAATCGGCTCCAGTTTCACCCATCTTATCAGAACTGAATCAAATGAATTCTTTTTAACGGCTGAGTAATACTCCATTGTGTATATGTACCACTGCTTTCTTATCCATTCATCTGCTGATGGACATCTAGGTTGTTTCCATGTCCTGGCTATTATAAACAGTGCTGCGATGAACATTGGGGTACATGTGTCTCTTTCAGTTCTGGTTTCCTTGGTGTGTATGCCCAGCAGTGGGATTGCTGGGTCATAAGGGAGTTCTATTTGCAATTTTTTAAGGAATCTCCACACTGTTCTCCATAGTGGCTGTACTAGTTTGCATTCCCATCAACAGTGTAGCAGGGTTCCCTTTTCTCCACACCCTCTCCAGCATTTATTGCTTGCAGATTTTTGGATCGCAGCCATTCTGACTGGTGTGAAGTGGTACCTCATTGTGGTTTTGATTTGCATTTCTCTGATAATGAGTGATGTTGAGCATCTTTTCATGTGTTTGTTAGCCATCCGTATGTCTTCTTTGGAGAAATGTCTATGCATATGGTCCTATTGCCATTTTCTTAATTGCTTTGGTTTTGTTTTGTAGGTCTTTTCCTTCTCTTGTGCTTCCTACCTATAGAAATTCCTTTAGCATTTGTTGTAAAGCTGATTTGGTGGTGCTAAATCCTCTAAACTTTTGCTTGTCTGTAAACTTTTTATTTCTCTATCAATTTTGAATGAGATCCTTGCTGGGTAGAGTAGTATTGGTTGTAGGTGTTTTCCTTTCATTACTTTAAATATGTCCTATGATTCCCTTCGGGCCTGCAATGTTTCTGCCAAAAGATCAGCTGTTAACTGTATGGGGCTTCCCTTGTATGTTACATACTGCTTCTTCCTTGCTGCTTTTAATGTTTTTCCTTTGTGTTTAATTTTTGTTAGTCCTTGGGTTTATCCTATATGGGACTCTCTAAATTTCTTGGACTTCATTGACTATTTCCTTTCACATGTTAGGGAAGCTTTTGATCTAATCTCTTCAAAAATTTTCTCAGATCCTTTCTTTTTCTCATCTTTGTCTGGGACCCCTATAATTCGTATTTTGGTATGTTTAATATTGTCCCATAGGTCTCTGAGACTACCCACAATTCTTTTATTCTTTTTTTCTTTATTTTGCTTTTCAGCAGTTATTTCCACCATTCTATCTTTCAGTTCATTATCCATTCTTCTCCCTCAGTTATTCTGCTATTGATTCCTGGTAGAGTATTTTTAATTTTAGTAATTGTGTTGTTGTCACTGTTTGGTTATTCTTTATTTTTCTAGGTCCTTGTTAAATGCATTAAATGACTCTTGCATTTTCTCCATCCTATTTTTGAGATTTTGGATCATCTTTACTATCATTACTCTTAATTCTTTTTCAGGTAGTTTGCCTATTTCCTCTCCTCTTCATTTATTTGGTATTATGGGTTTTTACCTTTTTTCTTTAGTTTCATAACGTGTATTTTCATTTTATCTAATTTACTGTGTTTGGGTCTCCTTTCCCCAGGCTATAGGGTCATACTTCTTGCTTTTGGTTTCTGCCCTTGGTGGGTAAGGTTGGTCCAGTGGTATGTGTAGGCCTTGTCTTGGGAGGGACTTGTACATGTATTCTGATGGGAGAAGGTGAGTTTTTTCCCCTCTGCTGGGCAGGACTGTATGAGGTGGCTTATTTTGGGGTATCTCTGGGAAAGCCTGCATGCTGATCCAGGGTGATTCAAAGGTGGGGACAGCATTGGTGTCCTTGGAAAAATACATATTTAATCACAGATATATAGAGAGATTAGAAACGGATAGTGTAGTAGGAAAATTAGTGGAGAAAAAGAGGCTGAATAACTTGGTTTATGTGGAATAGCATCCATGCTCCAGATGGGAATTCAGCCAGAAAAACGGGGAGCAAGAAAGAAACGACATGGGGGAATCAGTCTTTCCAGAAACTGATCCGATTTCTTTATTTTTGGGTCTGCTTATATACCTTTTGTTACACATAGGGATGAATACAGAGTCACGTGGGGGTCAGCAGTCCTGACCTTTATCAAAATCAGGTGCTTCACATAAATGTACAAAAAAAAAGGTCTTAGGGATATTACATCATCTTCTGGCCATAAGACCTGCTGACATTTTATGATCCTTTCTTTCTGATAACCAAAAAACTTATTTTTTCCAAGGGTGTTTTTTCTTAAACCAGGCACCACCCTCCAAATAAAGTTGCATTCCTACAGGATGAGGGTGTAGTGAGTTACAATCAAGAAAGGAATTTATTTAACCCAAGGTTAACATGATTAATCTTAAAGGTTAATACTTATTTCTCCTATATGCTTAAAGGTTAATGCTTATTTCTCCTATATGCTAGTTATATTCATTATAAGGGCAGGGAACATGGAGATTTAGCAGCAAACATCAACCCAACAAATGAAAATCCTTTCACCAATGTTCCCCTTAAGATCTATTTAGTCTTAAGATAGTGATAAAGTTACATTTTTGCATAGCAAGGACACAGTGATTTATAACAAAGTACAGTGATCTATTACAAAAGAGAAAATTCATTAACTCAAAAAGTCTAGTATTGCTAACATCAAAAACTACTATATTTCCTTTTCTATATTCCAAATACATTGATTAATATATTCCCATGTGCCTAAGGATATGGAGGCCTGGCGGCAATCATTGACTCAACAAGAAGAAAAAGCCCTATGCTAATTAAGACTCTCAAAATACTTCAAAACTCTCTGTGCTGTTTATGGTTAAGAGATAGTAAACAATCATGTGCATAGTGGCAGGAGTATGGATAATCCTGTCACACAAGCTAGTCTGTCAGCAGAGAGGTTTGACCTGAGACAACCTTGTCTCACACAGAGCAGGGAATTAGCAGCAATTATTGACACAACAAATGAAAAACCCTTCACCAATATAATTCCTAACCAGCCCACTATACCAATAATTTCCAACTCCCGAAAAGAATTTGTCTTTAGTAAGTCTAAAACATCTTGTGCCTCTCAGATTGGGAAGCTGTAAACAATCACATGTGGCCAGACGAACCTATACAGGTGGGCTAGATAACCTTCAGAGGAGTCTGTAAGCTGAAACACTCTTGTCATGCCCAGAAATTTTTATTGCCTTTGAGCTGCACGTTTACTCCTTCTCCAAGAGAAACGGTTATGGGGAAGAGCATAAAACAGACTCTGGTTTTGGGGTAGATGCTCGGGAACAGGGGGTTTCCTGAGGCTTGATCACGCCTTTCCATATGCCAAGCCTCCTTCCTCATGACCTTTGCCATGGGTGGAGTTCCTCAGCTGGCCCCTGGCAGCCTGTATGCTGATGATTGGGTTTGTATTCTTGTCTTTCCTGTTGGTTGGGTGAGGCATCCTGCTCTGTGTGCTGCCAGCAGTGGGTGGGGCTGGATCTTGGATACATGTGGAGGCCTTTGTGGAAGTTTTCACCAATTAATACCTCCTGGGGTCAGGAGTTCTCTGGCAGTCTAGTGTCCTTGACTCAGTGATCCCATCACAGGCTCAGGCCCAATCTCTTGGTGGGGAATCAAGATCGCACAAGCCATTTGTTCTGTCAATGAAGGGGACTAAAACAAACACAGAGAAAACAAAGAAAAAATCAAGAAGCAAAAAAGTGAACCCCAGACAAATGGTAATTGGAAAATAAGACAAATAGAAACAAAACCAAAGGAACGCACGTGCACACAAAACCAAAACAGTCCAAAGAAAACAAGTTACATCCAGTGAGCAAGGAAACCAAGAATGATATTAGCAAGTTAAAAGCAAAACTACCCAAAACACAGCAGAAAACAAGACCAAACAGAGTGCCAACTGAGGAGTCAAGCAAACAAAACAAAACAAACAAACACGGTGAAAAAAAGAGAAAAAATAAAAAAGTAAAGTTAAATGGAAGTGTATAAAAAAGATTTATATGTATTAAAGAGTACAGCAAGAAAAGAATAGCAGCAAAAAAAAAAAATAAATAAAATGAAAACAAGAACAAAAAACCCCTAGAAAAACACAGAACCATAAAAAGTCAACATGGAAGTATATAAAGGAAAATAAAGTGTGATTTTTAAAAAGTTCTCAAAAGCCTCAATAGAAATAATAAAGCAACAACTACAGAAACAGAGAAAGAAGAGGGAAAAAATCCAGAACCAACTACAGAATGAATCAAAATATAAGAACAATAATACATGTTTTTCTTGGGTCTCAGTTGTCACCATCTTTCCCCCCACTTTGAGCCACAGCCCTCTTCCACTTACCTAGGAGGCCCTCCAATGCTGGGAGGGGGCTGGTCTCAGGATCTGCTCTGGGGACAGTCCAGACTCTAATCTGGTCCTACTCCTATGTATTCTTGCCTCTACTGCCCACAACAGCCAGAGCTATGGCATTTTCTTCTGTGGGATCATTCATTGTCCTTTTATATATTCTTTTGGTAGTCAGTCATGTCTGACTCTTTGAGACCCCATGGACTGTAGCCTGCCAGGCTTCTCTGTCTATGGAATTCTCCAGGCCAGAATACTGGAGTGTGTTGCCATTTTCTTTTCCAGGGATATATTCCTTAGACATAGAGTTCTCCTAGTTGATCATGTAAATTTAATCTGCAACTTGTACAGCTGGTGGAAAGATTTTCAATCTTTATCCTTAGCCATTCTGCCCCTGGACCTCACCTGTGCTTTTATCCCCACCTTTGTATATTGGTTATCCACAGGAGTTTGCTCCTGAGGCTTCCCTAGAGGACTTGGGTCTGCCCCAGTGAGGACCCCACGTGAAAGTGGTGTGGCTGCTTGGATTGCATGGATTCTGGTGTCACCAGGTGTGCAGGAAGACTGGAGGTCTTGGGAGCGGGAGATATGGTGTCATTAGGACTCTTTTCTGGTCTCTGGCAGCGAGGAGTGAGTGTGGATATGGTGCAGGTGCTCGGATTGCAGGGACCCTGGTGATGCCAGGTACTCAGGGAAGCTGGCAGCTATGGGGACAGGAGATATGGCTCGCCTCTATCACATGCTCTGGTGAAGTTGTGTGCCTGTCTGGGATACGTAGGGCTTGTCTGTGTAGTTTTCACTCCATTCAGACTGTCACAGATCAGCTGCTTCACTCCCAGAAAGCCTCAGATGCCTCCTTTCTCAGTCCCAACCAATTGCTCTGATGTGGGGATCTCACCTCTGCTTCAGCTCCCCCACCCCCGGGTGCAGATCCAGTCCTGCTCACGCTCTTCTTTTTCCTTTCCTTCCTTCATCCTACTCAGTTTTGTGTGGACCTATATATTCCTTTCTGCTGGTTAGGGGCTTCCTCCCGGGTGATGTGGAGCCACTGAAATCTATGCAGAGGAATAGCATGATCCCACTTACAAGTTAGAAGGGCTGCTGAGTTGTTTTGTGGCTAGAAAGAGGGGCCCAGGTGAAGATGCTAAAGATACTCTGTGGGAAGAAAGGATGAAATCCTGTAGCAAAGCTATGAATATGGAGAGAAGCAGTCAGGAGATAAAAATTTGGCCATGAAATGGCCAAAAATCAAACAGACCTGTATCAGAACCTTTCTTTGTTAACGATTAGCTGTGTGGCCTTGGGCAAGTTACTGAAACCCTCTGAAGCTGTTTCCTCATGATGAAAATGGCAGGGTGATCACCACTACGTTCATGGGTGTAGGAAGTCATAGGACAAGGTGAGTAAAAGACTAACACGGTGTCCAGTGTGAAGGGCGGTGTAGTTGGTGCTTATGGATGGGAATGGAGCATCTGTAAATGAGACAGAAGTGGTTTCACCTCCTGCTTTTCTTCTCTGTGTGGTCTAAAAAGGGGTGGCTCCTGGCCCTTTGGTTAATCTCCATAGCCTCTGCTGAGCACTTGGCAGGTTTTCAAGTTTTTAGATTTAAGTCCAAAATTGACTTTCTAGACCTGATCTCTGATTTGAGCGCCATTTTAAAGTTATTTATTGAGCACTTACTAAGGGCTCTGTTTTATATGTAAATTTTTGCTTAATCTTAATTATTCAATATGTATCTCCTCATTTGATTCCCATCATAAACTACTTACTTTTTCTAGCTGTTTAGTTTTTGTATCTGTCCAATAATTTGTAGAGAATCTTTTAGAGCTTTGAGAAAATTTCCCTCACCCGGAGCGATTTTCTGGCCAAATACTTCCTGATCTTCTTATAACTTAACCTGATTCTAAATCAGAGGAAATAAGAGAGATGAAGGAATAGAGATATGAAGTATATTAAGCTTCTATAAATGTGTCTCAGCTAAGTGCCTTATTTTATTATTTTAAAATAGAGGTATTTGGGTAACTGTTCAAACAGTTCCTTTCTTTCTCTTCCCCCCTCCAAATTTCTCATACCAAAAATAAAGTGTGTGCTTTGAGTATTTCATTCAAGTTTAAAGTTCTATTACATTAAAAAAATGTCCTGTGCTTTCCATTTACAAAAATCATAGCAGTTAAGTTTTAGAAAATAAAATGAATTGCAGGGATTTCAGTGGATTGCAAAGTTGGAAAAAAAAATTCATTAACATCTCCTTCATACAGTAAAAAGCATGTTTGTAGTCACTGGAGAATTTAAGGTTAAAGACAAAATTTTGAGGGAAAGCCTATTGATTTTTGGTTAATGATACAAGAAAAATAAGGGTAAAATGCCAAGTAAAAGTTTCTTCTATTATTCTGAAGGGATTAAAAAATCACACTAGCAGAATGTTGAAACATATCCAGTAGCTGTTATTGATTGCCCAAAGCAAATACAAATAAAATCTATTAGAAAATATGATTATTCCCTAAAATAAAAATATGATTTATGATTCCATAAAAATGTGATTATTTTTTTCACACATATTAAGCACCAAACAAACAGCATTTCACTTAGCTTGGAAAGGTTTGTTTTAAAGCAGATGTAAAGTAAAATAAAGTAAAAAAAAAAAAAGATGCTTACTCCTTGGAAGAAAAGTTATGACCAACCTAGACAGCATATTCAAAAGCA
Organism: Budorcas taxicolor; assembly: GCF_023091745.1. Lineage (NCBI taxonomy): Eukaryota > Metazoa > Chordata > Mammalia > Artiodactyla > Bovidae > Budorcas > Budorcas taxicolor. Next base: position 57,056,725 of record NC_068920.1, read on the forward strand.
GAGACATTGCTTTGCTGACTAAGATCCATCTAGTCAAGGCTATGGTTTTTCCTGTGGTCATGTATGGGTGTGAGAGTTGGACTGTGAAGAAGGCTGAGTGCTAAAGAACTGATGCTTTTGAACTGCGATGTTGGAGAAGACTCTTGAGAGTCCCTTGGACTGTAAGGAGATCCAACCAGTCCATTCTGAAGGAGATCAGCCCTGGCATTTCTTTGGAAGGAAAGATGCTGAAGCTGAAACTCCAGTACTTTGTCCACCTCATGCGAAGAGTTGATTCATTGGAAAAGACTCTGCTGCTGGGAGGTATTGGAGGCAGGAGGAGAAGGGGACGACAGAGGATGAGATGGCTGGATGGCATCACTGACTCGATGGACATGAGTTTGAGTGAACTCTGGGAGTTGGTGATGGACAGGGAGGCCTGGCGTGCTGATTCATGGGGTCACAAAGAGTCAGACACGACTGAGCGACTGAACTGAACTGAACAGATGGCAAGGGTTTGGGAAGAATGATGTTCTCATTCTATGTTGGTGGGGCTATAAATAGATGCAATAATTTCAGAAGACAATCTGGTGCATATATCAGTTTCTTAAAACTGCAAACTCAATGACCTCACAATTCCACTTTTGGAGTCTACCCCATAGAGGTAGAATGCACAGAAGTACACAGAACATGCAAACAAAGGATGTTCACTGGGGACTCCTCTGTAATAGTGAAAACTTGGAAACAAGTGTCAATGAGTTTTTAAAAATTCTTAAATTATGGTACATTGGTACAAATCAGACAATAAAGAAGAGTTGCCAAGACAAAAAAAAAAAAAAGAAAGCAGATGTTGGTTTTACTGTAGTAATGCTTGCTTTCCCCCCAATGTTCTAGCTGGATTATCACTTTTATAAAACTGAAAATTGCATTTGTACATTAGTCAGGTGTAGAAAGAAACATGTACAACCAGCTTTTAGGCCAAGTTTTTCTTTTTTTCCAACAAAAGTCAAAGAGATGATTGCTAAAGGCTTTGTACTGTTTCCCAGTGAAACTGAGCTTTTATGAAGGATATTATTTGATGGGACATGCAAGATTTTAGGGAGTTATGCAGTACAAAAAGAGAGATGAACATGCTGAACGAATTTAGAAAGTCAGTGGAGAACGTAAGCATAAGTCATATGTTCTGTATTCACTTAATATAAAGAAAGATTAACATTTGGTCCACCTACAATGCTATCAATTATGGGTTTAGAGTTTCAAAGATGAAAAAAAAAAGAGAGAGAGAGAGAAAACGTAAGCAATTCAATGCAAGCAATAAATTAACTCAAGTCTTTGACCAACTCTTAAAAATAAGCTATCCAATTAAAATAATTAACTTGGTTGCATATGTTGACAGAACTGAAATAAAGAAAACCAGGTTAAATATGCCAGTTTTCTATTTTTTCTTTACTCACCTATCTCTCACTGATTGTGTTAACTGCTAAGTTGACTTTTCTGGTATCTATAAAAATTTGATGAAACTTTATATATTTGCTTCTTTTGATTAGTCACTCATAGTTGATCAAATTTGGACTACTATTTAATTTTTTCCCAATCCAAACTCTTTTATTTGGAATTTAGGCCTTTTATTACCTAATTAGACAAATAATGGAGATTTCCTTTTTTTTGTATGCCAATTTAATAATTATTTTCTTAATGGAATTTCCACATAGTCACAAAAGCATAGAGAAAAATATAACAAATTTCATGTGCTTTTCAAACAGTTTCAATACTGATTGAATTACTCCCAGTCTGTTTCATCTTTCTCTATTTCTCCATCCCTCCCACTTGTCACTGGACATTTTAAAGCAAGCTTCAGGCATGATTATTTTACTCAGTTTAGTTCAGTAGCTCAGTGGTGTCCAACTCTTTGGACCAACTCTTTGGTCATGTGTGACCCCATGGACTGCAGCATGCCAGGCTTCCCTATTGGCATCACCAACTCCTGGAGCTTGCTCAAACTCACGTCCATCGAGTTGGTGATGCCATCCAACAATCTCATCCTCTGTCATCCCCTTCTCCTGCCTTCATTCTTTCCCAGCATCAGAGTCTTTTCCAGTGAGTCAGTTCTTTGCACCAGGTGGCCAAAATATTGGAGCTTCAGCTTCAGCATCAGTCCTGCCAATGAATATTCAGGATTTTAGGATTGACTGGTTTGATCTCCTTGCAGTCCAAGGCACTCTCAAGAGTCTTCTCCAACACCACAGTTCAAAAGCATCAATTCTGGTGCACTGGGATGACCCAGAGGGATGGTATGGGGAGGGAGGTGGGAGGGGGATTCAGGATTGGGAACATGTGTACACCCGTGGCGAGTTCATGTTGATGTATGGCAAAACCAGTGCAATATTGTAATTAGCCTCCAATTAAAATAAATAAATTTAAATAAAAAAAAAACAAAAGCATCAATTCTTTGGTGCTGAGCATTCTTTATAGTCCAACTCCCACATCCATACATGACTACTGGAAAAACCATAGCTTTGACTAGACGGACCTTTGTTGGCAAAGTAATGTCTCTGCTTTTTAATATGCTGTCTAGGTAGGTCATAGCTTTTCTTTCAAGGAGCAAGCCTCTTTTAGTTTCATGACTGCAGTCACCATCTGCAGTGATTTTGGAGCCCCCCAAAATTAAGTCTGTCACTATTTCCATTGTTTCCCCATCTATTTGCCATAAGTGATGGGACTGGATGCCATGATCTTTGTTTTTTGAATGTTGAGTTTTAAGCTAGCTTTTTCATTCTCTTCTTTTACTTTCATCAAGAAGCTCTTTAGTTCCTCTTTGCTTTCTGCCATAAGACTGGGTTCATCTGCATATCTGAGGTTATTGATATCTTATTGGAGGGGGTCAATAATTGTATGTGTTCTCTTAAAGAGAAATGCTCCTCTATTTTAGTTCCATTTTATTTGCCTTCCCTCCAGTTAGTTATTTTTATTGTTGTGTTACAGAGGAATACATCCACCAATTTTATTGCTCTTCCCTGAATTTTGCATGCTGTTTGTTCATTTTGGCTTTCACTTCCTTCTAGACCACATATTTTAAGTAATTCTTTAATCAAAAGAGAATGGTTGTGACTCTGTGAATTCTATCTCTCAATTTTGCTTGTGTGCTCCCTGTTGAATAATATTTATCTGGAAATAAAATACTTGGCTGGCAGTTATTTTTTCGTAGTATTTTGAAGTTATTTCCCCATTGCCTTCCAAATTTTACAGTTGTTTTGTAAATAAATACAAATCAACTATCAATCTAGTTGCCACTGTAACTTTCATCTTCTGTTGTTTCCTTTCAATGCATATGACCATGGATTTTTAGCTTGTTTATATCAGCTTCTTGAATCTGAGAATTCATAGATACAATTTGGAAAAATTCTCAGCTTTTATCTCTTTAAATATTGCCTCTCTCCATTTTTTAAATTCTTTTCTTCTGGAAGCTCCTATTTTTAAAATTGGACTTTCTTAGTTGGTTTTCCATGATTTTTAACTTGTTTTTTTTTATAGTTTGCATCTCTGGACTGCAGTAATATTTTAAGATCTACCTTTCAGCTCTCTAATTTTCTTTGGGGCTTCCCTGGTAGCTCAGTCAGTAAAGAAACTTCATGCAGTGCAGGAGACTTGGGTTCAATCCCTGAGTTGGGAAGATCCCCTGGAGAAAGGAATGGCAACCCATTCCAGTACTCTTGCCTGGAAAATCCTATGGACAGAGGACCCTGGCAGGCTACAGTCCATAGAGTTGTGAAGAGTCAGGCATGAGTTAGTGATTAAACCACCACTATATGACTTTATTTCCCAAAGCACCATTTGAGTTTTTCCAGGAGGTCACTGAGTACCTATTTATTGTCCCAATTTTACCCTCCAGAATGGGGCAGTTAATTTCTTGTCTTTTAACCTTATATGTGCTATTTTCACATTTTCTCTCAGGTGGTCTTTTAGTGACTACACGGTCTTTCAGCTCTAACCTCTTGTATGTATCTGTCGACTCTTTCCCATGGGGGGCTTGTCCCCGCATGATCTTGAGTCAGTTTAGGGGATATTTTTGTTGCTTTTGTTTTGTGCTGGCCTCTCACAAAACAAGCCTGGAATGTGGGAGGGTTCCTCCAGAGCAGTTTTGCACTTCCCTTTATTATATGACCCAGGGGAAACATTGATCCAAGACAGACTTTTGTGGGAATTTCTCGGTTTAGAGCCCCCAGACCCCAGACCATGAAATTAGAAGAAATTTGGATTACAAAATTATGTGGCTTACAAATCTGGAGTTCAAATTTATTAGGAGATACTTTTCTTTCCTTTTTTTTTTTCTTTGTCTTGAGTTCAGAGTTAGACAAGTTTTCCCATTGTCTTACAACACAGCTTTAAAATAAATGAATCTTTAGAATTCCTAGGCTGTCAAATATGCTACAAAAGAAATTGTTTGTTGTAGTGAATGTTAAAAATCTAGAGGGGGAAAAAAAAAACAGAGGAAAAAAAACAAAACAAAATGACTTACTATCATGTTGTCAGCTGACCACTTTAACGTTTTGATGTTCTTAAAGTTCTATTTTTTGGCGGCTCAGATGGTAAAATGATCTGCCTGCAATACGGGAGACTAGGGTTTGATCCCTGGGTCAGGAAGATCCCTTGGATTGGGAGAAAGGCATGGCTACTTACTTCAGGGTTTCTGCATGGAGAATTCCATGGACAGAGGAGCCTGGCAGGCTATAGTCCATGGGGTCACAAAGAGTTGGACACAACTGAGTGACTAACACTTCATATATTTTTCTCAAAAAACAAAACAAAACAAAAACAAAACACAACTAGATCATATATTGCACTTTACTTTATAACCATTTTCACTTGAAAATAATACACCATAAAATATCTGCATATCTCTAAATATTTTTCTATAGCAGATTTTCAACTAGAGTGATTTTTCTCTTTTGGGGGACAGTTTTGATTGTCATGAATGGGGAGTGCTGCTGGCCTCGAATGGGTGGAGGTCAGGGATGCTGCTAAACATTTTACTTCATGCAGGACAGACACTCCCCAACTCCCAGCAAGGATGTATGTGACCCAAAATGTCATCAATGGTGTCGAGGTTAAGCAACTTTCACAACATTGTTTTAATGGGTGCTAATAAGATTGTCTCTTTTTTAAATTTAATTTTTAATTGAATTATAGTTGATTTATAATATTGTATTAGTTTCTTGTGTATAGCAAAGTGATTAAGTCATACATAAAAATATATATGTTTTTTTCTGATTATTTTCCATTATGGTTATTATAAAATATTGAATATGATTTCTTTTATGTTTTTAATTTTTTAAATTCTGATCTTACAAATTCTTATTGATAAAAAACTTTTGGAGTCATTATTTTTCTTGTTACTTAAGCAATAATACATGCTGTCTTGAACCATCTTTTTATTTTATCTAACTAGTCTGCTTTCTAAGGAGCTACTTCTCTGTGCTGTGTTTGTTGATGACCAATAGACCCTCAGTTCCTGCCTACTGATAATGATGGAGACAATTAGCAGTATATAAATTGTGAGAATGCAAGACCTCCTTTGTAGATTAGCAGTAGTATGTTGGGACATGCCAAGGTGCCCTTTCTTAGCAATTGTGTGATTTGGACCTATATTTTTCTTCCTTTGATTTCAGTGGCAAACTGAGTATAATAATGTTAATACTTAGCTTGTAAGTTTTTGTTAGAACTTGAGAACATGTGGGCAAAATGCCTGTAGAAAATTAATAGTTGTCATAAAAGTGATAGAACATGTATGTTTAGGGAGGACCCATCCGGGAAATATCTTGCCTAAGATTGAGCTTCCATTACTTTCTTATTTACATGTTTTCTTCTCTGCAATCATTCTCTTTCTTTTCAGTCTTTTAACTTTATTGAGGCTTTCAAAGGCTAAGTCAAATATATCTCTTGGTAAAGGTCACATTGCACTTGAAAATATGTGGTTTATTCTCAAATACCTCTGTATACTGAGTTCTAAGATAGTGATAAGAACAAACTGTATGATTTCAATACTTTTAGACCATGAAGTTTTTGCACCTTGTTTTATGTCCCTGGATATATTCCAGTGTTTCCTGGTTTATAGCTTATGGGAACATGAATAGAATTTATATCCTTCTGTTTTATGTGAAAATTGTATAAATCTCAATTATGTTGAATTGGTTCACAGTGCTTTTTAGGTCCACTATATCCTTCTACTTTTCCCTCTATTCATTCCGCTATTTTTGAGAGTTTAATATTTAAAGTCCAACTAAAAACCTTAATTTATCTACTTAAAAATTGCAAAATGTAGTGTAACTATATGTAACTTTGTTCTGTATTTTCCAAGTTTCCACGTTATCATTTTGTTGTTGTTCAGTCAGTCAGTCACTCACGCCCAACTCTTTGTGACCATATGGACAGAAGCAGGCCAGGCTTCCCTCTCCTTTACCATCTCCCAGAGGTTGTCAAACACATGTCCATTGAGATGGTGATGCCATCCAACCATCTACCCCTCTGTCATCCCTTCTCCTCCTGCCCTCAGTCTTTCCCAGCATCAGGGTCCTTTTCAATGAGTCAGTTCTTCACATTAGATGGCCACAGTATTGGAGCTTCAGCTTCAGCATTAGTCCTTTCAGTGAATAATCAGGGTTGATTTCCTTTAGGATTGACTGGTTTGATCTCCTTGCTGTTCAAGTGACTCTCAAGAGTCTTCTCCAACACCACAGTTTGAAAGCATTAATTCTTTGATGCTCAGCCATTTTTTATTGTCCAGATCTCATATCCATACATGACTACTGGAAAAATCATAACTTTGACTATATGAACTTTGTTGGCAAAGTAATTTTTCTGCTTTTTAATACACTGTGTAAGTTTGTCATCACTTTTCTTCCAATAAGCAAGCATCTTTTAATTTCATGGCCACAGTCACTGTCCAAAGTGATTTTGGAGCCCAAGAAAATAAAGTCTCTCACTGTTTCCATTGTTTCCCCATTTATTTGCCAGGAAGTGATGAGACTGGATGCCATGATCTTCGTTTTTTGAATGTTGAGTTTTAAATCAGCTTTTTCACTCTCCATTTTCACCATCATCAAGAGGCTCTTTACTTCTTCTTCACTTTCTCCCATAAGGGTGCTGGTCATCTGCATATCTGAGGTTATTGATATTTCTCCTGGCAATCTTGATTCCAGCTTGTGCTTCATCCAGCCCAGCATTTTGCATGATGTACTCTGCATATAAGTTAAATATGCAGGGTGACAATATACAGCCTTGACATACTCCTATCCCAATTGTGAACAAGTCTGTTGTTCCATGTCTGGTTCTAATTGTTGCTTCTTGACCTGCATACAGGTTTCTCAGGAGGCAGGTAAGGTCGTCTGATAGTCCCATTTCTTTAAGACTTTTCCACAGTTTGTTGTGATCCACACAGTCAAAGGCTTTGATGTAGTCAATGAAGCAGAAGTAGATGTATTTCTGGAATCTCTAGCCTTTTCTATGATCCAGTGGATGTTGGCAATTTGATCTCCCTGTTATCATACTTTCATAATTAAAAACAAAAACAAAAATGGTTGAGCTTCCAGTGAACTGGTAAAAGACAGACATTACAGAGTCAGATTCTGTGCAAGTGCAAAACAGTTTCTTTGGAGTGAACAATGCTCTTTATGCAGTCAGTAGAGAGAACTGTGGTCCCTCCTTCAGTCAATGGGGGCACCACTCAGGGCACTGAAGCAGTAATTTACCAGCAGTCTGGAAGCAGTAGAGTGAGAGTTACAGTGCAGCAGGTCATGGGGTTTAACATTGTCAGGCAAGATACTTTTATGTTAAGATCACTTAATAGGGCTGGCCTTGGGCAATATTGTGGAACAGGTAACGTTGGTCTTTATTTCTCATTTCACACCACTCAGGGCCAAGCTATACTGTCACCCCCGGCCAGAAGTCCTGCACTTGCTCCTGGAGAGTATTATTCTTCATTGGCTATCACAGCAGAAATGCTGACATGCATTCTCTCTATACATCAGCCAATGGAGCTGCCAGTGGTATGTGCATTTTAACAGGGGTTTCCTAAAGACCAAAAAGGCTTTGAACTCAATGGAATGAGTCCTTTGGGGAAATTAAAGGTCATGGGGGAGATAGTAAGATGTGGGGAACCTTTCCAACACCTCCAAAATAATATTTAATTAAACTGATGCTTTCTTATAAGGCTAATTTTTGAGATTTATGTAGAAATTTTGAGGATCACTTGGAAGAAATGCAGTGTGCATTTATTGAGCATCCCTACTGTCTGAAATACTGTCAGTTTTGTACATTAGCACCTCAGCAAAGGCTTATATTCATCCTGTGATATAAATAATCTCACTTAGAGATGAGGTCAAAGAGGTTGAATGATTACACCTCAGGAGCTGTCAAGGAACACATTTTCATACCATTTGCAGGAGAGGAGTCATCAGAGTTCCCTGATGGTCCTGAAAAATGCCGGTGTCTTTTCTAGAGTAGATCTTTGTGATGAACTAGGAGCTTAGGACTTCTGTACCTCTGTGTTCAAGGGATTCTGCCAAGATAAGTAGCCTGGGGCAGGGGATGGGAAGTTATTGTGGTTAATTTCATGTATTTCCTTCCATCTTTATTGCTGATTGTGGCTAGTCTAGTCCTGAAAAGGATGGGTTGTAAACACATGTGTGTGTGTGTGGGCACATTATGGGTTAATGTGTGTATGGGCATGTGTAGATATATATGTGAATTCTGAATTGGTATTTTGAAGTATCCTGGTCAATTGGCTAGATGGATTTTCAAATGTCACAGTAGTTTTAGAAATGATTGGCATTATCTAAGCATACATGGCATCTGGCCCATTGTTTTACCAGCTGTATCTCTGCAATTGGTGTTCTTCAACTGCTTTCCCATCTACTGGGTGGGGTTCAGGACACACTACACCCCCTAATATAGCATCTTGGCATATTCAATACTTAAAGACACAGGAGTTTGGGAAAATAGCAGATGCAGAAATGTTGCTCTGCCCTTCTCTCCTGAAACAGGTCATAAACCCTCATGAAAGGGGTGCCCTCCCTACACCTGAAGGAAAGGAGCGTTCTTTTCTCAGAACAGTCCTTAACAACCAGGCCTTGCTAAGTTTTCCCCGTGCACTGCACTAACCTCACACTTCTTCACCTGCTTCATTCTTCCATGACTGCCCCCTATTCATCAAGTCCATGTATAAATATCAGATCTGTTTCTTCAGGGCTTCATTTCCTTAGGAAACCTCTTGCATCATGTAAAACTCATACTATGTAAATCCTTATGTTTTTCTCCTGTGAATCTGTCTTTGTTAGTTTAATTTTCAGAACCAGTGACCCCAAGAGAATAAAAAGAACTTTTCCTTCTTTGTACACTCTGTAAATTTTGTTATGTTTGCAGGAGTTCCTCTGATAAACAAGACTTCTAGATGGGCATCTCAGCACTAATTTCTGCTCACCGCACCCTTAGTGCTTATTGTTGTTGTTTTCCAGTCGCTCAGTCGTGTCTGACTCTTTGCGACCCCATGGACTGCAGCACGCCAGACTCCCCTGTCCTTCACCATCTCCCAGAGGTTGCTCACACTCATATCCATTGAGTCAGTGATGCCATCCAACCATCTCGACCTCTGGCATCCCTTTCTCCTCCTGCATTCAATCTTTCCCAGCATCAGGGTTTTTTCCAGTGAGTCAGCTCTTCACATCAGGTGGCTGAAATATGAAACTTCAGCATTAGTCCTTCCAATGAATATTCATGGTTGATTTATTTTAGGATTGACTGTTGGATCTCCTTGCAGTTCAAGGAATCTCAAGAGTCTTCTCCAACACCACAGTTTGAAAGCATCAATTCTTCAGTGCTCAGCCTACTCTCACATCCATACATGACTACTGGAAAAACCATAACTTTGACTAGACAAGCCTTTGTTGGCAAAGTAATGTCTCTGCTTTTTAATATGTGTCTAGGTTTATCATTGCCTTTTTTTCCTCAAGGAGCAAGCGTCTTTTAATTTCATGACTGCAGTCACCATTCTGGAATCCAAGAAAATAAAGTCTGTCACTGTTTCCACTGTTCCCCATCTGTTTGCCACAAAATGATGGGACTAGATGTCATGACATTCATTTTTTGATTATTGAGTTTTAAGCCAGCTTTTTCACGCCTCTTTCACTTTCATCAAGAGGCTCTTTAGTTCCTCTTTGCTTTCTGCCATAAGGGTGGTGTCATCAGCATAGTTGAGGTTATTGATATTTCTCCTGTCAATATTGATTCCAGCTTGTGCTTCATCCAGCCTGGCTGTGGGGAGAGAGCAAATAAGCCAAGATGGTATGTCCAGGCTCCCTTGCCCCGTGTTTTGTAAATAATGACTATGACAGCTGAGCTCATTTATGGCACTGCGCGTGCACATCATGAGGTACTCACTTTGTCATGGGCTGTTTCTGATGCATGAGCTCCAACCAAAAAAGCCGCAGCGTTGCTGCGGTGTCATGTCTGCGTCCACTGTGTCGGCCGCAAGAGGAGAGAATACTGCATGTCCACTGCTACGGCTGCTGCATCAGCCAGGAGAGAACAAATGCGTCTGCACCTCCTGGGCCTCCTCCAGTCCTCTTCCAGCCTCTTAGCTTGCGCCTTGCCTACTCTCGGTTCAGCAAACAGTATGAACAGCAAGACAACTGGCGCCACAAACAGGTGGATCAGGGATACATTTGGCATAGTTGGCAGGATACCCAGCAGATAGAAGAGCCTGATACTCCACTGGGTGGAGGGAGCCATTGGCCACCGTCTAGTATGTGGCTGCGATTCTGTTGGTTTGGGCTCCACTGGAAGACTGGGAGGCAATGGGCAGTTCACCGGATAGTACTGAAAAGGCGTTACAGGTGGTGAGTTCCCATTTGCTGGACAAAGTGGCATGGACTTCTGCTGGCACCGTGAGTTGGATTTTCCTGACTACCTTGAAGGTGAATATGGATAGTGCCTTACGAGATGCTGTGCTGGTGCACAATGTGCAGGGATGCTTGGAAGAAATAGAGCAATGCACATTGGCATTAGAGCAAGAACCCCATGGCCCTGAAGAATCCAGCATCGCTGACAGTGAGGTGGTAAGTGATGGTGATAATGAACATTATGAGACCATGGGTCCCCACTTGGCAGTGAGGCCCCTTGTTCAGCAGAAAGTAAAGCATGAACAGCCTAGGGCCCAGGGGGACATCCTCATGGGGCCCCCAATATGACTGAGTTCATGATGTATCAGGTGGCGTTGGTCTACTTGGGTGCACAGTTTTGGCAAAGACAAGAGGAACACTTGGCAGCTGGCTTTTGTGACTCTGGGGATGAAGCAGAACAGCTGGCATCCATAACCACTCACCCCTCACTGAGACTGAGGTTGCAGAAGACTCTTGCAAGGGGCACCTGACCAAATGTGCACCCTCGTGGCATGAGTTAGCACTGCCACCCACACCATGTGGTCGAAAGTGGGAGAGCTCCCAGATTTAGGGAATAAATGACATGCCTATGGCTGAGTTGACCCAAGGAGTGAGAGAACTGGGCATGAAGCAGTCAGTATTTAACCCAACACCCGAGGTCCAGATGATGAGCGTTTTACTGGCAGCATTCGAGATGCCATTTTGAGTAATGCCCTGTCTACCTCTTTGGGCTCCCTGGCTGCTATTCTTGTGCCCTGTGTGCGGTCACCTGTGAGGTGATCTCTATGGTGGCTAACTTGGGAGAAATAGAGGGATGCTGGCAGGCAAAAGGGATTAGAAGTGTGAAGACCCTGAATGGGGCCTGAGCTAGTAAAGGCCCATCTGGGTGATGAGACTGAAACTGTGGGCTGATTTGCTGGCACCAGGAGTTGACAGAAGTAAAATTGATAGACAGCCCAGTGCGCTGTGCCTAGAGCTGTGGAGGCAACTGAGACTGGAGCAGCAGTTTACCAAGTTTGGGAAGCACCCACAGCAAGAGATATGGGCATTTTAGTTAAAAGATTACAATGACACCCAAGGATGTTACTTTAGAGGATGCCTTTTTCTGCTTTGAAGAGGGCTCAGACCAAGGTGTCTTGCTGAAGAGCCCAGGCAGGGACTGGAGGCCCCCTGTAGAACTTGCATCACTGGTCAGAGAGTAATGGCCCAGGTTGACATGGTTGCTGAATGCAGCTTTGTTTATGGAAACCAAGAGCAGTTTCCTGGTCCTAGTGGTTAATAGCTGTGGTGGCCAAATAGTGTGTAAAGGCTGTGTCCTTCCTTTTGGAAATTGAATGGCTCCCTGTGAAGAGGTAAAGGCTGTGTCTTATGCTGTAGACTTAGAACAGTGTTCTCTGTAAAGGCTGTGTCCTTAGATTCAGAAAGGCTGTGACCTCAGAAAGGCTGAGCCCATATGGATGGGCTGTGAATGCTGCAAAGATCCCCTCCTTGAAGGTGTGGGCCCAGGAACTGTAAGGGGTTTGTAGGGTCTTAACAAAATTCTTCAGGAGTGGAGCTGCCCCTGTGGAGGCTTTCCTGCAATTTCACAAGGACAGATGGCGGACTGGACTTGGCCATGTGAGATAAAGGCACTCCACACGCAATGGGTGGCTCTTCTAGCCCCATGAGGGCAAGGATGGCAGCATGCATTCCAGGTGAAACTTGGCCTTGGGTTCTGCCATGTACTGGGGATGTCTGTTTGTTGTAGCATCTACTGCTGTTGTAAGATGTAAATGCAAGGGTCAGTGTTACTCACCAAGGGAATATTGCAGAAGATGGACTACCGGAGGATGGTGAGGTGAGAGACCTTGAAGGGGTGGAGTGTGGGAAGAGAGCAAATGAGCCAAGATGGTGTGTTCAGGCTCTCTTGCCCTATGTTTTGTAAATAATGACTATGTAACAGCTGAGATCATTTACAGGCCTGCACATGCAGTCACGAGGTTCTCACTTGGTCATGGGCTACGTTTGATATATGAGCTCCACCCAAAAAAGTGGTGGCATTCCTGCTGCATCATGACCGTGTCCATTGGGTCAGCCTGCAGAGGAGAGCACACAGTGTGTCTACTGCTACAGCTGCTGGGTAAGCCTGGAGAGAGGTTGTGTTGTGTAAGGTTACGCTATGGCTGCTGCACCATCAGGAGAGAGTAAAGTGTGCCTTTCCTGTGGCTCCTTCAGTCTTCCTCCAGCCTCTTAGCTTGTGCCTTGCCTACCCTGGGTTCAGTGAACAGTGTGAACAGTGAGACAGTTTGCATCATGAACAGGATGATCAGTGATACACTAGCATTTCCCATGATGCACTCTGCATATAAGTTAAATAAGCAGGGTGACAATATACAGCCTTGATGTATTCCTTTCCCAATTATGAACCAGTCTGTTGTTCCATGTCCAGTTCTAACTGTTGCTTCTTGACCTGCATGCAGATTTCTGAGGAGGCAGGTAAGATGGTCTGATATCCCATCTCTTTAAGACTTTTCCACAGTTTGCTGTGATCCACACAGTCAAAGGCTTAGCATAGTCAATAAAGCAGAAATAGATGTTTTTCTGGAATTCTCTTTCTTTTTCTATGATCCAGCAGATGTTGGCAATTTGATCCCCGCCCAGTTCTTCTGCCTTTTCTAAATCCAGCTTGTACATCTGGAAGTTCTCGGTTCACGTGGATAACAGCAAGAGCTTTGGGTCATAGAATGAAGTTTTACCTTGCTAAAACATAGGCCTTTCAGAATTCCATTTGTGATCTGGGGACCATAATGTCTACCTCTCAGTAATGCTGGAGAATTGCAAATCAGATGGCTAAGCATGTAGAACAGTACCTCAGTTCAGTTCAGTTCAGTGGTTCAGTCATGTCCGACTCTTTGCGACCCTGTGAATCACAGCACTCCTGGCCTCCCTGTCCATCACCAACTCCCAGAATTCACTCAGACTCACGTCCATCGAGTCAGTGATGCCATCCAGCCATCTCATCCTCTGTCGTCCCCTTCTCCTCCTGCCCCCAATCCCTCCCAGCATCAGAGTCTTTTCCAATGAGTCAACTCTTCACATGAGGTGGCCAAAGTACTGGAGTTTCAGCTTCAGCATCATTCCCTCCAAAGAAATCCCAGGGCTGATCTTCAGAATGGACTGGTTGGATCTCCTTGCCGTCCAAGGGACTCTCTGGCACACAGTAGAATCTGGAGAAAGGCTTACACCTGTTTGCATGTTGATCTTAAGAGTGAACCCCTACATATTGAAGACATGGAGCACAGTATCCTGCATATAGTGCTCCAAAACTATTTTTATGGGCAAGTAAAAAATTGTTACTCATTTTCTGTGTATGGCATTCACCATTTCATGGCATGCAACAGACAGCTATGGATAGTTGGCCTTAAATAAGAGAAATTCACAAGGGTCCATCAAGAAAGGCTGCTACTCCTAGAACTTGTTCATGGTGAAAGGTCACAGACGGTCTCTCAATTAAAAATCCCTTTGTGTATGTGCAGTTTTAGTGAGAAGAAAATGTTTGTCATGGGATTTCAAAATTTATATGCTTTAATATCTTGAAAATTGGAACCATATTTTAGAGAAGAGACTCTCAAATTTCACAAAAATTGCATGTAACAATTTCCTTAATGGCTCCTTTGGAACTTTGGGATGTTTCTAAAGTTGGATGAAAGCTGACCTAATGTATTTTTCTTTGCAGACTTAGGATGGGCTGTTTCCACAGGTTAAGTAAAACAAGATCTTGACTGATGCAGTTGGTTTCTCAAAAGCAGGTCAAGGTTTTCTGACATTGCTCTGAGAAAAAGGAATCAAACTGTCTTGCAAAAAAATGAGATGTCAGTTTTCTCTCTTCTAACTGGGAAAAATACAGGAAGTTTCTATTTACTATCTCAAGATCTTAAGGCTCACAGACAGTGCAGGAGAGAACTCTGCTTTAGATGTGTCTGTGTCCTAGCTCTTTCAGGAGGAATGCAGAATCTGAACTGGTTTGTGAATCAGGTTACATGCATTGTTGATTTCACAGGGTCACTTTCATAGCTCAGTGCTCATAGGTGGAATATAAAATATGACCAGCATACCTTAGAACAGCTGTCCTTGAAACATTCTAAATGTTCCAAGGAAAAACTCTGTTTATAATGTAAATAAGACCTCCAGCAAGGCTTACAGATAAAAGTAACTCAGATGACTCCAGGGAAATTTGATCTCACTATGGTTTCTGGTAAGCAGTGAGAGGACTTCCCTGGTGGTTCAGATGGTAAAGCATCTGTCTACAATGCGGGAGACCCGGGTTCGATCCCTGGGTTGGGAAGACCCCCTGGAGAAGGAAATGGGAATCCACTCCAGGATTATTGCCTGGAAAATCCCATGGACAGAGGAGCCTGGTAGTCTGTAGCCCATGGGGTCGCAAAGAGTCGGACACGACTGAGCGACTTCATTTCACTTCACTTCACTTCACTTCACTTCAAGCAGTGAGAACCAGGTGCTGGGTGGTTAGGTGCTTTGGAAACACAAAATGGTAGCTTTACTTCTTGACACATTGTCAGTTCTTTCAGGGCAGGAGGGGTCTATTTGTTCACCTTCAGGAGCTCTAGGATCACACTCTTCATGTGATTGGCACTCCAAAGCCATCTGTTGATTGGATGAGTGAAAGACAGTGTTGACCACACTGACAAAGGGCTAGCTTGGGCCACTTTAGTTGGAGTGTGAAATATGCCATGTGGAACTCTGGACAGATCCAATGTCCCTGCATCTTGTCTTCCTAGGAGTGTAGGAGGTGGCACCATTATCCATGTAGCTCTATACTGAGTGAGTTCCTAAAACAAGTGTGACTACATGTGATTTTCTTTTCTGGCAGAAAACTGAGTGTATTACATAATACATAAATTAATAAAATATCTACATTGTTTCTATCCTGATGCAGCTTGACTATAACTCCCATGAGAATCATGCTTGTGTCTTGCTCTATTACACCGAGACACAGTGTTGTATAAGGGATAAAAAATGGACTCTAGACTGATTGCCTAAATTGGAGTTTCAGGTCTGCCAATCACTGTGTGACGTGGGCAAGTTATATAACCTCACTGTGGTTTGATGTTCTCATTGGAAAAATGGGATTTGAGTGCTTTTAAGAAGATGAAATACAGTGAATGCGCATAAAACATCTAAAACAGTAGTTGGAATATGGCAAATTCTCAGTAAAGGTAGCCATTTGACAGAACTTTCTTACACTTTTCCGCTGATTTTAAGAACAAGGGCTTACACTTAACAGGCACCTGGTCTCTGTCTCTTGCTTTATATACCTTACTTATCATGGGCCAGAATTTGGTGTAAAGCTGGTCTCTCCTCCTCTATGAGTAGATCTAGTGACTGCGGGGGTGAAGCACCTGTGCTAGTTTTCGAAGCTGCTGTGGCAAATCACCCCAAATGTGGTGGCTTAAGGCAACAGAAGTTCATCCCCTCATTCATCTGGAATCAGTTTCACTGGCCAGAATCAAGGTGTGAGCTGAGCTACGCTCCCTCTGGAGTCCTCAAGGAGGACTTGGTCCTTCCTGGTCTCGCCCAGCTCCTCGGGGCTGCCGACACTGCTGGGCTTGGAGCTGCATGAGTTCCAGTTGCCCCTGGTCCCACTGCCGTCTCTTCTGTGTGTGACTCCCTCTAGTAAGGATGCTTGGGACCACATTCAGTGCCCGGGCAGACAATCCGGGACCTGCAAAGGCCAGTTTGGGGCCCTGTTAGATAACATTCACAGCTTGCAAAGATTAGAAGGTGGATATCTTTGTTTGAGAAATGGGCCATTTCTCAGCTTTTTACAGCCCCTGTAAGGATTTCTCAAACTATAATTTCTAAGATTCTATAGTGAGACTGAGTACACTTATTAAACCATCCTCAAAATGGGCATTATATAACCTAAATGGTATATCTCATTGAGTATCACTAAATTCAAATTAATCATTATTCTTTTTATTTTGAAACTGACCTTTAAAAACTTTAAAACACAAGTTAGATTAATCCTGGCATTCCAGCATTTCCTTATAATATTTTTTTGTTGACCCAATGGTATTATCTTTTTATTATAAAAAAGAAAATTGACCTTTAAAAAGGTAGTGCATTACCCAAATCAAAACTTTGAGCCACCAAAGGATAGCAGCCAAAGTCTTTCAACATCTAAGTAAGTATTCTTTATATTTCATCCTACTGACAAATTGCTTTCTTAGAAAGAGTGTTTGCATTTTCTTTTAAAAAACATATTTTAAAGAATGTTTTTAAAAAGCTTAAAAATCTTTTTCAGTTCTTTAGAAAATGCTTTAATGATGTACTTTAGATGGCATCAATATTGCTCCGTGTGAGGTCAAAGTAAAGATTAAGGAACATTTCTTTGCCTTATAGTTTAGTTCACAGTTTTAAGAAAATATAAATTTGCTATAGTATAATTGCTATGGAGTTATCTGTTTAACTACTATGGTTTCATCTCTGTAAAAATCAAATGAATGTTGGTTTTTTGAGCTTCCCATGTACAATACAAGCATTAAAACACTAACAAATTTTGTGCAGCCAGACTGATAGCCTAGAGTGAAATATTGACAATTAGAGAGGATAGATGGCAAGAAAGAGCTGACAGAGGAGACTGTTCGTTGTATAGCAGTTAAGCAGCCTGGCTGAGAAGGCCAGGCCATCATTATCTTGCTCAAATTTTTGTTTCCTTTGTTTCACTCGCTCCCCCGTTGTCTTGTAATATTTGCATGTCTGAGAACAAATGCAGCCATAATTGGAATAATCTATTCCTAAACTATTTTGTAAAAATTCTTCTTAGTTACAAGAATGTGCTCTAACCATGAAAGTTCCCTGTAGATTACACCTTAGTAAGTCTTTCATCCAAAAGAGAGAGGGGGTGGTAGGATGGCATAATGACATCCTTACTCATGGATTTTCTAAGATTTGTGATGTGGCTTGAAGATGCTGACAAATCTAGCGAATTGCAGAAAAAGTAAAAATAAACACACTGAGGACTGGTCTAATATCAGACTGGCAGAGATCAATAAAATGAGGCCAAAGAGGAAAATAATCATGGCACATGTTCCCCACTGTCCCTGCATCCTGTACTGACTGGTAAGTGACTTTGTGTTGTACAATCGATCTGAGGACCAAGAGGGAACTAAAATACCACCTGAGTTCTCTGATGTGAAGGGGTTTTATAAATGCAATAAACAACTTTCATTAGGTGTTGTAATTTTTAATATTTTTTTAAGATAGGGAGAGCTCTATGTCAATTAAGCATTTCTTCACAGAAATATCATAAATGTATTAGATGTCAGCAAGTTCCTAAAATGGTTAAACAAATTGCATTATTCACAAAACAAGGCAGATGTTATTTGTATATATGCTGTAGTTTTTCTTAAAACCACACACACATCAGTTCATCTCTAACTTTATTATTGTGTATGTCTATCTATTTATCTACCTACATACCTATCTATCTAATCTTTACTTTCAATAACCTCTGTGGTAAGGTAAGTATTTCAAGATAGAACCCAGGCCCTTAGACTATCAATTTACAAAGGAAAATCTGGTTTTGTAAAACAGCTGGAGTTAAAGGGATGCTTTTTGTGGCTAAATCTCAGTGAGATTGTTGGTCTAAAATAGTTAGTCAATCAGCTCTGGTGTCATAAAAACCACCCCACCTCTCAGTAGCTCAAAATAACATTTTAATCTTGAGCCTGGCCACACATTAGGGGGTCCATGTGTCTCCCGTCTCCTAGCTGGGCCATATTCTCCTCTTCCAATTCTTTCTGGAAGCCAGAAAGAACAAACACCTTTGAAATCTAACTGTGTCTCATTCACTAACATCCAATTTGCTAACAATGAAAGTTGACCAAGATGAGTCACATGACCAAGCTGAACATGAATTAAGCTGAACAGCCTCTCAACACTTTCCTCCCTGGAAGTAGGGAGGAACAATAATCCAAGTTACAGCAAGTACAAAGTCTCATTTTGCCTTGGTCCTGAACAGCCCAGAGATGGGCGCGGCTGCCCCAGGACCACTGGGCCCCTGAAGCTGCCCCCACCCTCACTGCCTTGGTCTCCTGGGGGAGCCAAGGATGCAACACGGAGCGGCCTCCCCTCCCCCGCATCTGCGGAGCCTCCGCCTCACCCGTCCGCTTTGACTGAGGAAGGGGAGGGCCAGCTGGGCCCTGTGTGGTGTAAAGGAAAGCAGTGTCCGGTGGTGGAAAGAACTGGGACTTTGCTGTCAGACAACCACAGGCTGAATTTCAGTTGAAATGCCAGTGGAAAACACGATCACTAGGTGAGTCTCTGTCCTAAATGCAACCTGAAAATAATATCCTTGTGAGAACAAAATTACCTTGTTAAGTGATGTGTCTGGCGTGGTGTGGCGCCCACAGGAGGTGCTCATGGACCTGAGTTCTCCCCCACCTCAGGGAGGAGGCTGTGTAAGGAGTGAGGAGAGTAAGTGATGCCAGCGGCAACCATTTGTCTCTGGATTGTTTCCTTGCCTGGTGCTCAGTTCTGGAACTGTGGCTTTACTTTTAATGTGCTTTTGTCTCTTCAATTCCATTAAACGGTTTTTGGAGGAAAGGGTCTTCTGGAACGCTCTGGGTCTCACACAGTACTCAGCGGTGTCATCCTTGTGAGGAGAAGTCGGGAGAGGAGGAATGAAGATGTCTCTGTCAGCCTCACCCCTGCCACCCCGAGCTCTCTCTTTCTTCTTCTGGCTGTCTTCTGCTCATCTCTGAAGTGGAGACGGGGCTCTAGCCTCTGCAACTGTGCCTGACACATAGTACAAGTGCAATGAAAATGCTTCGGGTAAAAGGATAATCCCTATTCACTCCAAAAGCTTCAAAAATTCTACAATAAAGTTGGCTTAGGGCAGAGAAATAAGTGGTTGAACTGTTTAAAAATAAAATGTATTAAACATTATTTCCAATGGTAAAGTAAAAGTAAAGTCACTCAGTTGTGTCCGCCTCTTTGCGACCCCATGGACTGTAGCCCACCAGGCTCCTCCCTCCATGGGATTCTCCAGGAAAGACTGGAGTGGGTTACCATTTCCTTCTCCAGGGGATCTTCCCAACCCAGGGATCAAACCCAGGTCTCCCACATTCCAGGCAGACGCTTTAACCTCTGAGCCAGCAGGGAAGCCAGTTTCCAATGGTACATCATCAGATTTCATTTCCCTTCTTCCCAGAAAAATAGTAATTTGAAACTAATGAAATCCTATTTGTCACATGAAAAGATTCTTTTTGAGGTCACTTGTGATTTCTGTTTAGCCATGAAAACAAAACTACTCAGGCAGACATCCTTCTAAATTCACCATGATGACAAAACCCACAAATGCAGTACAGTTTGGTTGTTTAGTTTGATCAGTGATTTACAGCTTTTATATAATAACTCAGCAAACCTGTTGGAGGTTGAATAACTTTCATGGGGTCCCCATTGACTCAATGATGAAAGTTCCTGCATCAACCAAAAATACATTCACCACTGAAACACAGGAATATTCTTTGTTCATTTCCCCTAAATTGCCTGTAAACCTAATTTTGCGAATAGAAACTGAATATACCTAAACATCTCGAACTATTAGTCAGAGGGGTGAGACCAGATTTCTGTTGTGCTTTCTCATGGAATTCCTGGAGGATGTCTTATGGATTTGGTCAGTGTTGCTATTTTTATCATTTCTGGCACCAGTTTATCCTGGGAAACATCTCTTTCACTCCCATAAGAAACCGCCAAGAGTTTTGAAGAGGTGAGGGATGATGCATCTCTGTCCTCTCTCTCCCTAGTCTGTTGCCTTGAGAAAACATTTTATAGATTTCTTTTAGACCCACAGGACATCTCTAGTTGTCCTAAGCTGGATGTGGACCCTGGGATCTGGAGTCATGGCTCTACAACTTGGGCAACTTACTTAACCTTCTTGTGGCTCATTATCTTCATCTATAAGATGGAAATTAGAATTACTCTGTGAAAATTAAATGAGTTGCTATACATTAAGGGGTTACAGTAGTGCCTAGTACCAGTAGGCACTATGTAATTTCTTGCTACCATTATTATATCAATGGCATTTTTCCTGGTTTATTGTTTATACTCTGTTGTTTGGGTCTGAATACCACTGTTATTGGGGTTTCCCAGGTGGTGCTTGTGGTAAAGAACCCACCTGCCAATGCATGAGACATGAGAGATGCAGGTTCGATCACTGGGTTGGGAAGATCTCCTGAAGGAAGAAACAGTAATCCGTTTCAGCATTACCTCCGGATTCCCATGGATGGTTAAGCTCGCCAGACTATGGGTCCATAGGGTTGCAAAGAGTAGGACGTGACTGACACAACTTAGCATGCACATACCACTGTGATTATAAGCTGACTGACTTCTTTCTTTTTGCCTTCTCACCTTTCATCTGTTTTTAGAAAAATCTATTTAAAAATCTATTGGAAAAAAAATCTTTAATAAAAGCAGTTCATCAGGCAGGGAGGAATTTCTAAGCTGTCTAGAGAGATTATTCTCTTTTTCCAACTTTGTTGCCTTTTATGTTTTCCTTTGGGCAGCAGACTCATTTTGAAATTGTAGAGTTGTGAAGCTCTGGTCTTGCATCAAAGTAATTTCTGATGCATCCAATTTACATGTTGAAAGCCATCTTTCCAGAAACACAAATCCATCATTTGGGAAAAATCATCACTTCCCCAATTTAATGTCAGTGAAGATTTCATTGCAGCAAGAATGAAAAGCAAGGTTAGAAAATGCATCAGATAAGAAACTAAAAATGATCAGATTTTGGGCATCATCGTGTGTTCTTTTCATTAGTATCTCTTACGTGTTCTGTTGTCTTTCACTAAGATACCTCATTTCTCTCTTCCTGGAGAATCAAGGCAAGAATTTAAACTTCCAGGGCACAGCAATAAACCACCTGTTGTACAGATACTTAGTGTTATTGGGTGTGAAGTCAGATTGGGAATAAAAGAGATGCAATATTTTAAAAATTGGGGTGTTATAAATTGGGTCAAATGTTTGCCGTTAAAAGTTCTGTCTCAGGATGCAAACGACCTATTTGACAAATGTCCTAGGTGGCTTATTAGAATATAGTACAGATTGCCCAGACATTTTGTTAAAAAGAATGGTTTGTTTCTCTTGCCAAAATAAAACACCCTTTCTTGTTTTTTAGTCACTAAGTCATGTCTGACTCTTTGCGATCCCATGGACTGTAGCATGTCAGGCTTCCCTGTCCTTCACTATCTCCTGGAGTTTGCTCATACTCATGTCCATTGAGTTGGTAATCCTATCCAGCTATCTCATCCTCTATTGCCCCCTTCTTTCTGCCCTCAATCTTTCCCAGCATTAGGGTCTTTTCCATTGAGTCATCTCTTCACATCAGGTGGCCAAAATAATGGAGCTTAAGCTTCAGCTTTAGCACCAGTACTTCCAATGAATATCTAGGATTGATTTCCTTTAGGATTGATTGGCTTGATCTCCTTGCAGTCCAAGGGACTCTCAAGAGTCTTCTCCAGCACCACAGTTTGAAAGCTTGCACTCAGCCTTCTTTATGGTCTGACTCTTTGCAACTTCATGGACCATAGCCTGCCAGGCTCCTCTGTTCATGGAGTTTCCAGGCAAGAATACTTGAGTGGGTAGCTATTCTCTTCTCCAAGGGATGTTCCCAACCCAGGTATCAAACCTGGGTCTCCTACACTGCAGGCAAATTCTTTACCATCTGAACCACCAGGGAAGCCCCCAAAACACCTTGGAGGAAATTAGTATGTCCCTAAAAGCTCTATTACAAGGCAGCCTGTGACCTTTGATGTGTGGCAGAAATAATTAATATCTGAGAAAAGCATTCTGTTAGGGAAACCACTGACCAAAACCACCTGCTCTGTCCAGGCCTGATAGTAACCATTTGCAAGAGTTACTCTTACAACCTCCTCTTACAACAGGAGGTCCTTGTAATGAACATGGAACTAACAGGTTACCACCAATGGGAAGAATTTGGAAAAGATCAAAAGGAAAGAGGAAACACCAGTCCATGTGTCCTACGAAACTCCCAGAATCCTTCTTGCTGGAATCCATCTTGGTTGAGGGATGTGTGTGCCAGTCACATCAGATTGGTTAGTCAGAATGATTGGCCAGAGACCGATCTGGGGTGACCTCAGACTGCAACAACTTGGAGCGGGGCTTGGGTTCCCAGTCAGAGATTGAGGCTGGGATGCAGCATTGAAAGAATCAAATCCTAGCCACTATACTGGTGGTCATTGACAAGGGCCTGGGCCCTTCAGCTTTGCAGAAAAGAATTTCCACAAAGATGGAAAGTAGTGAAGCAAGTAGAACATTTATTAAGAAAAAAAGGACAATATGTATGAACAGACAAATGGGCAGACTCAGAGGGAGAGTCGCTGAGTCACACTCTTGTGGTCGTTTGAATCACGTTTATGGGGCATTTCTTCTATGGGGCTGGGATTCCTTTGGCCAATCACTTTGACTTGTTTGGTTCACAGTCCATATTTGGTAGATCTCAGGATCCTCCAATGTGTCAACACCCATTTCTTAGCCAAGATGGATTTTACCAAAGGGGCATATGGATAGAGAACATCCCTTCACATAACTCCCCTTTTGACCCCCAAGGAGCCTTTTCTGCATGTGTGTGCTTGGGGAGGTCTCCTGACTTGGAGAATAAGAAATAAGTGGTCTGGGCAGGTCAGGGCCCACCCACTTCTCTTCACTGTCCTTGCTGTTCGCACCTTGGAGTTTTAGTCCATACGGAATTCTCTAATCACTTTACCCTGGGGAAGCCCATCTACTTCCTGCCTGAAGACAGCCAGGAAACTAACTCAATTACCATAAAATCTGAGACTGCAGGTCATCAGTTCAGTAGAGTTGCTCAGTCATATCCGACTCATTGCAACCCCATGAATCGCAGCATGCCAGGCCTCCCTGTCCATCACCAACTCCTGGAGTTCAGTCAAACTCAGGTGCATTGAGTTGGTGATGCCATCCAGCCATCTCATCCTCTGTCGTCCCCTTCTCCTCCTGCCCTCAATCCCTCCCAGCATCAGGGTCTTTTCCAATAAGTCAACTCTTCGTGTGAGGTGGCCAAACTATTGGAGTTTCAGCATCAGCATCAGTCCTTCCAATGAACACTCAGTACTAATTTTCTTTAAGATGGACTGGTTGGATACCTTGCAGTCCAAGGGACTCTCAAGAGTCTTCTCCAACACCACAGTTCAAAAGCATCAGTTCTTCGGCGCTCAGCCTTCTTCACATCCAACCCTCACATCCATACATGACTACTGGAAAAACCATAGCCTTGACTAGACAGACTTTTGTTTGCAAAGTAATATCTCTGCTTTTTAATATCTTATCTAGGTTGGTCATAACTTTACTTCCAAGGAGTAAGCATCTTTTAATTTCATGGTTGCAGTCTCCATCTGCAGTGATTTTGGAGTCCAAAAAAATAAAGTCTGACACTGTTTCCACTGTTTCCCCTTCTATTTCCCATGAAGTGATGGGACCAGATGCCATGATCTTCGTTTTCTGAATGTTGAGCTTTAAGCCAACATTTTCACTCTCCTCTTTCACTTTCCTCAAGAGGCTTTTTAGTTCCTCTTCACTTTCTGCCATAAGGGTGGAGTCATCTGCATATCTGAGGTTATTGATATTTCTCCCGGCAATCTTGATTCCAGCTTGTCTTTCTTCCATCCCAGCGTTTCTCATGATGTACTCTGCATATAAGTTAAATAAGCAGGGTGACAATATACAGCCTTGACGTACTCCTTTTCCTATTTGGAACCAGTCTGTTGCTTCATGTCCAGTGCTGGTCAGGTGGTCTGGTATTCCCATTTCTTTCAGAATTTTCCAGTTTATTGTGATCTACACAGTCAAAGGCTTTGGCATAGTCAGTAAAGCAGAAATAGATGTTTTTCTGGAACTCTCTTGCTTTTTCCATGATCCAGCAGATGTTGGCAATTTGATCTCTGGTTCCTTTGCCTTTTCTAAAACCAGCTTGAACATCTGGAATTTCATGGTTCACATATTGCTGAAGCCTGGCTTGGAGAATTTTGAGCATTACTTTACTAGCATGTGAGATGAGTGTAATTGTGCAGTTTGAGCATTCTTTGGCATTGCCTTTCTTTGGAAAATGGACCTTTTCCAGTCCTGTGGCCACCGATGAGTTTTCCAAATTAGCTCGCATATTGAGTGCAGCACTTTCACAGCGTCATCTTCCAGGACTTGAAATAGCTCAGTTGGAATTCCATCACCTCCACTAGCTTTGTTCGTAGTGATGCTTTCAAAGGCCCACTTGACTCCACATTCCAGGATGTCTGGCTCTAGGTGAGTGGTCACACCATCGTGATTATCTGGGTTGTGAAGATCTTTTTTTGTACAGTTCTTCTGTGTATTCTTGCCACCTCTTCTTAATATCTTCTGCTTCTTTTAGGTCTATACCATTTCTGTCCTTTATGGAGCCCATCTTTGCATGAAATGTTCCTTTGGTATCTGTAATTTTCTTGAAGAGATCTCTAGTCTTTCCCTTTCTGTTGTTTTCCTCTATTTCTTTACATTGATAGCTGAGGAAGGCTTTCTTATCTCTCCTTGCTATTCTTTGGAACTCTGAATTCAGATGAGAATATCTTTCTTTTTCTTCTTTGCTTTTTGCTTCTCTTCACAGATATTTGTAAGGCCTCCTCAAACAGTCATTTTGGTTTTTTGCATTTCCTTTCCATGGGATGGTCTTGATCCCTGTGTCCTGTACAGTGTCACAAACCTCCGTCCATAGTTCATGAGGCACTCTGTCTATCAGATCTAGCCCCTTAAATCTATTTCTCACTTCCACTTGGTCATCCCTAAATGGTCTTCTGGTTTCCCCTACTTTCTTCAATATAAGTCTGAATTTGGCAATATGGCAGAACAATTTTGGGTTCCTTTTCCCTGATACTCTCCACCCAGGTTCCTTTTCCTAATAAAGCCTCTTGGATTGTCAGCATATGTGTCTCCTCAAACAATTTATTTCCAAGTGTTAGACAAAAGCCCAATCTTGGTCCCTGGAAGGGATCCCCTTTCTTGCAACAAATTGTAACCTTGATAGAACTCTTCTGCCTTGCAACTGACATTCTGATCACTTGGGGTATTCAGTGACCAGTTTGCCCACTGATGAACCAGACCCAGAGGCTACAACCAGGACTCTTTTGTCCCTCGTCTCCTCTTGACTTGGAC
This sequence comes from Budorcas taxicolor, assembly GCF_023091745.1. Lineage (NCBI taxonomy): Eukaryota > Metazoa > Chordata > Mammalia > Artiodactyla > Bovidae > Budorcas > Budorcas taxicolor. The sequence continues at coordinate 57,082,857 of NC_068920.1, forward strand.
AACTGGCCAGAGTGCCCTGATGGGTAAGGAACAAGAGACTTTATTGATCTGTCTCCGCTTACAAAAGGCAGGGGAACCGGAGATCAAATTACCTATCAAACATCTATCAGATCATAGAAAAATGGAGAGAATTACAGGAAAATGTCAATTTATGCTTCATTGACTGTGATAAAGGCTTTGACTATGTGGATCACAATAAACTGTGGAAAATTCTGAAAGAAATGGGAATTCCAGACCACCTTACCTGGTTCCTGAGAAATCTGTGTGAAGGTCAAGAAGCAACAGTTAGAACTGGATGTGGAACAATGGACTGGTTCAAAATAGGGAAAGGAGTACGTCAAGGCTGTATATTGTCACCCTACTTATTTAACTTACATGCAGAGTACATCATGAGAAATGCTGGGCTGGATGAAGCACAAGCTGGAATCAAGATTGCTGGGAGAAATATCAATAACCTCAGATATGCAGATGACACCACCCTAATGACAAAAAGGGAAGAGGAACAAAGAACATCTTGATTAAGGTGAAGAGGAGAGTGAAAAAAGCTGGCTTAAAACATTAAAAAAAAACTAAGATCATGGCATCCAGTCCCATCTCTTCATGGCAAATTAATGGGGAAAAAATGGGAGCAGTGCCAGACTTTATTTTCTTGGGATCCAAAATTACTGTGGATGGTGACTGCAGCCATGCAATTAAAACAGGCTTGCTCCTTGGAAGAAAAGCTATGACAAACCTAAAAAAAAAAAAAAAAAAGTAGAGACATCATTTTGCCGACAAAGGTCTATATAGTCAAAGCTATGGTTTTTCCAGTATGGATGTGAGAGTTGGACCATAAGCAAGGCTGAACACCAAAGAACTGATGCTTTTTGAACTGTGGTATTGAGAAGACTCTTGAGAATCTCTTACATAGCAAGAGATCAAAGCAGTCAATCCTAAAGGAAATCAACCCTGAATGTTCTTTGGAAGAAATGATGCTGAAGCTGAAGTTCCAATGTTTGGCCACCTGGTGTGAAGAGCTTACTCATTGGAAAAGACCCTGACGCTGGGAAAGATTGAGGGCAGCAGGAGAAGGGGCTGACAGAGGATTGGATGAATGGATGGTATCATTGACTCAGTGGACATGAGTTTGAGCAAACTCTGGGATATAGCGAAGGACAGGGAAGCCTGGTATGCTGTAGTCCATGAGGTTGCAAAGAGTTGGACATGACTTAGTGACTGAACAACAACAACTCCTCTTTTCAACCCCTCCTATCCTACCTTTTTTCTTTTGTCCTAATCCTAGACACAAGATTCTGGTTGAAGGACCTCAGCCTCCTCTGAGGGTTGGAGCCCAATCACCTCCGGTGGGCAGAGAACTCAAATTCTGGCCTGTTATTTGAATAAGGCTGAGTTCCTATTCTCCTTTCCTGGAAGCCCAGGAAAAAGTTCCATAGTGCCTGAGCTTCTGCAGCTGGCAGGAGAGGTCCATAAGTCCCCCACTTCCCCTCTTCTTTTAATTTGGTCTTTTCCTTCCATTTGCAATCTTTGAAGACCTGAGATATTCCTGTCTGTTCTGTCAATATTAGGATCTGAAGTTGTTTTTTTTTTTTTTTTTTTTTTTTTGTCTCTGGAGGAGAATTTCTGAGAGACTGAATTCTTGTATTTAAGGGAGTGTCTGATTAGAATGACCTTGCCTATTTGTGTTTTACACTTTGTGTTCTGTGCTGTGATTTGTGACAATCATTTTGCCTTGTGAAGTGGGAAATTCTGGTTCTGTTCCCCTGGAAGCCCTCTTGGGCAAATTCTGTCTAACTGGAAAGATTTTGGCTATGGATCTATAACTAAGAAAGAGTTCATATTTTATTATAACACTGTGGCCACTATCTTGTATAGACTCCAGAGAAATTTGGCTTAGGTAAAACTATTGAAAATTCCAAAACTGGTTCTTTTTGCATACAAAATTAGTAAAAGAAAGCTTGATAAAATTTCTTCTCAGAATTCTGCCCCTGAGGGAATAAGTACTATTAGGAAAAGTTGATTTTCTCTCCCTGTTCCTTGAGAACAGGGATCACAGGATCACTTATCTAGACTATCTTTAATTTCTGAGACTGAGGGGAAAAATGGGTAAGGAACTTTAAAAATTTACCTATTCCAACTGTTATTTATAAACTAGCATTTTTATATTATAATACCTGACTCATAACTAAGTTTATAAAAGAGGCCTGTAAGATCTCTGGTTGTATCTGTCTATATGTTTATGTGTACATTATCTTTGTTTTTACCTTTGAATGGTTTTATCAAAATTAATTTGTAAGTGAACTCTACTTAACTGGATTCAAGGAAATTAAGGGCTTATATAAATTCTTAAAAAAAAAAGAAGATAATTGGCCAGAATAATTTCAGGTTCATGTGAACTGGAAAATATTCAATATTGAATTAATACCTGGTATTAATGTTTAAATTTGTTGTTTAATTAATAGAGATAGATCTATAGTGTCACCAGTATTAAATATAATACCTTTATTGTACCTAGCTTTAATAGAAGTCAAATAACACATTATTGTGTCAGTTGCAAATTTGTCAGCAAGAAAAATAACCTAGTATGATGAAATTTTTGTAAATATATTAAATGCAAGTGAAAAAAGCTTTTTGGATGAACTTTTTAAGAATAATTATGTTTTAGGAATCTCTACTTGAGGATGATCTCTACAGATATTTTGTAATGTGAAATTTTAGAGTTGTATTTAACTAACCTAAATGATGGAAGCTTGTTGAATAGCTGGATCATTCCCAAATAAAATAAGACACTGAAACGTCAATTACTGAACAGAGAAACTAGAGCTATTTGGGACTGTCCATGAACATGTTTGGTACCACCCTGTAATGTCCTCTATAAGTAAAAAAATGTTTGCTGGTATACAGGTTCACCAATCCACAGAATGCTAATGTAAAAGACAATTAATAATTGCTTACTTCTTCAGTTCAGCTCAGTCCCTCAGGCATGTCTGACTCTTTTTGACCCCATGAACTGCAGCATGCCAGGCTTTCCTGTCCATCACCAACTCTTAGAGCTTCCTCAAACTCAAGTCGATCGAGTCAGTGATGCCATCCAACCATCTCATCCTCTGCCCTTTCTCCGCCTGCCTTCAATCTTTCCCAGGGTCTTTTCAAATGAATCAACTCTTTGCATCAGGTGGCCGAAGTATTGGAGCTTCAGCTTCAGCATCAGTCCTTCCAATGAATACTCAGTGATTTCCTTTAGGATGGACTGGTTTGATCTCTTTGCAGTCCAAGGGACTCTCAAGAGTCATCTCCAACACCACAGGTCAAAAGCACCAATTCTTCCTCACTCAGCTTTCTTTATGGTCTAACTCTCACATTCATACATGACTACTGGAAATTCATAGTTTGACTAGATGGACCTTTGTTGGCAAAGCAATGTCTCTGCTTTTTAATATGCTGTCTAGGTTGGTCATCACTTTTCTTCCAAGGAGCAAGTGTCATTTAATTTTATGGCTGCAGTCACCATCTGAAGTGACTTTGGAGCCCCCCAAAATAAAGTCTGTCACTGTTCTCATTGTTTCCCCATCTATTCGCCATGAAGTGGTGGGACCGGATGCCATGATCTTAGTTTTCTGAATGTTGAGCTTTAAGCCAACTTTTTCACTCTCCTCTTTCACTTTCATCAAGAGTTTCTTTAGTTCCTCTTTGCTTTCTGCCATAAGGGTAGTGTCATCTATCTGAGGTTATTGATATTTCTTCTAGCAAATCTTGATTCCAGCTTGCGCTTCATCCAGCCTGATTTTCTCATGATGTATTCTCCATATAAGTTAAACGAGTAGGGGGACAATATACAGCTTTGACACATTCCTTTCCCAATTTGGAACCAGTCAATTTTTCCATGTTAAGTCAGTGATTCTAATAGTGCAACTCTAGATATGGGAAGAAACAATAGGGGGAATATTTTCTTAGACCATAAGAGACTAGTAAGATAGGTGGTCCAGAGACTTTTGACTACTGTTGGTAAGGGCTAGTCGTCCAGTAGCAGCACACTGAGTGGCCTATCAGTGAAATCTTTGCCAGACCTGGAAATGAGTGTTTCTAGCACCATGGAACGAAATTGTCATTAAATGCCCCCAAATCACGGTCAAATTTGTGACCCTGAATAGGTCCTGCCAACTGAAAATTAGCACTTGCCATCTGCCTCTGCGAGGATTAAGTTAACGGCTACTGCCACCACTGAAAGAAGTTCAGGGTGGAAATCAAGAATGAGGCACTTTGTCCTCTGAGTAAAAAATGGCAGAACAAACATTCAGATAGATGCTTTCAGGAAAAGACTTTATGAGCCCAAATTCTTGCATCTTCTCATATCGAGAAAAGCATTAAATTATTACCAGTGACATCTGCTTTGGTTATTAAGGAGAAAAATTACAATTAAAAGTGAAATGGAGCAGCTGTGGTTCAGACATCCAAAGAAATAACTAAGTGACACTATGGGGGTGATTTCAGACAAGTTCTTATATTGCTAAGAACTTGAATTTTCTGAGCTGTGTCAGACTTAACTGCCACCAGCCATTCTCAAAACAATGTCTGCCAGCTGCTGGAACTTTACTTTTTAAAGGTCTCTTCTTGTAACTAGAACATTTTTAGACAATGGCATTGCTTTAGATCATACATTAATGGAAAGAATAGACATAACCTGTTGCCTTTGTGTTAATACTACATTAAAAGTTAAAACCGACTTAGATGAAAGTAAAGAACTGGCTACCTGGCTACGCGTCTCCCCAAGGTGCAAGATCCAGACTGGATTTCAGGCTTATTTTGAATTCCTCAGGGAATGAGATTATTTCATCTATTAAAATTTCAGTTGTCACTCCTCTAACTGCTTCTAATTAGGTCTGTTACACCAAAATGGCAGACCAAGGGACTGAGATTCTAATTACTCAGATTCTCATTACTCAGATCCAGGACTTGGGATTTGGAAATATTTGCAATTCAGTGTCTTTTCTTCAAATTGAGGCAGAACTATGCCCCATTTTTTTAGGAAGAGCTGTTGTTGCCCAGTTCCTAAAATCAAAACAGAATGACTCTATGGGGCTTCGTAGTACAAGTTATTTGTGTCCCCTGTTTCTTGTTTGTAGGATATAGGCCTCAATCAGCCTCCTTGACCTTCTCTGAGTTCCAAAGGGCAGATTCAAACAATTGCTGATCCTAGAAGGGAGGAAATGAAAACAGGGGAGGAGCAGTCAATTGGTGGTACAGCCTTGGGACAAGGTCCTGATTTCTACTCAAGGAATATGCTTAACAGTATCTTTGAGTTCTTCTGCAGAACTGGGGTCCCCAACCTAGTGGAGGATGGTAACTTCAGGCTGAGTGCAAGGTTCCTGGAGCACCACCTTGTTACCTCAGCACCAACCAATCAGAAGAAATTCAGTTATCTTGTGGCCCTCACTTCAAATTCGGGTTTCCTTTTCTGGACCCAGTGATGATCATCCTGTTAGGCCCTTGCCTGTTTCATCTCCAACAGAGTCCATGAGTTTCAGGCGAAACTGTTGTTACTATGAGGGTAAATGCTGTTTCAGCCACAGAATAAAACTCAGTTTAGATCAGGTACAGAGAGACTTCTACTCCACTAGGCAGCCTATGCCCACTCTCAGCAGGAGGTAGTGATAGAAGAGAGAGACCTCCACCCCAATTCCCGAGAAGTATCTTGAGTATGAAGTCTTTCAGGGAGATGTTGTTAGGGAAACCATTGACCAAAACTGTCCACCCTGGCCAGGCCTGATAGTAACCACTTATCTGAGTTATCTTGCAACAGGAGGTCCTGGAAAGGAATGTGAAACTAACAGGCTACCACCAACCAGAATTCAGGAAAGGTCAAAAGGAGAAAGAAGATGCCAGTACATATGTCCTACAAACCTCCCAGAATCATCCTCACTGGAATGCATCTTGGCTGAGTGATGCACAGGCCACAAGTAGGGACCCGGAGTCAGAGTAATTGGCTGGAGACAACATGGAATCTAATCCCACCACCACAAAACCCAGGATGATGAGCCATGCAGCAAAGTATCTCTCCTAGATTCCTTACCCTGCTGCTCTCTGCCCAGGCACCCTTCCCAATAAAGTCTCTTGCCGTGTCAGTACGTGTGTCTCATCAGACAGTTCATCTCGAAGTGTTATACAAGAGCCCAGTCTCAGGTCTTGGAAGGGGTCTCCCCCTTTCTGTAACAATTCCAGTTTGGCGTCTATTTGAAAACAAAGGCTCAGTGGGGGTGGTGCTAGGTCAAAGAGTGCCCACTTTTCAGGACACTCCAGTTTTTAAAGTGGAGGAGGCAATGGCGACCCACTCCAGTATTCTTGGCTGGAAAATCCCATGGACGGAGGAGCCTGGCGGGCTATAGTCCATGGGGTCACAAGAGGCGTACATGACTTAGTGACTGAAACACCACCAACACCAGTGTTTAAAGACTGTTAGAGTAATTCAGTTTGAAAAAGCCCCCAAACATAAGTATTGTCCCCATTAGTTTGATGGAATGCAGAAATGTTCCTGTTCTTCTATTCACTGATTCCTTGCCATAAACTGAGAACGGAAGCAGAAAAATGGAGATAGAGTCTTGCTGCTTTGGGTGCAGTTCTTATGATGAAATTCTTACATCTCTGTGAATGTAAATTCAGGAGATGAGAGGAGCAGCGTCTATTCGTAGGTAACATTTAGTACTACCTGCTTCTTTCCCTCCATTTTCAACCTTCACAGCCCGATCCTGATCACCTTTCCCTACGCCCTCGCAGAGCTCCTTGTCAGCCCTCCTACGAGTTCTTTCTATCAGGGCAGAGAGATAGCTATTCTCTCCTAAGGGGCATGTCTTTCCTTTTTATTTTTATTCAGATTTGCCTCTTGATTGTGTGTGTGTGTGTGTGTGTGTGTGTTTTCTGGTCAGGGGAAGAACTACCAGGCTTAGTTTTAAAAACTAAAAATAGAATAAATCTTGAAACTTAAGAGTAAACTGAAAACTTAAATCCCCATACTCCTTAAACTATTTCTAATATTGGCATGTGTATGTTCTGCCTATTGCTTTATGACAAAAACAGGAACCGCCCCCCTATAAATCTGTGGCTTGAAAACGAGTGCTTTATCATCTCTCATGACTGTGGGTGGGAATTTGGGTAGATTTTGGCTGGGTGATTCTTCCCTGTAGTGTTGGTGATGTCACATGGTAGCATAGAACCAGCTTTGTCTTTAGGGTCCAAGCCACTTTCACTTATTCATTTCGTTTCACACATTCAATTCATTTCACACATTCCAGGAGTTTGGATCCTTCTCCCTCACCAGACAGCCTAGGGTCTCCCCTGGGCTCTGCAGTGGGTAACTAGAATGTTACTCCAAGAGCAAATTCCCAGAGGTAGGAGTGGAGGCACCAGTCTGAGGGGTGAGGGAATGCACCTCACTTCTGCTATCAAAGCAGAGTCTGCCTGGAGTCTCAGCAGGACTTAACAAAGATATTGTGGCCATCTTTAGTCTGCCTTAGTCTACCCTTGGGCCATACATTAATTACACTCCTCTCATATGCGAAATATTCCCATCTAAGATCACAAAATCTCATTTCTTTACATCACAGGTTGGCAAATTTTGGCCAGCTGCTATCCTCACAAATCAGGTTCTATTGGCACGTAGCCCTGTCTGTTAATCTGTGCATGGTCCGCTCTGGCAGCTTTCATGCTACTGTGGCAGAGTGGAACAGCTGTGCCTGAGCCCTCGTGGCCAGCAAGCCTGGAATATCTTAAACTACTTCCTGTCTGTAGAAGGTTGGGATCCAAAGATGTTTTTTCCTTTGAGTGGTTTCTGTTCTTTTAAGTCCAAGAAGGTAACATTCCTTAATAAACTTTTAAATTTTCTTATGCATAAATTTATAATAAACTTATTTAGACCAAAACCATACCAACATTTTCTTTCCTGAGACCTTCTCTAAGAACACTAGAGGACAATGCCCATAAGATTTGAAAAAGCCCTGTTGCTTAACTGAGAAGGTTTATTTAGTGAAACGTTAAGATTCTTAGAAGTTCCTCTAGGCACACTCTTAAATATTTCTGAGGACTTAACAAGTGGTCTTGCAGCCATGCAAGAAATCTTCAGCCTAAAGTCATGTTTTGCCTATGGCACCCTGGGTTTGATCTTCATCTTAAATCTATTTCCTTGGGAATATTTTGCTGGGAGAGACTAGGGATGCAAATTTTTATTTTCAAACCTAGCAAGTCCTGGATTTCTCATATTTCCTCTAAATTTTGCTTTAAAATGTAATAATTCTGTTAAATTTTATCTGTCTTCTCTAATACATTGACATAAGAAACTAGAAGCAAATTGGCAGCTTCCAAATTCTTCCTGCCAGGTCTCAGATTTCTTTAGGTACACTTTCTATTTCCCACAGGAACACAGGTGTTGACCTTGCCAGACTTTTCCCCACTATACCTTAGCAGCACTTTCCTCTCCTTCAAACCATCACCAAGGGGCTCCCCATAGTCAGTGGCACATATTTTACATTTTTTTAGGGCAGCATCCCCTTTCCAGGTACTACATTCTCATGTATCTTCTATATTTACATGCAAAATCATGGACATCATTCCCATTTACCTTTTCTCTTCTAGAATTTGATGTACTCTCTACTGCACACACATAAAGCTTGAAAATTACCCTTTCTTCTTTCTCTGGGTGTTCTGCTCTAATTAACATGTGTTCTGAATATCCTGATGGACTTGTGTTTTGTGTTAAGTCAAATAAGATTGTTTACATCAAAGTTATTTCTTAGTTTGCTTTCTTCTATCTTTTTAATGCTATAACTTGATAGGAAAAATTGAAAGGAAAAAACAGAAAAAATTTAAATATAGGGACAAGAGAAAGGCCACAGGTCACTGACAAGTGTCTTTATCTTTGAATTAGTTTACATAATACTTTAAGAATTGCTTGGTAGTCATATAGATCAGTGGAACAGAACAGAAAGCCTAGAAGTAAACTCATGCATCTACAGCTAATTAATCTATGGCAAAGGAGGCAAGAATATACAATGGGGAAAGACAGTCTCTTCAATAATTGGTTTTGGGGAAACTGGACAGCTACATGTAAAAGAATGAAATTGGAACATTTGCTCACAGGCTATACAAAAAACACAATAAAAATGGACAAAACACTGAAAACCATAAAACTCCAAGGAGAAAACATAGACAGTATGCTCTTTGACATGTCAGCAATATTCTTTGTATCTGTCTCCTCAAGCATGGGGAAAAAAAGCAATAATAAAGAAATGTGATCTAATTAAACTTAAGAGATTTTTCACAGTGAAAGAAATCATCAACAAAACAAAAAGATAACTTACAGAATGAAAGAAAATATTTGCAAGAGATGCATCTGATAAGGGATTAATATCCAAAATACAAATCAATATAAAAAAAAGCAAGCACCCCACATAAAAAACAGGCAGTAGACAAGAATAGACACTTTTCTAAAGAAGAGACAAATGACCAAGAGGCACATGAAAAGATGCTCATCACCACTAATTATTAGGGAAATGCAAATCAAAACCACAAGGAGATATAGCCTCACATCTGTCAAAATGACTATTACCAGAAAGACCACGAGTAACAAGTATTGTTGAGGATACCGAAATGTCTGCATTGTTGGTAGGGATGTAAATTGGTGGAGAACAGTGTGGAGGTTCTTCAAAAAAATTAAAAAGAGAGTTAACATATGATCCAGTAATCACACTCTTGGGTATATATCCAAAGAAATGAAAATACCTATTCAATAAAACTGTGTGTACCTCAATGCTCATAACAGCATTATTTACAAAAGCCAAGACATGGAAGCAAACTCAGTGTACATTGATAAATAAATGCTCAAAGATATGGCATATATATGTAAAATATGAAATATTAGCCCCCCAAATGAAAATTTGCCATTTTCAGCAACATGGGTGGACCTAAAGGGTATCATGGTTAGTGAAATGTCAGACAGAAAAAGAAAACTACTGTAAATTTTCACATTGTTTAAAAATTACAAAAAATGAATGACTATAACAAAAGAGAAGTGGGTTCAGAGTTATAGGGAAGAGACTAGTGGTCCCACAGGGAAGAAGAGGGGTAGAGGGGCAGGATAGAGGGGGGTTAAGTGATACAAATGGCAAGATATAAAATAAGCAAGATAGGAGAACTCAATGTACAACACAGGGAATATAGCCAACATTTTGTAGTAACCTTAAATGGAGTATAATCCATAAAAATACTGAATCACCATGCTGCACACCTGAAGCTAATATAGCATCGTAAATCAACTATACTTCTTTAAGAAATGAGGAAAAAAGCCTGATAGGTAAGTATATCATGACAAATAGCCACAGTATGGACTTTGACTTCGATTGTTCCTGTTCTTCATTCTCTGATCATCCTCCACCCTAATCAATGGGCAAGGCTGAGAGATTATCAGGTGAGTGGGCTCTGTGTCCAAACAAGTAGTTGTTTCTGAGTTGTGAACACTGTTTTATCTCAGCAACAGGTGTTTTTTCCACTGTCTTAATTTCTGGGCACCTTTTTTCTCAGCCTTGTTAGGGTGGGGCTTCTTGAGAAGGCTATGGGGAAGGGGAGGTATAGAGGATCAAAGTTAGAGGGCAGCAGAAGACAGGGTGTACTTTGGAAATAGTATCAACTGGGAGCTTTTCCAAAACACATGCACCTAAACATTCCAATAGGACTCCCTAGGTCAGGGAGGTGCTTGTTTTTCCAACTCTCCATGGTTTGGTAGATAGGGGAGCAATGTCTTCTCCAGTAACTGGGCCTTAGATTCCGTTTGACCAGGTGATTTCACTTCAGAATTTTCTCAGCTCATGGTTGGATGCTGGATTTGTGTCAGAGGAACTTTCCAGAACTTTGAAAAAGTTACTTCTTTGGGGGGCCTCAATTAGTACCCATCCTTCCTACCTTAAAGAGGAATTTCAAATATCACAATGGTTGCAGATACCTGAAAACTCTAAAGAGACTCGAAAGTCCTTTCACAGGGTGTTTCCCACGGAGAACAGATGAGCCGAGTGGTCTGCGTTCCCAGTTTGAAAGAAGCACAGTTTGAAATAAAATCACCTCAATGTGACTTTCAGCTGCAGCCCCAAGTGTCTCCGCATCTGAGAGGGAGATACTCAACCACTGTGACAGACTCCTGAGGAGGTCTCCAAAACCCACCGGGCAGCTGCTGACTCCTCTCCCTTACCGGGTGGGGACGGGTAAAGTTGGAGTCTTAAACATGATGTTTGGGGAGGGCTTTCATAGTTTGGTCTGCCTTCCCTTGGAGAAGCGGGGCAGGAGGCAGGTGTAATGTGGTCAGTGGGCCCCGAGGAGGAGCAGATAGTCTTCTCTGGCAGATGATGTCTGCTTGGTCCTGAAAAGTGTCCACTGGGCCACCTGGCAATGACTGCAGAGAGGAGGTGGAGGTACAGTGACTGGGAGTGTAACTGACCAGCCCCCTGTACTCACTTATCCAGAGTTTGCCCACCTAAGGATGCAGGAGTGATTGCCTTGGGCTGGATGAGGTCAATATGGAAGAGTCAGAAGTGGGATATCTTGGATTTTGCCCAAGAGACTTATGAGTGCAGGAGGCTGAAGTGTGTCCCCTCGATTGCATGGAGGCTGAAGGGCCAGTGAGGAGCTGAAGGAACTTCAAGTGAGAGACTCAGGGATGGTGGAGCGCAAATGGCTTCAGAAAATCTACAAAATATGCTAAGTGAAAACCCTAGATCTCAACATCTGCCCAGCCGGACAGCACCATGCGTACAGTACCGTGACCCAGAGGAGGCAGAGAGGGTAGTTGGGAGGAAGAGAAGTGACAAGAGTGGCCAGAGATGGTGACACAATGTCTCCCTTCCTAATGCAGCTGCAAGCACCAAGCAGGACAAATAGCTGCTAGTGTCAGAGACACAGGAGGAGAAAAGCTTTCACTCTAAATGAAATCTTAAGCTTCTTCTTCTTAGGGGGTACACATAAATGCTTGCATAAAGCCTTTGACTATGTGAATCACAACAAATTGTGGGAAATTCTTAAAGGGATGGGAATACCAGACCACCTTACCTGCTTCCTGAGAAACGTGTATGCAGGTCAAGAAGCAACAGTTAGGACCAGACATGGAACAATGGACTGGTTCCAAGTTGGGAGATGAGTACTGTATATTGTAACCCTCCTTATTTAACTTCTATGCAGAGTACATTATGCGATATGTGGGGCTGGATGAATCACAAGCTGCAATCAAGTTTGTCAGGAGATATATCAATAACCTCAGATATGCAGATGACACCACCCTTATGGCAGAAAGTGAAGAGGAACTAAAGAGTCTCTTGATGAAGGTGAAAGAGGAGAGTGAAAAACTGGCTTAAAACTCAACATTCAAAAAACTAAGATCATGGCATCTGGTTCCATAACTTCATGGCAAATAGATGGGGAAGCAATGGAAACAGTGGCTTGGGCTCCAAAATCACTGCAAATGGTGACTGCAGCCATGAAATTAAAAGACGCTTACTCCTTGGAAGAAAAGCAATGACAAACCTAGATGATGTATTAAAAAGCAGAGACATTACTTTTCCCAACAAATGTTCATATAGTCAATGCTGTGGCTTTTCCAGTAGTCATGTATGGATGTAAGAGATGGACCATAAAGAAGCCCGAGCATCTAAGAATTGATGCTTTTGAACTGTGGAGTTGGAGAAGACTCTTAAGAACCCCTTAGATGGCAAGAGATCAAACCAGTCAATCTTAAAGGAAATCAACCCTGAATATTCATTGGAAGGAGAGATGCTGAAGCTGAAGCTCTAATACTTTGACCACCTGATGCAAAGAGCTGACTTGTTGGAAAGACCCTCATGCTAGGAAAGATTGAATGCAGGAGGAGAAGGGGATGACAGAGGGTGAGATGGTTGGGTGGCATCACTGACTCAATGGACAAGTTTGAGCAAACTCCAGGAGATGGTGAAGGACAGGAAAGTCTTGTGTGCTGCAGCCCATGGGGTCACAAAGAGACACGACAGACAACAAAAACAAAATAATATTTGTATTATATCAAATTATATTATTCATATATATATACACATGAATTTATAGACTAGTTAAAAAAATCATGAGACTGTCTCAAATGTTTGCATGTTTATAGGGACAGTAAAGTAAAATTAAAAAAAAAAAAAAGAAAGAAAAGAAAATAACCAAGCCCTTAGAACAGGCTTAAATGGGCAGTGGGGGAAAAGAATAAAGTTACTTTCTGTTGGACCTGAGTCATCTTACTTATTTAATATAATGTTTGTGCAGAGGACTGAGACATGTAAAGTGCCATGTTATATCACATAATTTCCTGGTCCCACCTCCATGGATAACATATTGGTTTAGCTACTAAAGTATTTCTCTACGTTTCACATATGTGGGTGACAGTTGATAGATATATCTCATTTCAGAAACTCTACCAAATCCTTGAGGGAGTGAAATCACCTGTAGACACTGAGGGCAGAACCTTTCCTTTCCTGTGGACCACATTTGGATTCCCAGTGAAGTTCTAATTGTCCTCAGCTAGCACCTGAGGACAGGGGACCGAATGGTCTTTTCATTTGGCCCAATATCCCAGAATCAGTGTCAAGGTAGCAGTCTAACATGTTCCTCAGAAGCTGACAACAAATTCTGTAGGAAACACCTTTCAGAGCCTGAGAAGTTCTCTCATTTTGGAAAGATTCTCTCTATTGCCATTTCTAGACACAATATTGTTAGCTGAACTCAGGAGGTGGGAGGGGGGTTCAGGATTGGGAACTCATGTACATCCATGGTGGATTCATGTTGACATATGGCAAAACCAATACAGTATTGTAAAGTAAAATAAAGTAAAATTAAAAAAAAAAGTCAAAGACTAGGAAAAGAGACACAGAATTATTTTTCCTTTTGAAATTTATACTGAGCTTTCTGGAAATGGTCATCCTTTAACTACATGCCAACTTTCCTCAAATGAAAGTGAAATTGTGTGGATGTTAAAAATCAATATGGACCCCACACTTAAAAAATTTAAAATCTCTGGTTCAAGATAGCAGAGTAGAAGGATGTGCTCTCACCTCCTCCTGTGAGAACACCAAAATTGCAACTAGCTATTGAACAACCATTGACAGGAGGACAGTGGAACCCATAAAAAGAAGATACCCCGTGTTCAGACACAAGGAAGAACCCACAATGGGATGATAGGAGAGGCACAATCTCAATAAAATCAAAACTCAAACTCTCTGGGTGGGTGACCCACAAACTGGAGAACAATAATACCAAAGGAGGTCTCCCACAGTCGTGAAGGTTCTGAGCCCCATGTCAGGCTGCTCGGCCTGGAGATCTGACAAAGGGACTGGGAATCCCCAGGGAATCCGACTTTGATGGCCAGTGGGATTTGATCACAGGACTTCCTCAGGACTGGGGGAAACAGACTTCACTGTTGAAAGGCAGAAACAAAACCTTGCATGCACCAAGACCCAGGGGAAAGGAGCAGTGACCCCACAGGAGACTGAACCAGACCTGCCTGCCAGTGTTGGAGGGTTTCCTGTGGAGGTATGGATCAGCAGTGGCTTGCTGCGGGATGGGGGCACTGGCAGAAGCAGTCCTGGAAGGGGAACCTTGCTGTAAGACCTCTTGGAGGTCACCACTAACCCTACTGCAGAGCCCATAGACCTGAGAGCTTGTCTCCTCAGGCTAAACAACTAACAGGGAGGGAGTACAGCCCCAAACATTAGATTAGCAGACAATTGGATTAAGGCTTTACTGAAAACAGCTCCACCCACCAGAGAAAGACCTAGTCTTTCCCACCACCAATCCCTCCCATCAGGAAGCTTACACAAGCCTCTTATCCTTCTCCATCAGAGGGCAGACAGAAGAAGCAAGAAGAGCCACAATCCCACAGCAGCTAGAACAAAAACCACATTACAGAAAGTTAATCAGGACGACAAAGCAGAAAGTTATGTCCCAGATGAAGGGACAAGATAAAACCCCAGAAAAACAACTAAATTAAGTGGAGACAGGCAATCTTCCAGAAAGAGAAATCAGAATAATGATAGTGAAGATAATCCATGATCTCAGGAAAACAAAGAAGAAGAAAGAAATGTTTACCAAAGACCTAGAGGAACTAAAGAACAAACAGGATGAACACTGCATTAGAAAAAATTGATAGCAGAACAACTGAGGCAGCAGGATGGATAAATGACCTGGAGGACAGAATGGTGGAAATCATTGCCACAGAGCAAAATATAGAAAAAAGAATGAAAACAAACAAACAAACATGAAGGCAGCCTAAGTAGACCCCTTGTTGTTCAGTTGCTAAGTCATGTTTGACTCTTTGTGACCTAATGAACTGCAGCATGCCGGGCTTCCCTGTCCTTCACCATCTCCTGGAGTTTGCTCAAACTCATGCCCATTGAGTCGGTGATGCCATCCAACCATCTCATCCTCTGTTGTCTTCTTCTCCTCCTGTCTTCAGTCTGTTCCAGCATCAGGGTCTTTTACAAAATGTCAGCTCTTTGCATTAGGTAACTGAAATATTGGAGCTTCAACTTCAGCATCAGAGACCTCTGAGACAACATCATATGCATTATAGTGGCCCCTGAAGAAGAGGAGAGAGGTTGGACCTGAGAAAATATTTGGAGAGATACTAGCTGAGAACTTCCCTCACATGGGCAAGGAAATAGTCAACCAAGTCCAGCAAGCAGAATTCCAGGTAGGATAAACCCAAGGAGGAACACATTGAGACAGATAGTAATCAAACTGACAAAAATTAAAAACAAAGATAAAATATTAAAACAGCAACAAGGGCAAAATGACAAAAAATATACAAAGGAATTCCCATCCGGTTATTAGCTGATTTCTCAACAGAAACTCTACAAGCCAGAAGGCAATGACATGCTATATTTAAAGTGATGAAAGGGAAGAATCTACAACCAAGAATACTCTACCCAGCAAGGCTCTCATTCACATTTGACTGAGAAATCAAAAGCTTTCCAGACAAGCAAAAGTGAAGAGAATTGAGTTCTACTAATCCAGCTTTGGGCTTCCCCAGTGGCTCAGTGGTAAAGAATCTGCCTGCAATGCAGGAGATGCAGGAGACACGGGTTCGATCCCTGAGTTGGGAAGATCCCCTGGAGGGGGGCATGGCAACCCACTCCAGTATTCTTGCCAGGAAAATCCGATGGACAGAGGAGCCTGGTGGGCTACAGTTCATGGGGTAGCAGAGTTGGACACGACTGAAGTGACTGAGCAAGCACGCAAACCAATTTTACAACAAATGCTAAAGGAACTTTTCTAAGCAGGAAACATAAAAGAAGGTAAACACCTATAGAAAATAAAACCAAAGCAATTAAGAAAATGGTAATAGGATCATATATATGGATAGGTGAATGTGAAGTTGCTCAGTCCTGTCCGACTCTTTGCGACCCTGTAGACTGTAACCTACTAGGCTTCTCTGTCCATGGGATTCTCCAGGCAAGAATACTGGAGTGGATTGCCATTTCCTTCTCCAGGGGATCTTCCCAACTCAGGGATTGAACCCAGGTCTCTGGCATTGGAGGCAGACGCTTTAACCTCTGAGCCACCAGGGAAGCCTATATATATGGATAATTACCTTGAATGTAAATGGATTAAATGCACCAACCAAAGACATGTATGCATACATTTCCACTTACCACACCACTCTACTTAATCCCCCAAATTGTATGTAATTTTATATTGTTAGGTTAATCCTAACCATTTTGGCTTGCAACTGTAATGCTGTTTCATTTTTTGTCTGGCTATTGATTGTGAAAATTGATAAACATCTTCTACTATTTTGAATTTTGCTTAATAAAATAATGGGATCATGATTGGTCAACAGAAAGTAATAGAATTCTGTATCACTAAAACTACCATTTAGTAGAAAAACCTGTAATCACTTTTTAAAATCAAATGCATATTAGGATTATCTCAGAAGTTTTTGAAAAAAATATAAATGCTCAGATGTTGCTTTTTTTCCTGCAAAGCTCCAGATGTGTTTCTAATGAACAGTCATGTGGACTGTATTATGATCTTTTACTTTTATCTAATTTATTTCACTTTTTCTATTTCATAGTCAGTGCTCCCATTTCATTTATTTTGTTTTTGAATTTCTCCATCTTTTTAAAAAATGTTCTTTCTCAAGCCTCTATCAAGTGTAGGAGAAATATTTTTCTATAGAAAACCTTTTGTATGTATAATATAGCATGTATATTTTAGAAAAATTATGAATTTTTACCTAGCTAAAACATTTATGAAATTTTGACTTTACTTGTTTGACTTAGTATGAATAGAATGCTAGACTCATAATTTATATTCAGTCAAAAATTTTGATATAGTTCCAAAACTTCTAATCCAATTCTGATAATATAAAGAAAAATTATGTTGTAAAAAACAGGAAATTCACATGTAATATACTATTATTAACTGAAGTACAAATTTTGTTCAAATCTTATATAATTTTATGCTTGTGTCCATTATTTGTATTCATGTCTTATTCAGGACTTCACATTGTATTTAATTGCATTGAGAAGCTCCAGCAACATGCAACAAATTCTGATAAATTCTCTTTCCATTTTTGTTCAATTACAAATATTTTCTAATTTTCATTGTTATGGCCTCTTAGATTTACCTCTCACTTAAAAGTACACATTTAATTTCTAAATGCATGGGATTTTTAAAAAGTATCTTAGATATTAATTTCTTATTTAAATGCTTTCTTCTCTGCAATCACCATCTGTGTTTTACCAGTCTTCTAAATTTACTGAGGTTTTCAATGACAGTCAAAGATCTCTCTTGGTAAATGTCATGCTGCACTTGAAAATATGTGGGTTTTTTCAAATATCTTTTCATATTGATCTCTAACATAATTCCACAGTAATAAGAGTACAGATTCTGTATGATTTCAATACATTTAGATCTTGAAATTTCTGCACCTGGTCTTGTCTCTGGATATGTTCCAGTGTCTCCTAGTTTATAGTCTATGGTAACTTGAATAGAATTTGTATTCTACTGCTATGTGATAATTGTATAAATTTCAATTATGTCTAACTGGTCCATAATGCTTTTCTGGTCTACTATATTCCTCTACATCTCTGTTCATTCTATTAATTTCTGAGAGCTTGATATTAAAACTCCAACTAAAAATCTTAATTTATCTACTTAAAACAATTGGAATATATAGTGGAACTATATGTAACTTTGTTCTATATTTTTCAAGTCTCCTGTAAATGTGTTATTATATTTTCATAATTAGAAAAATAAGAAAAATAAAATATAGAACTACCATATAGTCTAGTAATCCCATTTATAGGCATTTATCTCCTCAAATTGAAATCAGGATCCTGAAGATATTTGTGTTTAAAAGTTTACTGTAGCAGTATTCACAATAATTAAGAAGTGAGAAAATATAAATGTTTATGGACAGATGAATGGATTTAAAAAACATGGTATATGCATACAATGGAGTAATATTCCGGCATGAAAAAGTAAGGAAATCCTATCTTATGTAACAACATGAATGAACTTTGGGGACATTGTACTAAGTGAAATAAGCTAGTCACAGAAGGACAAATACTGCAAAATTCCATTATAGGAGTTATCTAAAATAGTTAAACTCATGGATGCAAATAATAGGATTGTAGTTGCCAGGGGCTGAGGGTGGGAGAAACAGGGAATTACTAATCAAAGCATAAAATTCCAGTCATGCAAGATAAGTTCCTGAATCTGCTGTACAACACTGTACCTATAGATAACAATATAATATTGTTACACTTAATGTGTTAGGAGGGTAAACCTCATGTGTTCTTACCACTGTTAAATTACAGAAAAAACGTGTAAAGTAAAATGAAATAAAATGATAAAAAGGAAAAATTAAAATAAATAAATTAATAAGATATTTTCACTTGTGAAAAAAATCAATATGGACTCCACACTTACCTCTATAGCCCTAGTGTTGCAGTTTGTGATGTGTGTGTGTGTGTGTGTGTGTTTTTAAGGGAATTGAGGGCAAGTTTTCGTTTCTGAATTTTGAAAAAATTCTATCATTAATTTCTTCATTAAAATGAATATAAGTTTGACTGACTGTCTGACATTATAGTCTTTAAATACAAACTCCACCCTAGTGGAGGCATCTTAGGGTGTCTGCCCAGTCCACAGCCTTCTCCCCTGAGAGCTGCACTATGGCTGCCCACCTACAGTGTCTGCACACAGCTCTTCCCTTTGGCTGCAGCAGACTGGACTAGGAGTTAACCTCCAACTGAGCAGGGTCAGTTGAGTCTGTGGAACCTGGCTGCAGAAGCGTTGTTAATTTCTTCAGTTGTCTTGCCTGAGGTGACACGTATTCCTGAACAGAAGCTGCTATAGCAGGGTGGCCATTCTGAATCATTCCGATTTTCAAAGAAACAGAAAAGTTAAGTCATCAAGGTGAGAGATGAAGAGCTGAGAACACATGGGTAGAGAGAGAGAGAGAGAGCGTGAGGCCAGGAGGGCACTTTTCCTGGTCTCTGATGTCTCCTTCTCCTGGTCTCAGTCGTCTTGCTGCCAACAGCAGAACTTCCATTCATGACACACCTCGAGGGCCTCATAAGACTTTTTCCTTTTGTTCATTGGGTTAAGTGGGCTTCTATTATTGGCAACCAAAAAATAAAATTTACTGAGATATTCACCCAATTATAAAAACTAATTTCAATGGTTTAACAAATTCATTGGCTTCCATTGTCAGCAGCCTGTCACTTAGAAATGTGTTTCAGCAGACATCTGGGTAATTTCAAAGAACACATTGCCTACATTCTCTAAATTTCCCTCGTTGTCTGTGTCTTCGTCTTGAAACCCTAGCAGAAAACACTCACTTTTTGTAATTGTAGGAGAACTGAAGTTCTCAAGATGATGTCGCCCGCCAGCACTGGTGCTTGGTGGGCACCAGGGCTCCTCTGCCCTGTCTTCTCCCCTCATCACTGCAGGGGTTGGGGGTGAAGGTTCAAGCCCCACACCTCCTACTTGCTGGCTGTGTGTTGTGTGGCAAATTACTTCACATCTCTAAGAGTCAATTTCCAGATATTCAAAATGGGAAGCAGATATTAACAATTGTAGATTAACCAAGTTTGAAAGAAAATCCCTAGTCACAGTAAAGGCACCACAGGTTGTCTGGCATCATGCTACCTGCTTAGAAGGCTGAGGCCGAGCCTGCTCCTGGAGCATCACCAAGCATCCTCTGCCAGGTCAGCCAGCTGAAGACCACTTTTCCCCGCCTCCCTGCTAATAGCCACATTGCTTACATGTATATAATCTACTTGTATATATAATTAAAAAACCGATACAATGTACTGACTAGGATATACAAAGAAACAAAAAGAAATATATATGTATATAAAGAGAGAGAGTAAGTTAGTAAGAATTTTAAGGTGTGAACTTATAAGTGTCTTAGAAGGTAAAACAAAGTTGTCCAATGTTTGCACCCAAACATCCAGCCTCCATGAATGTGACAGTTACACGTGCAGACTGACTCAGGAGTGTGTTGGGTGGTAACTCATTCTAGGAGTTGAGGTGTCATTGGTCACATGATATCCCCACATGGGAAACCACTGTTGGTAAAATTCTGAACAAAAGAAATTATCATTTCCCTTGATTGACGGAACTTGTTTATATCAAAATCCTTCAAAATAATTTGTTTTCATAGACAAAGGCTCAGATAATAATAAATTTGAAAAAGATGGTTTTACTTATGTGATGCCTGGTGGAATATTCTAAAGTTGTGGGAAATGTAGGAAGCTTCTTTACTGTGTTAGCTCCACTCACTGGCTGTCAAAGGTAGGCTCCTGTAACTGTGACAAACAAAGGTGCACTCCCCGGGGTAGGTGCCCCCCATGAGAGGCGCTGAGTGGATCCTTGTGAGTCATGGAGGGAGGTGCCCAAGGAGACACCAGGTCTGGGGCATCCAGGGAGCCTCCTGCCCAGTCAGATTAAAGGGTTGCAGTTTCCTTCCTCTGGATCTGGTAGATCTTTGCATTAATTTTTAAGCTTTTTTGTTTTATGACTATTTCTCAAAAACAGCATATTCTTTTTAAATCATTTGTACACCCAGTTTGAGAGACATTACTTACCAATTGTTCTGTTGATTGAAAAGTCCTACTATAAACCCACAAACCAGAGCAATGCCAGCAGAGAGTGGATACATGCAAGATCTCTAATAAGTGAATAAACTATTTACTTTAACCTTCTTCAATGCTTTAGAAGTTACATATATTGCTTTTTATCTTATATGTGGTTAAGTTTTTCAAAAGTATCATTGACATGTTCCATAATTGCCAAAATGACATTTTAATGGTAAAAGCTTTTTATTTAAGAGGATTTCCACTTTTTCCTCATTACCTATTAGCTTTTGTTAATAAAATCTAGGAGTTTATATTATTTAAAAATCTTTTCCATTAAGAAACTTTCTGTGCTTGACATTTTTCTCTAATTTTATAACCAGATTTACAATTATTTAGATGTCATATTTTAATTGGTCTCCATGTTCACCTCCTATTCTTTTTTAAAAAAATTATTTATTTTAATTAGAGGCTAATTACTTTACAATATTGTAGTGGGTTTTGCCGTACGTTGACATGAATCCACCATGGGTGTACATGTATTCCCCATCCTGAAACTGCCTCCCGCCTCCCTCCCCATCGCATCCCTCTGGGTCATCCCAGTGCACCATTCCTGAGCACCCTGTCTCATGCATCGAACCTGGACTGGCAATTCATTTCACATATGATAATATACATGTTTCAATGCTATTCTCTCAAATCATCCCACCCTCGCCCTCTCCTACAGAGTCCAAAAGACTGTTCTATACATTTGTGTCTCTTTTGTTGTCTTGCATACCATCATTACCCTCTTTCTAAATTCCATATATATGCATTAGTATACTGTATTGGTGTTTTTTTTGTTGTGACTTACTTCACTCTGTATAATAGGCTCCAGTTTCATCCACCTCCTGTTCTTTTTGCCAGCTTTCCTGTTCTTGAGCTGTTAATTATATTTCTTTTTGCTTATCTTCAAATAATTTTTATCAAGGATACAAGAGTGGCATCTTTCTAGAGACCTTGTATTTGATCACATTCATTGAAAGACCCCTTGGACAAACATTTGACTTAATAATGAGTTTCCGAATAACTGAGTGTTGGTTTGAGTGATACAGTATTTTAAAGAATATTATTTCCAAGAATGTTATTATTTACATTGTTCTAAAATATAAAATCAGGAAAAGAGCAGATGAATTTGTCAGGTTTTTAATGTAGAGTAACTTTTTATTGTTAGTCATGAGAAACCCTCCTTACCCTCCCTTTGAGGACCAGATACTTCAGGTATGCCAGAGGGCTTGGCAGCCATTTTATACTTTCATTAATTCAAGCAAGAATAAAAAGGTGTATGATTCATCAGCTTTTCTTGAGCAGTTACAGTTTTACCTCATAAACATGATTCAAAAGAAAAGGAAATAGTGATTCTTGACATTTGAAGAACTTACTAACTTGTGCAAGAGACGTGAAATCCTTAAAATAATTGGGAAGCCAATTACAAGGCAGTGCATGATCTAAACTTGCATATAAGTCATGTTTGTAAAGGGTAAATCAGATGTTTCTGCTGCAGGTAAAAAACTTTATATTATCATGTATGCATATAGGTGTGTATATTTATACACACACACTTTATATACATAAGAGTTGTGAAGCTATTTGATTTTACATTTAGGGTATGCCAATCCATGGTGGCTTGGTGATAAAGAATCTGCTTGCCAGTGCAGGACACAGGCTTGATCCCTGAGTCGGGAAGATCCCCTGACATAGGAATTGGCAGCCTACTTCAGTGTTTTTGCCTGGAAAATCCCATGGATAGAGGAGACTGGCAGGCTGCAGTCCATGGGGTTGCAAAAGAGTCAGCATGACTTAGCAACTAAAGAGCAACAACATATCTCTGTTTAGGGTATTAAAAATTTAAAAATGATTAAAACTGAGTAAGGCACTTAAGAAACTTCTGGAAAGGTGAGGAAGAGAATCAGCAAGCAGTGAAGGTCAAGTAAAGACCCATTTGTAGTAAATGGATAACACAGTTTCCTGGGGAGAGGTGCATCCTGATGCTGTTTCAGTGTTGATTAGATGTATAGTTGAACAGAGATTGTGTTAAATCTCAGGTTAGAGGGAAAATGCCACTGTATTACTTACAGTTATATAATTTCATCAGCACAGGGGAAATGTTGGCTTTTGACACTGCATATTGCATATTGCATTTGGCATTCAGAATTATTGCTTGACCTGATTTTAATTCAACCTAGAACTTTTTTTGGTAATATTAACTTTTGGGAGCTTTTTGCTCTGCTGGTCTTCAGAGAATAGAACACAGAGATGGCAGAATTGGTAAGCTCTAAGACAACTTGGATTAGCCCATAAGTTTTGTGATAGCTAATTTATATGTCAGCTAGGCCCCAGTGTATGCAATTATCTGATTAAACATTATTCTCAGTGTGTCTGTAAGGGTATTTCTTGATAAGATTAACAATAATGCTGATAGACTGAGTCATGTAGATGACTTTCCCCAATGCGGTTGGGCCTTATTCAGTCCTCTGAAGGCCTAAAAAAGAACAAAGTTGGAGTGAAAGAGAATTTGTTCCCTATGCCTGACTGTCTTGGACTAGCAGACTTGTCCACTGATGCCTTCAGACTCGGACGGGAACCACCGGCTCCCTGGGTTCTCAGGCCTTTGGACTTGGACTGGGGCTCTAGCTCCTTGACTGCAGGTCTTAGAACTTGTCAGCTTTCACAATCACATGATCCAATGCCTTATTATCTATCTATCTAGCAATCATCTATCTTTCTATGTATATATCTATCCATATATCTGTGGATCTATGTATCCATTTTGTTGTTGTTCAGTCGCTAAGTTGTGTCTGACTCTTTGCGAACCCATGGACTGCAGCACACCAGGCTCCTCTGTCCTCCACTCTCTGCTGGAGCTTGCTCAAATTCACAACAATTGAGTCCAGTTCAGTACAGTTCAGTCACTCAGTCATGTCCGACTCTTTGCGACCCCATGAATTGCAGCTAGCCAGGCCTCCCTGTGCATCACCAACTCCTTGAGTTTACTCAAACCCATGTCCATTGAGCAGGTGATGCCATCCAACCATTTCATCCTCCGTCATCCCCTTTTGCTCCTGCCCTCAATCTTTCCCAGCATCAGGGTCTTGGTCAGCTCTTCACATCAGGTGGCCAAAGTATTGGAGTTTCAGCTTCAGCATCAGTCCTTCCAATGAATATTCAGGACTAATTTCCTTTAGGATGGACTGGCTGGATCTCCTTGCAGTCCAAGGGACTCTCAAGGGTCTTCTCCAACACCACAGTTCAAAAGCATCAATTCTTTGGTGCTCAGCTTTCTTTATAGTGCAACTCTCACATCAATACATGATCACTGGAAAAACCATTGCCTCAATTGAGTGGGTAATGCTATATAATGATCTCATCCTCTGCCACCCTCTTCCTTTCCCCTTCAACCTTTCCCAGCATCAGGGTCTTTCCCAATGAGTGGACTCTTTGCATGGCCAAAGTACTGGAGCTGCAGCGTTGGCACCAGTCCTTGCAATGAATATTCAGGGTTGATTTCTTTTAAGACTAACTGGTTTGATCTCCTTGTAGTCCAAGGAACTCTCAAGAGTCTTCTCCAGCAACAGAATTTGAAAGCATCTTCTTTGGTGCTCAGCTTTCTTTATGGTCCAGCTCTCAAATCCATACATGACTACTGGAAAAACCTCAGCTTTAATTATATGGATCTTTGTCAGTAAAGTGATGTCTTTACTTTTTAATATACTGTTGATGTTTGTCATAGTTTTCCTTCTAAGGAGCAAGTGTCTCTTAATTTCATGGCTACAGTCACTGTCTGCAGCGATTTTGGAGCCCAAGAAAATAAAACCTGGCACCGCTTCCACTTTTCCCCCTTCTATTTGCTATGAAGTAATGGGACCAGATGCCATGCTCTTAGATTTTTGAATGTTGAGTTTTAAGCCAGCTTTTTCACTCTTTCACCCTCATCAAAGGTCTCTTTAGTTCCTCTTCACATTTTGCCATTTTGAGTTCTATTACCTGCATATCTGGGGTTCTTGATATTTCTCCTGGAAATCTTGATTCCAGCTTGTGATTCATCCAGCTTGGCATTTCATATAATGTACTCTGTACATAAGTTAAATAAGCAGGGTGACAATATACAGCTTTCTTCTCCCTTCCCAATTTGGAACCAGCCTGTTGTTCCTTGTGAGGTTCTAACTGTTACTTCTTGATTCACATACAGGTTTCTTAGGAGACAGGGAAGGTGATCTGGTCTATATCTCTCCATGTATCTGTGTATCTATCCATGTTTCTATGTTTTAACTATGTATGTATGCATGTATGTATCTATCTACCTAAGTATCTTTCTGTCTGACTATCTGTTTATCTACCTATTATCTCCTATTGTTTCTCTTTCTCTGGAGTATCTTGACTAATAAAACTTTTGCTACCAGGACTGTTTATAGGGAAACGATTTTAAGGTGAATTTGTTCTGAAAATTGGCTCTCTGTGCTGATTAATTTTAAAGATTAATTTTAATGACTCTTTCTGGTGCTATAGAGATTACTGAGTCCCTGCCTTGATTTGGCAGTAGAGATCAACACTGGGTAGTCCTTACCAACCACTTCTACAAAAGAAGGATCTACGTGATTGCGTATGTGACACTTTTCAGCATTTTTGGCAAACTAATGAGTATATTGAGATTGACTGGTTGCTCCTGTTATTGCTGGATGAAGTGAGGAAAGGAAAGGATGAGCTCCAGGATAAAAATTTGACAAAGATCAGTGTCCCAGAAGCCCATAGCCTCGTGCCCAAAGTGGTGCTTGTACCAGGTTCTGTGAGCGGTTAGTAGGAATTGTTGCAATGATGGGAAAGCAAAAACATGGAACTGTATTAGGGTCTTTAAGGGTTAGGACAAGCTTTGTTTATCTTTGAAAATCTTATAAGGCTCTGGGCATGGTGCATTTTTACTGGTCTCTACTCAATAAACGCTGGTTAAGTTGGGCCATGTCCTTGATGATGGGACATTTCTCTTCCTGTTAAGGTTTTTCAGTAGCTATAGGATTGTCTGATAGCTGACGAATGAGTGCTAAGGTGCAGTGTTCTGTGAACTAATAAGGTGAGTTTATTTGTACTGATGTGCCTTTCCCCAGGTTAAACACCTCCTTGGGTGGCAATGTTTTTTATTTATAATGGGCTTGATTACTAGTGAGAAAGTGACGCTAACTTTAGGGCCATATACATGTGGCATCATTTGCCTCAGTTTTTGGCCCAGTTCAGTTAAGTAGGATAAGCATGTTAACTAAATCATCAGGCTGTTATGAAAAATATTTTAATAAAATATCCCTTACCAGTGAATCCCTTTGGTGATGAATCAAAACTTGGAATAATCTCCAGCTCAGAAGGAGGAAGAAAATTGCCATAGGAAGTTCTGAGATTCCTCAACTCACCTGACAGCAATTACAATAATGATCATAAAAGCAAAACCCCCCAAGAGTGTTTACCATTATGTGATACCAATATGTGAACCACGAACTTCCTGATGTTCAAGCTGGTTTTAGAAAAGGCAGAGGAACCAGAGATCAAATTGCCAATATCTGCTGGATCATGGAAAAAGCAAGAGAGTTCCAGAAAAACATCTACTTTTGCTTTATTGACTATGCCAAAGGCTTTGACTGTGTGGATCACAATAAACTGTGGAAAATTCTGAAAGAAATGGGAATACCAGACCACCTGACCTGCCTCTTGAGAAATCTGTATGCAGGGCAGGAAGCAACAGTTAGAACTGGACATGGAACAACAGACTGGTTCCAAATAGGAAAAGGAGTGCGTCAAGGCTGTATATTGTCTCCCTGCTTATTTAACTTCTATGCAGAGTACATCATGAGAAACGCTGGACTGGAAGAAACACAAGCTGGAATCAAGATTGCCGGGAGAAATATCAATAACCTCAGATATGCAGATGACACCACCCTTATGGCAGAAAGTGAAGAGGAACTCAAAGCCTCTTGATGAAAGTGAAAGAAGAGAGTGAAAATGTTGGCTTAAAGCTCAACATTCAGAAAACGAAGATCATGGCATCCGATCCCATCACTTCATGGGAAATAGACTCGGAAAGAGTGGAAACAGTGTTAGACTTTATTTTTGGGGGCTCCAAAATCACGGCAGATGGTGATTGCAGCCGTGAAATTAAAAGATGCTTATTTCTTGGAAGAAAAGTTATGACCAACCTAGATAGCATATTCAAAAGCAGAGACATTACTTTGCCGACTAAGGTCCGTCTAGTCAAGGCTGTTGTTTTTCCAGTGGTCATGTATGGATGTGAGAGTTGGACTGTGAAGAAGGCTGAGCGCCAAAGAATGAATGCTTTTGAACTGTGGTGTTGGAGAAGACTCTTGAGAGTCCCTTGGACTGCAAGGAGGTCCAACCAGTCCATTCTGAAGGAGATCAGCCCTGGCATTTCTTTGGAAGGAATGATGCTAAAGCTGAAACTCCAGTACTTTGGCCACCTCATGCAAAGAGTTGACTCATTGGAAAAGACTGTGATGCTGGGAGGGATTGGGGGCAGGAGGAGAAGGGAATGACAGAGGATGAGATGGCTGGATGGCATCACTGACTCGATGGATGTGAGTCTGTGTGAACTCCGGGAGTTGTTGATGGACAAGGAGGCCTGGCGTGCTGCGATTCATGGGGTCACAAAGAGTCGGACACGACTGAGCGACTGAACTGAACTGTAGGAGGAGGGTGGTGATCTAATTGGAAGGGGGTGAGGAGGCTGAGAGGCTTGTCTTGTGGTTACACAGGGCTTTGCCTAAGATTGGGAAATGGCATCTGTTAAAATCAAAGGTGGAAGAGGTTTGTGGGAGAGGAGTCTGGGAAAGGAGGAGAAGGAAATGGCAAGCCACTCCAGTACTCTTGCCTGAAAAATCCCATGGATGGAGGAACCTGGTAGGTTGTAGTCCATGGGGTCGCTAAGGGCTGGACATGACTGAGCAACTTCACTTTCACTTTTCATTTTCATGCATTGGAGAAGGAAATGGCAACCCACTCCAATGTTCTTGCCTGGAAAATCCCATCGACAGAGGAGAGTGGTGGGCTATAGTCCGTGGGGTCGCGAAGAGTTGGACACGACTGAGCGACTTACCTTTCACTTTTCAC
Source organism: Budorcas taxicolor (assembly GCF_023091745.1). NCBI lineage: Eukaryota > Metazoa > Chordata > Mammalia > Artiodactyla > Bovidae > Budorcas > Budorcas taxicolor. The sequence continues at coordinate 57,111,119 of NC_068920.1, forward strand.
TTTCATGCATTGGAGGAGGAAACGGCAACCCACTCCAATATTCTTGCCTGGGGAATCCCCAGGGACAGAGGAGCCTGGTGGGCTACCGTCTATGGGGTTGCGTAGAGTCGGACACGACTGAAGCGACTTAGCGGCAGCAGCAGTCTGGGAAAGGCAGGTCTAGGGGGCAGGAGGAGGGTGTTAAGCTGCCTCACTCCCTCTCTTTATTCTCTTCCTCAAGCTGCTGCTTTTCTTTTTAAAATTGAAGAAAAGTTGATTTACAATGTTCTGTTAAGTTCTGCAGTACAGCAAAGTGATTCAGTTATACATACATACATATATTTTAAAAATATTCTTTTCCATTATGGTTTATCTCAGAATATTGAATATAGTTCCCTGTGACAAGGTACTTCCTGATTTGTGGTGCTTTGCCTTTTTAGGACTCAAAATAATTTGTTCACATCAGTATGCCTATTGCAGACATGATTCCTGTGCAGTCTTTGACCAAAGGAAGTGTTATTGATCTTATAATTTCTGTTCCATGCCTTTTTCTCACAGGATGACACCCACTTGTGGAAGACAGAAATGCTAAACAAAGACCCCAATGGTAGGCGATGAAATTCTTTTGTGAGGTGCCCTTCACATCGTATATGTCCTTGTCTTTTATCAAGCATCAAATGCTTGGGTGACAAAGGGTTAATATTCTTTCATCTATACCCACATTCAAAGTCTGAGTGTTACACATTAGTAATCAGGGCAGGTTAAATGTGTTCTGTCTGCAGTGGTCATTATAACCATGAGGTCAGTGATGGTCTGGATCTAGAGCCTCCTAAACCAGTCTTGAACATTGTCAGTCATCATTCCTAAAAGTGAAATGTTATCTACTGTGTACATGAGCTCTTGAGAGCTTTCATAGACGTAATTAAATATTCATAAAAGGCAAGTAACACTTTCAGCTCAAGCCGCATGCTGGTTTGTTTCACCAAGTGTTTGCAAAAGTTCTCCTGATTGATGATTAAAAGTGGATTAACAATTTGGGTTTATTCCTCCTGGGGTATCAGTCACATTTCTTTAGTGGTCACTGAGCCTTGCCTTGGGACACGTGCTCCAAGGTGCTAGGTCCAGTGTAAAATTCCAGATTGAACTTTATATATTAAGTGTGAATATTTGGTTTTGGATTTTTGAGTTTTGCCTGGGGCACCTTATCTAATTAATCATCCCATAGGTTAAGAAATCTTCAGCTCAGTCTTTCCTGCTTTGTCAAAGGAAATAGAGGTCTCAGTCCGAAAAATAATCCTTATCTGATTGTCACATCATATAGATTTTAAGATTTAAATACATTTTCTTTTTAAATGTGGTGGCCTTACAATGCAGAATAATGGAATGTTTGCATATATCCACCACTCGCCAACACTGGCAGACAGAAATGTTGATACTGTAAAGGAATGGCTATTTAATAGTTCTTTTATTTTCCATTCAGATCACATATGCTTTTTCTGAAAGAGACTGCACAGCATGAAGTCTGCTATTACAGCAGTGGCTTCAGGAAGCAATAATTGAATACTCCTCATTAAACTGGTTCATAAAAGAATCCTATTAAAACCAATACAAATAATAAACCTTGAAAATGCCACTTTAAATTCTAAGAGGATGGTGAAGATATGCTACAGTAACAGTCTTCCCACTCGCAGGGTAATTCTGAATTTTTCCAAGCCAAGCAGGCAGCTCACAACTGAATATAAGATGCGTTTGATCCAAGCCTGTGCCTCTTAGAGTCAGTGACCCCGAGAACTGATCCCTCATCATGCCAGAATACCCAACCAAAAGGTTGATATCTTCAATCACTTAATTAATAGGTAATTCTCACAGAGAGGCTGGATACCTAAATCCACCATCTTCTTCTTCACCCCAGGAAAATCCAGCTCGTTTCATATGCTCATTTCACTAAATGAGACTTTGGCCAAACTGTATGTAAATGGTAAGTGGATTCAATGTAAAAACAATCATGAAAAAGTTATTTTTTTTCCCCCTTTTAAATTACAGAGGTGGCTGCAGAAGGCCCTGAGTGTGCAGGGCATTCAGCTGCCCTCGCCTCTCAGATGGTGCTGCAGCCTGTCCTCCCAGGAGGCTACTCCCACCGCCCCCGGCCTGCCGACTGCACTGCTGCCTTAGGCTTTTCTTTCTCCCCAGCCTCCCCTTATTTTCTGTTACCTCTCCGTGCTCTCCCAAACTTCTTCCTCACTCAGGTTTCACACCTGTTTGTGATCTGGAGATGAAATTCATATGGATGGGCATTTGTGTCTCAGCCAAGGGTGACTAATGCATTTCTTGATTATGGATCTCAGAGAGCTGGGGTGATGCATCTTAGATGTCTATACGCTCCAGTTCAATAGCTTCTCAGTTTTTCTGACCTGGAAAGCATAAGGAAGTCCTCTACTAAGCACTTTTGTTTTACCATTTATCCTCTGAGCCATGCAGTGATTGTTATCACCAACACAATGGTCATTCCATAGATAGCTGGAATCCCTGTAGTGTTTCTTCTTGCTCATTTTAATGAGTGTGATTTCTGCTGCCCCTTCCACTCAATGTTTCTTGTACACTTTTAATGACTCCTCAGCCTTTAGATCGGAGAAGGCAATGGCACCCCACTCCAGTCTTCTTGCCTGGAAAATCCCATGGACGGAGGAGCCCGGTAGGCTGCAGTCCATGGGGTCGCTAAGAGTCGGACTTGACTGAGCGACTTCCCTTTCACTTTTCACTTTCATGCGTTGGAGAAGGAAATGGCAACCCACTCCAGTGTTCTTGCCTGGAGAATCCTGGGGACGGGGGAGCCTGGTGGGCTGCCGTCTATGGGGTCACACAGAGTTGGACATGACTGAAGCGACTTAGCAGCAGCAGCAGCAGCCTTCAGATTCTAGACCAATCGTTCTCACACTGCCTGTCAGAACACCAGGAGAGCTTTGATAACTCAGGTTGCTGGATTTCCATTCCCAGAGTTTCCAGTTTGGTAAACATAGGGTGAAGCCAGGGAATTTGTATTTCCAATAAATTCCCAGGTGATCCTGATACAACTGGGAACCATTGCTCTAGAAAGAAGAGAAACTAAAGGAGTTAAGGGAGCCATTGTGAGAGTCCGTTACAATCTCTGCTTTAACCCCTTTCCAGCTGGGTGGACTATCAGCTGATGAAGCTTCCTAAACTTCAGTTTCTTTGCTACTAAAATGAGTTTAACAAAACATCCCCAGTAGGTTGTTAAAAGGAAGAAATGAAATCATGCTTAATAATCATTTGAAAGAAAAGTTGTCATGATGGGTATTTTATTGTTATTGTTTTATTTCAACTTTAGAACTCAATTTTCAGGACTTCTAATTGAATCATAAAAGATCCTTTAAGCACTCAATTTAGTTAAGGAAAGTGTTTGTGTGTTTGGAAAATAAGAAAAGAAAATCCCTTTTGGAGGATTTTGACAAAATAATGAATTTAAAATTCATCTGGATATTGCCAGAGTGTTTAGAAAGAAGGCTTCTCTTTTGATTAGTGTTTTATCCCATCAAATATTAAAGCAGTTTACAATGTCCTGCTAATCAAAACAACATGGTATTGGCTTAGGAAAAGGCAAAGAGTTTAACGAGTAGAATGAACACTCATACGTATATGATTTCAAGTCGATGAAGGAAGCATTAAATAATGCTGGAGAATTGATTTAAAATAAACTTTGCTGATTGCTTCTATCACACAAGAATAATTCCTAGATTCTCCAATGCATGAAAGTGAAAAGTGAAAGTGAAGTCGCTCAGTTGTGTCCAACTCTTTGCGACCCCCTGGACTGCAGCCCACCAGGCTCCTCCATGCATGGGATTTTCCAGGCAAGAGTACTAGATTGGGGTGTAGCCTTCTCCATTCTAAAACCTAAGAAGTATCAAAATTTCTTTCAATGTCTGTGATACAGTGTGATGTTTGTATAATTGTGAGGAATAAAAAGAAATAAAAGAAAAAGATATCGCATTTGAATTAAATTGAATTTAAAATATGTATTTGAAAAAAGGTATTTATTATGAATAATAAAGGGAAAAACAATAATGAGGGAAAAACAACTTGGAAACAATTATTTGAATCATACAGATAAGAATTAATGACAAAATCATCTTTTCAAAGTAATAGAACAAAATATAAAGTAACACAAATACTTTATTCAAAGTAATAAAACAAAATAATGCAACAGAAAAACAGGCAAAACATACCAATAGCCCATTCAGAACAGAAAGAAGAAACATAAAATCCTTACCCAAAGTGGGCAAGATTTAGTATTGTTAATGTTTAACCTGATCGATGGAAGCTGATCATTGCCACCTAATGTTCTTGGAAATGCAAGTTTATGCAAATTTGGGGAGCAAACTAAAAATCACATACATTTGGAAACAGCAAGTGTACTTCCAGAAACTTAGGCACTAAAACTACTTTCAGGTAGGTACAATAATAAGTTCACAGGAATGTTTACTGAGGCTTTTCTGTTAATACTGAAACATCAAAAATGGTCTAAATGTGCTTCAACAGGGAAATGGTTGACCATATTCTGGTATATTCACAATATGGGGGTACCATATATAAGATAGGGCCTGAACATCCAGCAAAATGAAAACAGATACTGTGAAAAATACCCCCTGCAAGATAAATACAGCAAACATCAATCTGAAGGCATAGTTTAACTTGCAAGAAATTAAGAATTATTCACGGGGCCAAAAAGAGAGAATTAGAAAACTTGACTCTTAGGCAAGCCCCAGGATGCTCCCAGGGACTTCCCAGATGGCCCTAGTGGTAAAGAAGCTGCCTGCCAATGCAGGAGACATAAGAGATGTAGATTTGATCCCTGGGTCTGGAAGATCCCCTGGAGGAGGGCATGGCAACACACTCCAGTATTCTTGCCTGGGAAATGCCATGGACAGAGGAGCCTGGTGAGTTATAGTCCATGCGGTTACAAAAGAGTTGGACATGACTTAGTGACAAAACAACAACAGGATGCTCTGAGGGCATTTGTTCACAGCAGTAATTGGAAATAGGGAGAGGAGGCAAGGCTGGGGCTGGGACACGGTGGGGATCTGGGGCTGGTACTTCTGAACAGAGCGGTTCCTGGGGCTGGACCTTCACTGAGAAAAGAGTGTGCTTGAGATTGACATCTGATAGCAAAGGGAGGAGAAAAAGACACTCGTCTGTCTCAAATGGGACTCTGGGAGAAAAATGTAAAAGAATTCCTAAATCAAAAAAGGCTAAAACAAATCAACAGAAAAATGGGAAAAATGAAATTTGCAGGAGTCAAAAATAGTCAAAACTGGTGAAAAAATGATTAAATGCACTGGTGATTAGAAAATCACAATGTAAGACAAAAGTGGAACTTCTGTCAGCTGGGCAATTATTACAAATCAGAAGATCCCTATTGTCTTAGTTTGTGTGGGCTGTTAAAGCAATGTTACAGTAAATGCCACAGACTGAGTGGTTTATAAACGGGAGACATTTGTTGCTCACAAGTCTTTGAGGCTGGAAGGCCAAGGTCAGGGTGCAGCGTGGTCAGGTGAGGGCCCTCATCCAGGTCTCAGCCTTCTCGCTCTGTCCTCATGTGGTGGAGGGGCAAGGGAGCTCTCTGGAGCTGAGATGGGCACGAATTCTGCCCATGAGGGCTCCACTCTTATGACTTCAGCCTCTCCCAAAGAGAGCACCTATAATGGGAGAATAAAGTGGAACAACTGCTTTGGACAATAAAATGGTAATAACTGGACACTTTAAAAGCATGATTTCTTACGGTTCAGCAGCCCATGGCTGCACTCACACCTTTGAGGAGCTCTCACTCAGGGACATGATACACTTACAGGAATGATAATAGCATTTGCCACAGCAAAAGTTAGGAACAACCTAAATATCCAACAAGAGAAGAATGTGTAAGCACAGTATGGTGGAATCAGATAGTAGACTGATATTTTGCAGTGAAAATTAAGGAACTAGGGTAACATATCCACCCGTGACCCCTACAATATAATTTTGAATGAAAAGTATAAATTGTAGAGGGATGCATGTAATGTGACGCCATTCCTATAAACTTTATAAACATGCAAGCACTACTGGATACTGCTCAGAAGCACATACATTTTTATGCTTGTGGCAAAAATGAATATAAAGAAATGTATGAGGATGATAGACACAAATTTAGAACAATAGCTATCTTTTATGGGGATAAGAGTAGGTGTTGTTGTTGTCAGGTACACAAACTCCATGTTTTCAGGCATATAACCACTGGAACAACTGTCAAGAGGTAAGTAATGAAATAAAAAATGTCAACAAAGCTCAGAATATTTTCAGTCTTCCAAAATAACAATTATATAGATTATACATGAACCTGAAGACAGATCTTGATATTATAATAAGACAATACAAATGAGAGGTTTCAATGTTTATGCTACTTTAAAAATATACAAAAGAAACATGTGAGTACAACAAAGGAAAATATAAGCAAGGTGAAAAGACAGCCTTCTGAATGGGAGAAAATAATAGCAAATGAAGCAACGGACAAACAACTAATCTCAAAAATATACAAGCAACTTATGCAGCTCAATTCCAGAAAAATAAATGACCCAATCAAAAAATGGGCCAAAGAACTAAATAGACATTTCTCCAAAGAAGACATACGGATGGCTAACAAACACATGAAAAGATGCTCAACATCACTCATTATCAGAGAAATGCAAATCAAAACCACAATGAGGTACCACTTCACACCAGTCAGAATGGCTGCGATCCAAAAATCTGCAAGCAATAAGTGCTGGAGAGGGTGTGGAGAAAAGGGAACCCTCCTACACTGTTGGTGGGAGTGCAAACTAGTACAGCCACTTTGGAGAACATTGTGGAGATTCCTTAAAAAACTGCAAATAGAACTACCTTATGACCCAGCAATCCCACTGCTGGGCATACACACTGAGGAAACCAGAATTGAAAGACACATGTACCCCAATGTTCATCACAGCACTGTTTATAATAGCCAGGACATGGAAACAACCTAGATGTCCATCAGCAGATGAATGGATAAGAAAGCTGTGGTACATATACACAATGGAGTATTACTCAGCCATTAAAAAGAATACATTTGAATCAGTTCTGATGAGATGGATGAAACTAGAGCCGATTATACAGAGTGAAGTAAGCCAGAAAGAAAAACACCAATACAGTATACTAATGCATATATATGGAATTTAGAAAGATGGCAATGACGACTCTGTATGCAAGACAGCAAAAAAGACACAGATGTGTATAACGGACTTTTGGACTCTGTGGGAGAGGGAGAGGGTGGGATGATTTGGGAGAATGGCATTGTAACATATATACTATCATGTAAGAATCGAATCACCAGTCTATGTCCGACGCAGGATACAGCTTGCTTGGGGCTGGTGCACGGTGATGACCCAGAGAGATGTTATGGGGAGGAAGGTGGGAGGGGGGTTCATGTTTGGGAACGCATGTACACCCTAGGTGGATTCATGTCAATGTATGGCAAAACCAATACAGTATTGTAAAGTAAAATAAAGTAAAAAAAAAAAAAAAAGAATAAAGCATCAATAAAAGAAAAAAAAAAGAAGCATGTGAGTAAAGATTGAAATGTAATATGCAAAAATGGAGGTAGCTTTTCTATTAAGGTGGTCTATGAATAATTAAAATTAGTTTTATTATTGATATACTGTATTCTCAATTTTTAATTATTTAAAAAGTTTACCTAAGAATCAATGAAAAGACCCCAAAGACTCTGAGTAGTGATCTGATAACTCAGTAGCAATCAAATAACCTATGATTCAGAGCACTCACAGCTCAGAGCCACCAAAGGACATGAAAGGGTTGAAGCAGCTAAATGGAGGAATGCATACTTTTTGTTATGGATGAAATGTATGTAGGACATATTTCAGCAACTTTTATGTAAACATGAAACCACTTAAAAATAAAATGTAAAAATATTCATGAATAAAAAGTAAACATGGACCAAAGATCCTAAAAAAATAAGAGTAGTAAAGAATTATTAAATACAAAGCATCTTCTAGAACTTCTATCATTAAACAAGTATGATACTGTCCCTTAAACCTGTCAGGATGGCTATTATTAAAAAGACAAAAGAGAAGTGTTGGTGAGGATGTGGAAAAATTGGAGCTTTTGCAAGATGGGAATACAAAATGGTGCTGCCAGTATGGAAAACAGGATGGAGGTTCCTCAAAAAATTAGAAATAGAATTCTACTTTTGGGTATTTATCCAAAAGAATTGAAATCAAGATCTCAAAGAGATAGTAACACTCTATGTTGTAGCATGTTCATAATATCCAAGATGTGAATGCAACCTTCATATCCTTGGCAGATGAATGGATAAAGAAAATATAGTATATATGTATAGTGGCATACTATTCAGCCTTAAAAAATAAGTAAATTTTGTAAGATGCAGTAAGATGTATGAAACTTGAGGACCTTATGCTAAATGAAATAAGCCATCACAGAAAGACAAATACTGCATGATTCTACATACGTGAGGTGTCCAAAAATAGGCAAATTCATAGAATCAAAGAGTGGCATGGTGGTTCCCAGAGGCTGGAGGAGTCACTAATCAACAGGCAAAAAGTTCTAGTTAAGCAACAGAAACCCTACAGACATGCTTTATAACATCATACCTATAGTCAACAATAAACTACTGTACACTGAAAATTTCTTAGGAGATCTACTGATCTCATGTTAAGTATTTATATCACAAGGAAATATTTGTTTTTGGTTGCACCAGATGGCATGTGGGATCTTAGTTCCCTGACCAGGGATCAAACCTGCACCTCCTGCATTTGAAGCATGGAGTCTTAACCACTCGACCTACCAGGGAAGTCCTAATAAGTTTTTTTAAAAAGAACATAATTCTGACACATGAATAGCTTGACCACTGGAAAAGAATAGAACGTTCAGAAACAGCCCCAAATATGTACAGGAATTGGCCCCAAGAAACCACAGAAAGTAGGCATATGATAAAGTAAATTACAATGGAAAAGACTAACTTTTAAATAGATGGTGTTGGAAAAATTGGATAATCTTTGAAAAGGAGAACATAGCATCTATATTCAAACCATGCTTCATAATAAACTCCACATGTGTCATCTATTTTGGTGAGCTTATGGTTTTACTGGCCCCTCTCCCAGGTCTGGGATAGGGCCCAGGTGCAGTGGCAAGTGGCAGGTGCTGAGGGCCCAGTTTCTCAGCCCCACCCCCACTAAACATACCGAGGGCTCCCTGCAGTATTGGGTAGTTCCGCAACTTGTATGGAGACAGCACGAGATACCCTGGAACATCTTGTGCCAGAAAGCAAGGAAGAGCTGAAAGAGTGATGAGGACACGTTAAAAGAACACAGAACAACTGCTTGATGGGTTAAATTCCCAGTCGTGTCTGACTCTTTGTGACCCCATGAACTATGCAGCCTGTGGAATTCTCCAGGCCAGAATATTGGAGTGAGTAGCCTTTCCTTTCTCCAGGGGATCTTCCCAACCCAGGGATCAAACCCAGGTCTCTCACATTGCAGGTGGATTCCTCACCAGCTGAGCTGCCAGGGAAGCCCAGGAATATTGGAGTGGGTAGCCTGTCCCTTCTCCAGTGGATCTTCCTGACCCAAGAATCAACCAAGGGTCTCCTGCAGGCAGATTCTTTACCAGCTGAGCTACCTGGGAAGCCCAAATTCCAGATAACATTGTACAAACATTGAAAAAATGGCACAATGATAGATTATAGCATATTGAATATAAAAAATGACAAAGAAGCAATCAGATCCTGGGACATTTCTCAAGACTCTTTGTCACCGACCCACACTTGGGCTTGCTTGCCTCACATACAGTAAAGCCAATCTGTTGACATGGGGGTGTGGTGAAGAAGAGTGCAGCTTTCACTGCAGGGCTAAGTGAGGGGAATGGGCAGCTCATGCTCAAAAGACCCAAACTCCTTGATGGCTTTTAAAGACAGGGTGAGTGAGAGGTCATGGTTTATGTATAATTCTTTGCAATCCCACTCCTGGACATATACTCAGAGAAAACTATTATTCAAAAAGATACATGAATCCTGATGTTCACAGCAGCAGTATTTTCAACAGCCAAGACATAGAAACAACTTAAATGTCCATCGACAGATGGGTAGATCAAGAAGATGTGGTATATATACACAATGGAATATTATTCAGCCATAAAAATGAATGGGATATGACATTCGCAGCAACATGGATGGATTTAGGGATTATCATACTAAGTGAAGTCAGAGAAAGAAAAATATCATATGATATCGTTGATATGTGGAATCTAAAATACAACACAAATGAACTTATCTACAAAACAGAAACAGACTCCCAGAGAATAGAACACGTATGGATGCCAAGGAGAAGGGGGTGAGGGAGGAATGGATGGGGAGTTTGGGATCCGTACGTACGAAGTATTACAAACAGAAAAGATAAGCAACAAGGTCTTACTGCATAGCACAGGGAACTATATCAAACATCCTGTGATAAACTGGAATGGAAGAGAATATGAAAAAATGTACATATTTGTATAACTGAGTCAATTTATATATAGCAGTAATTAACAAAACATTATAAATCAACCATACTTCGATAAAATTAAGAGAAAACAAGCAAATGAAAAGAAAACAAAACCCAATTCTCTGATTAGTCAATGGTGAGGTTATGTGATATTTTGGGAATCTCATTCATCAACCTTCTGGTTCCAGCTTGACTGGGGTCTATGCACTTGTGGATAGTGTGCAGTTAACTTCCTCCACCTGATGGGGGTTTCTGCAAAACAGCTCATGGATATGGCTCCGGATATTGCTTTCAGCCCCTCAGGAGGCACTATAAGTCTTTGACTTTGTTTTATGGCTAAACTATTATTATTTTATCTTATTTGACTATTTTCTTTGTTTATTCATTTTTTCACTTCTCTGATTAAATCTGATCTTTGGAACTTGGGGAAGGCATAAGAGGCTAAAGCTTTTTTCTTTTATGAAGAAAAGGTCTGAAAAAAGATCCTGTCTGTCCTGGGGAAGGCCCTTCAGTGTCCTGCTCAGTTTTACAGTTGACTTGGACTCTTCAAAAACTGTCAGTCATGAAAAACAAACAAAAAGCTGATAATGTCTAAGGTAAAGGAGACTAAAGAGACATGACTGCTAAATGAAATTTATAATTCTTGACTGGATCTTGTTAGAAAAATTACAGCTAGAAAGGACATCTTTGTAGACCATAAACTGTATATTAAACATTATTGTGCCACTGTTAAATTTCTGGGTTATGATAATGGTGTGTTTATGTAAGAGAATGTCCTGGTTCAAAGAGATGTTTGGAATATGACTAGTGGTGAGGTGTCATGAAATGCAAGGTGTGAGTTCTGTGTGTGAGAGAGATGGGGGCGGGCAGCTGGGGACAGCACAGGTGGGAAAATGTTAACAATTGGTGGGTCTAGAGGAAGGATATGTGGTGTTCACTGAGCCGTTCTTTCAGTTTCTCATTGTTCAGTTACTCAATCGTGTCCGACTCTTTGTGACCCCATGGACTGCAGCATACCAGGCTTCCCTGTCCTTCACCATCTCCCAGAGTTTGCTCAAACTCATGTCCATTGAGTCGATGATGCCATCCAGCCATCTCATAGCTTTGCAATTTTTCAAAATAAAAATAGAAGAATAAAAGAAAAAAATTTCACCATCAAATCATCATTTATATATACATGGATATTTATAGATCATGCAATTACTTCAAATTAAGGCAAATATAAGGAATAAAAATCTAATGCATTAAGGAATAAATGATGTTAGTAGAAACCATCTGTCTTTACTTGACAGATGAAGATGGAGATCCACGAATAAATCAACTCTCATAAGGTCACCCATTAGTGTGTATAAGATTCTACTTCTGCGAGCTTTATACAGCAACTGAACATCAAATATGGGCCTTTGAATACTTGAAATGTTCTCTCTAGGTTGCTGGCTTGAGGAAGCTCATTCTATTACCCTTTATCAGAAAGAACAGAGCTTTCAAGGATTTTGTCTTTATTCTTTAAATAACTGCTATTTTTTGCTCACATTTCAACAGGGATTAAAATATCAGTAGGGATGCTTTCCACTTAACCCAGTCCTCGCTAAACTGGTAACATAGTTGGAAGTCCATTAGATCTATTGAATAAGGCAATAATGATGGTGAAACGGACAATGAAGCAAGAGTGTTAAAACGGATTCTAAGCAAGAGTTAATGTTTTGCAAATGTACAGAATCTCTTCTGTTTCTCTGAGTTAAGCCAGGACTCATATAAAACCCTGAACCATCATGGATTAGCCCCACATGCCTGGAGGAGGAAGCTGACACAGGGCTTGTTCCTTAACTGTTACTGTGTTTCAGAGTACAGATCCTGCTCTGTCCCCTACTGGCTGGGTGACTATGGGCAAGTTTCTCAGCCTCTGGCTTCAATTTCCTCATGTGTTTAGTTCAGTTCAGTCACTCATATGTCACACTCTTTGCGACCCCACGGACTGCAGCACCCCAGGCCTCCCTGTTCATCACCAACTGCCTGAGTTCACTCAAACTCTTGTCCATTGAGTCGGTTATGCCATCCAACCATCTCGACCTCTGTCATCCCCTTCTCCTCCTGCCCTCAATCTTTCCCAGCATCAGGGTCTTTTCCAATGAGTCAGCTCTTCCCATCAGGTGGCTAAAGTACTGGAGTTTCAGCAGCAGCATCTGTCCTTCCAGTGAACACTCAGGACTGATCTCCTGTAGGATTGATTGGTTGGATCTCCTTGCAGTCCAAGGGACTCTCAAGAGTCTTCTCTAACACCACAGCTCAAAAGCATTAATTCTTCAGCGCTCAGCTTTCTTTATAGTCCAACTCTCACATCCATACGTGACCACTGGAAAAACCATAGCTTTGACTAGACTGACCTTTGTCTGCAAAGTAATGTCTCTGCTTTTTAATATGCAGTCTAGGTTGGTCATAACTCTTCTTCCAAGGAGCAAGTATTTTTTAATTTCATAGCTGCAATCACCATCTGCAGTGATTTTGGAGCCCCCCAAAATAAAATCTGTTGCTGCTTCCACTATTTCCCCATTTGCTGTGAAGTGATGGGACCAGATGCCATGATCTTAGCTTTGTGAATGTTGAGTTTTAAGCCAGCTTTTTCACTCTCCTCTTTCACTTTCATCACGAAGGTCTTTAGTTCTTCTTCACTCTCTGCCATAAGGGTGGTGTCATCTGCATATCTCAAGTTATTGATATTTCTCCTGGCAATCTCGATTCCAGCTTGTGCTTCATCCAGCCCAGCATTTCTCATGATGTACTCTGCATAGAAGTTAAATAAGCAGGGTGACAATATACAGCCTTGACGTACTCCTTTCCCGATTTGGAGCCAGTCTGTTGTTCTGTGTCCAGTTCTAACTGTTGCTTCCTGACCTGCATACAGATTTCTCAAAAGGCAGGTCAGGTGGTCTGGTATTCCCATTTCTTGAAGAATTTTCCACAGTTCATTGTGATCCACCAGTCAAAGTCTTTGTCTGGAACTCTCTCACTTTTTTGATGCTCCAATGTGTACATGGGAATAACAATGGTATCTGATTCATAAGACTAAATAAATGAAAATGCTCATGGCACAGGACTTTGTGCATAGTAAATATATAGTTATTTTTTCTTTATTAAGCTCCACCTCATCAACTAGATATTTCTCAAATGACTACAGAGTTTAAAATAGTTTATATTTTACAGATATCATTGACTTTTCTACTTTCATATTGGTATATCATGATGACTGACTAAAAATTGTTGCACATAAAAGTGGACTAAATTTTTGACATTAAAGTGCATTTAACAAAAAGACCTCTATATTTGCTGTCCTTCCAGGATTTTTATTTTGGTCAATGTAATTTTAATATCCTATATATTGTAATTCCCTCATGGCTCACACAGTAAAGAATGTGCCTGCAATGAGGGAGACTGGGTTTGATCCCTGAGTTGGGACTATTCCCTGGAGAAGAGAATGGCTACCCACTCCAGTATTCTTGCCTGGGGAATCCTATGGACAGAGAAGCCTGACAGTTTACAGTCCATGGGGTCACAAAGAGTTGGACATGACTGAAAGACTTTCACTTTCTACTTTCCCCCCTATATATTAATATAATACCAAGAAATACCAACCGTATAAATAAATAAACCAAAGTAAGTTTGCAATAACCTCAGATATGCAGATGACACCACCCTTACGGCAGAAAACAAAGAGGAACTAAAGAGCCACTTGATGAAACTGAAAGAGGAGAGTGAAAAAGCTGGTTTAAAACTCAACATTCAACAAAGGAAGATCATGGCATCCGATCCCAAAACTTCATGGCAAACAGATGGGGAAACAATGGAAACAGTGACAGACTTTATTTTCTTGGGCTCCAAAATCACTGCAGATGGTGACTGCAGCCATGAAATTAAAAGACACTTGCTCCTTGGAATGAAATTTATGGCCAACATAGACAGCATATTAAAACAAAGAGACATTACTTTTCCGACAAAGGTCAGTCTAGTCAAGGCTATGGTTTTTTCAGTGATCATGTATGGATGTGAGAGTTGGACTATAAAGAAAGCTGAGCGCTGAAGAATAGATGCTTTTGAACCGTGGTGTTGGAAATGAATCTTAAGAGTCCCTTGGACTGCAATGAGATCAAACCAGGCAATTGTAAAAGCAATCGTCCCTGAATATTCATTGGAAGGACTGATGCTGAAGCTGAAGCTCCAATACTTTGGCTACTGATGCGAAGAAGTGACTGATTGGAAAAGACCCTGATGCTGGGAAAGATTGAAGGTGGGAGGAGAAGGGGCTGACAGAGGATGAGATGGTTGGATGGCATCACCGACTCGATGGACATGAGTGTGAGTAAGCTTGGGTAGTTGTTGATGGGCAGGGAAGCCTGGTGTGCTACACTCCATGGGATTGCATAGAGTTGGACACGACTGAGCGACTGAACTGAACTGAACTGAACTGGAGGTTTTTCCAAACATTTTAGATTGAAAGTAGTGCTTCAGTGATACTTTTACCTCAAGGGTTTTTTTTTCCTTGCAAGAAGTAATTTTACATTTGACCGACTTTTACAATGTATTTAAGAATTTGGAGTTGACACAGGCATTTAGCAGTGGCAGTCAGGTTCAACAAGAAGAGTGTGGACCTTCTCAGCTTGGGCTCCTGTTCTGACTGCTTCCTGGCTCTTTACTTCTTGTAAAACCACTCTGCATGTTGGTGCATTTATTCAACCTTCTGTTAGTACTTATCACGCACCTGCTCTGCTCGGCACTCAGGAGAAGATGTAAGAGGAGGCGCTAGTGTGTAGGAAGAGCCACTGTAACTAGAAACAGGACATACACCTAAACATGTGTCTTAGAATGGATGATAATGCATCAATGGCCAAACTGAATGGTGTAGGTAAGTGAAGATTAGCGAAGCCAGGAATAGGCAGAAAGACTGCTCTGTTTGTGATGAATGAGTTGTTTACGGAACAATGAGACGGTTTGTGAATTTAATGCATTCCTGGAAGAATTCTGATAGGACCTGTGGGAACTGCCTAAGGAGAGATTCTTAGTAACTGACCTGGCTCATCAGAGGGTTCTTGGTTCCCATACCCTCTGAAGCCAGAGCTGGGCATTTGAGCAGATTAGCTTCTCCCAGTCTTCACATTCCTGCCTTTGTACCCTTGAGCGTTTGGAAGCCTCCTGTTTCTCTCAGGCGTCAGCATTATATGCTCGTGGGTGAGGGCTGGGAGGGCCTTCCTTCCAGAAGTTCAGCCTGGGTGTTGGCCACACTGTCTGCCAGGCTTCACTGACATTTGACCCTGTGCCCATACTTTACATATGTTTCAAAATGTCTAGAGAATTACTATGTGAAATGCCTGATAATTCCAAATAGGGCCTTGATGGTGGCCAGAAAGCTGACTGACAGTTGGGGAATGCACGTTTACAGAGGGTCTCGGGAAAGAATAACATGTGAAGAAATTAGGGATGGCTAGGTATTTCTCTTGGAATTAAGCTACTTAAAATCAAATGGTTTTTGTATCAAATTCCCTTGTAGGTACCAAACAGATGAAAATAACCTTCAAGGCATGATTTCTAATGAATATAAAATCCTGCTTTAAACAATCTAACTCAATGGAAATACTGGCCTTATGGAGAGAGAAACTAAGGAGAACTTACATACTGATATGAAAATTAGGATGATTTTTCCTCTGGTAATTTGTTTCCTGACCTGAGAAAATATTTGTCTATAAAGAGAATTACAGAAGCTACAATTTATTTTCTCTGAGCATGTGTTACTATAATACTACAAAAATGCAAAGGCCTCACTGTCTGAAAACATTAATAAAGTAGTTCTAAAAATATCCATCACAAATTGGTCAATACTTATTAAATATATCTTTAAAAAAGAAGAGAAACAAACACCCATGGAATAGCCTAATTGGTTCCAAGTGTGAGCATGCATGGGCTTCCCAGGTGGTGCTAGCAATACAGAATTTGCTTGCCAAGGCAGGGACATAAGAGATGTGGGTTGGATCCCTGGGTTGGAAAGATCCTCTGAAGGAGGGTGTGTGTGGCAACCCACTCCAATATTCTTTTCTTTTTCTTTCTTTCTTAGGGGGAAGTGAAAATGCAGTCCACTCCAATATTCTTGCCTTGAGAATTCACGGACAGAGGAGCCTGGCAGGCTCCAGTCCACAGGGTCGCATGGAGTCAGACACGACTGAAGACAGCACATATGTGAGCATGCATGTTTTCTGGGAATGCTCCTTCCTCTTAACAAGAAATATTGTACTTATCTTTTAGAAGTTTACTCTAAGGACATAATGAAAGCAAATGGAAACAGTTATGTGTGGTTAAAATAGTTTATTTTGATAGATATTTACATCGCATCTACGGGCTTCTCAGTTGGTAAAGAATCTACCTGCAAGGCAGGAGACCTGGGTTCATTTCCTGGTTTGGGAAGATCCCCTGGAGAAGGGAAAGGCTACCCACTCCAGTATTCTGGCCTGGAGAATTCCACGGACAGAAGACCTGAGGGGCTACAGTCCATGGGATCACAAAGAGTTGGACATGATTATGCAACTAAATTTCCTTTTCCTATGGGTTCCATAAGAAAACAAAATGGATATTTTAAAAGAAGGAAATAACTTTGAATTGATGAATTTAGATGACTTAATTTTATTAAAAGTCAGAAATATAGGATAAATGGTAAATGCAACATGGATAGTTTAATTTTTGTGGTACTGGATTAGAGATTGTTTCATTTCCTACTCTTGCTGTCTTAGAAGGGTATTAACTGCCATGCGGAGCTTTTGGAAAGCAGCTGTGAACCTGGAGATTCCACTTGCCTGCCAATGTTTTATGATCAGACAGATGTGTATGCAAATCACACCTGTTCTAATTCCAGAAGCCCTGCATCAGTCAATCACTCTAACATAACTCCTGTCTCTAAGAAATAAAATGCACCAAAGAATATTGAGGGCTGGACAACAAAGGTGTCAACAACTCCTCCACCAAGAGCATGGCTGAAAGCTAAGGTCACATTTCCCAAGCTTTCCAGGACCCCAAGGAGCACTGAGTGACGGATTAATGAAAACTTGAAGGTGAGAAGCCTGGTGGGTGTGTTGGAGGCACATCGTGCTCTGAAGATGTTTCTCTTTGCTCCTCTGTTCAGAAAAATCTCTAAGTGAAAATGGCCTTGCGTGGAACACTAAGAGAGGTAAATCTCATTTGGAAAGTCAAACTTGGGGGACAGTAAAAGGTAAAATAACTGACATTTACCATTTTACTATTCTGATTACTCTTAAAATATTTTGATGTTGAATCTGGCACAAACCAGGTTTCATAACCCAGAAAAGCAAATGCCACGTTTCCTATAATGATATACTTATAAGGTAAGAAAATCTGCTTTTATTAACCCGTATCCCCAGAGACCATGGTTTAAGTTGAATCCAGAGTGTTAAAAATTTCTGAAGCATTTTTAATCACAGAAAAGCAAGTTGATTCAGAATTGATGATGGGCTTGCACCTCTGTGTTCTGCCACAAGCCTGGTACTTCTCTGCCCTTGGCCTCATATTTTCTTTGCTTGGTGAAGGCAGGCTGTTGGGTATATGGTCAGAATTTACAGGGCTACATTTGGACTCCATGCAATTAGTTTTCACTGCATTCGTTGCAAATGCTTGATTGTTGGTGACAGTAACTGTGTCTGTTTTAATTCACGGAAGCTATAGTCATGGCAGAGCCTCTGTGACCTGGCTGGCTGGCTCACCAAGAGCCAGAGTTCTTTGTCAGTAAGAGTCTCACATCCTTTTTTCTCATCCTTTCTTGTATCACCACTATAAAGTCTTTGATATAAATAGAGAGCATGCTCAGATCTTACAATGATATTCCAATTTTATCCAACAAGCTTACTCTGATCTTTTATTGATAAGTATTCCGCATCACTTTTGAGGACCTCAAAGTCTGTACTCAAGATGAAATCTCCATCAGTAAGATTCTACTACAATGTTCTTTTATTTATAAGGCATAAAATTCCAATTGCCTTGGAGACAAATTTGTGCAGAATACAGTCTCAAAAAAGCTACAGCTTAAGTTTTACAGCGTGGGGATCATTGTGATTCACCACATGTACCTACATCTGTGCAGGAAACGAAAAGGCCAGGTCCAACACAGCTTCCAGATCCTGGAACCATTTGTGGGACTGAAGCAATGGGGCTTTTGAGATCCAGCTGGACCTGGTCTTCCTGCTGTCGTTTCAGGGAGGGTTGAGCAAGACCTGGGCCCCCCATCTTTGGCCCCTTGGGTTCAGATTGACTGGCAGTGCAGTACAGGATGGGGAGAAAACATGAGCGTGAAAATGTTCTGTAAAATGATTTTATAATTGACTTACTAGAATCATAGAGATGCTTTTAGAGGAGCTTTTAAAATCTTTAGCTGTTTGCTTCTGGGCAAACTTATCCCTTGTTACTCAGTTTTCTGTTTCCTTCCCTCTCCTGTCTTCATATACAAATTCTATACTGATATATATTTACCTAGTAATGTAATAAAATAAAACTATTACAGTAGATTCACCTCAAGCTATTAAAAATTAGTGTTTATCATATGTCCAGGCTGAGAGTTGGACTTGCTATTCAGCATTCACTGACTTCTCTGTCCTCTGAAATGATCTGGAATTAGATCTACGAGCATACCACTCATGGCCCTGGTCTGTGGTACCAGGGCATGGAAAATGACATCTTGAAACTATACTTCACTCTGAAAAATAGATGGAAAGGATGCTACTTGAACCCAGCTCAGATGGACCTTGGCGGGGCTGGAGGTAGCTGGAGGAATGTTCTCAGAGAATGAGCACGAAGTGCTGGCTGGGGTGTAGGTCTCTCTGTCTTTGTTTGACGATGCAGTGGGGATGCTTTGTTTCTGAAACACCAGAAAAGACAAACATATACATAATAAGAGCATAAAGGCAGAGACTGAAAATTCTGAGCTTGTCTGCAAACACTTGCCTCCTGAGTCCAAACTTAAATCACCCTGAGCACAACCAAGGAACAGCTGAGGGGATGGTGTTATCCCAAACTGCACAGACACACTTTGGAGAAGCTACCACCACTACCTTGTACTTAAGTCTTACAATACTTTTACCCCAGACTTGAAAATAAGTAAAATGAATAGAATCTCGGGTATTCTGTTTACCGTGGCTGTTCAATGCCATCTTTTCAAGTTGGGGTTATTGCCAGTCAGATCGTGTGAAGGGCTCCGAGGGTGGACCCATCACCCTTCCGGGGGCATCTGCTTGAAGGAACACCCTCTCACCAGAGTGCTTATGGTGCTAGCTGCGGGCCAAATTCCACTCTGGGGATTTGCAACCTGGGTCAGTGGGTGAGTCAGCACGGTTCAGCTTCACCAGTTACATGTTGGAAACTCATCTTCCATCTAAAACTGTCTTGTGACTTATCTGTCTGCAGTGAACCTATGACTCCAGGTAATTCATCCAAAAAGTCAAGGAAAAGACAGGGAAATTGAATATATTCAGTTTATTTAATATTAGTTTCCATGAGGAGTCTGAGTTCAGTGTTTATGTGTTTCTTCTGATTTGTTGTGCTAGTTTTCTGGCTCAAATCTGTTTACAAATATAGGCCATGACTTTACCACCATTTTTTATTAAAGCATAGAAATGGAAAATATTTCTATGTATTTCTAATACAAAAAGTATAATATTTTTTGTATGTAAGAGAGGGTCATAATATGAATTCTTAAAAACCTGACAGAAGGCTGGACCTGTGAGATTCTGTCCTGTTTAGTGACATAGATGCTGATGTGCTGTGTGAATTGCTTTTTCAAAGGTACATTGTTGTTTTCTTGCTGTGGGCCTGTCTTTATCAGAAAGTTCAGAAAGATTCTTAGTGTAACATACTTGATGTATATTTATACAGAAATCTCTCCAGGCATTTTAGGTTGCAGACTATTATTTTGGAATTTTGGAGGCTCCCAGGAAAATTTCAAGCAGAATAGATATTTAATCTGATCAAATGGAGACATTTATTTAATCTAAACCATGTCTTGTGGTGTTTGTATATAAGAGTGCATACATTTGGTACAAAACCTGAAAGGTATAAAGAGAGAGTCAGTGAAAAATAAGTCAGTACCCCCAATCGCCCAGTACTTCCCTAAAGCCACCCCATCACTTTCTTCTTTTTGTTTATACACATGTGTAATACACACATTGTATTACATCCATCCACCTATCTATGATTTATCTAATCAGGCCCCTATTGATGATATCTAGGTGGATTTTAATTTTTATGAGCAGTGCTGTGAGGCTGTGTATTTAGAATACACTTCCTGTGGGTACCTGCATGGTTCTTTCCTTGTCTCACTCAGGGCTGTTTAAATGTCACCTCCTTACCTGCCTTATGGAAACAGCTCCATCCCTCCTTCCTCCCTACCCCTCTCACCCTGCTTGAATTTTGTTCATGCATCACTTGACATTATGCTTTTAAAAAATTCTTTTTTTCTTTGATGTGGACCATTTTTAAAGTCTTTATTGAATTTCTTACAATATTGCTTCTTTTTTTTTACAGTCAAAATTCCTTTTAATTTATTTTTTATTTTTATTTTTTAGAATTGTGTTCCCATTGGTTGTTATTTTTTTTTAATTTTTATTTTTACTTTATTTTACTTTACAATACTGTATTGGTTTTGCCATACATTGACATGAATCCACCACGGGTGTACATGAGTTCCCAAACATGAACCCCCCTCCCACCTCCCTCCCCATATCATCTCTCTGGATCATTCCCGTGCTCTTTTATATTTCCATTTTTTGGCCACGGGGCAGACATGTGGGTCTTAGCTCCCTGACTGGTGATCAAACCCGTACTTCCTGCATTGGAAGGCAAAATCCCAACTACTAGACCACCAGGGAAGTCCCTGCACTGGCTTATTGACAACCTATTTCCCCAACCAATATAAGCCTCAAGAGACTCCACAGTTTGCTGTTCCTTTTCAGTGCCTAGAATCGTAGCTGGTATGCAGTTGGTGCTCATTAAGTATATTTATGAAATGAATAGGTCATTTTGCAAGTATGAGTAATTTTGTAGGAAAAATTGCTATAAGTGGAATTGTTATGTTAAAGGATATGGGTGCTGGAAATTTTTCCAAATTGTAGAAATTTATCCTTCTATCAGCAATGTACCAACAAAAACAAACTTGAAATTTTTTCCCAAGATTATTCTACTAAGTGAAATAAGTCAAAAAGAGAAATACAAACACCATATAATATCACTTATATGTGGAATCTAAAATATGACACAAACTTATCTATGAAACAGAAACAGAATGGACAGACTGGGGGTGCCAAAAAGGTGAGATTGGACATAGTGGGAGGTTGGGGTTAGTAGAATGCATGCTATCATACACAGAATGGATAAACAGCAGAGTCCTATTGTATCACACAGGGAAGAATATTCAATATCCTGTGATAAACTGTAATAGAAAAGAATATGAAGAAAAAATGTATATACACATGCATACACTCATATATATGTGTGTATAACTGAGTCACTGCTGTATAGCAGAAACTAACACAACATTGTGCATGAGGTATACTTCAATATACACAAAATTAAAAGACACATGCTCCTTTGAAGAAAAGCTATGACAAATATAGACAACACATTAAAAAGCAGAGACATCACTTTGCTGACAAAGGTCCATATCGAGAAAGCTATGTGTTTTCCAGTAGTTATGTACGGATGTGAGAGTTGGACCATAAAGAAGGCTGAGTGCTGAAGAATTGATGCTTTTGAATTGCTGGGGAAGACTCTTGAGAGTTCCTTGGACTACAAGGAGATCAAACCAGTCAATCTTAAAGGAAATTAACCCTGAATATTCAGTTCAGCTGAAACTGAAGCTCCAACACTTTGGTCTCTTGATGTAAAGAGCCAGCTCTGGAAAAAACCCTGATCCTGGGAAAAATTGAGAGCAGGGGGAGAAGGGAGCAGCAGAGGGTGAGCTGGGTGGATGATATCACTGACTCAATGGACGTGAGTTTGAGCAAACTCAGGGAAAGAGTGAAGGACAGGGCAGCCTGACGTGCTGCAGTTCATGGGGTTGCAAAGTGTCGGACATGACTAAGTGAATGAACAACAACAAATACCTCAATAAAAACATGTTTTGTTTTTCTTTCACCAGTGGGAAAAAGGTTTTTTTCCAAGTTGATATAACCCATGGTATCTCATTTTAGTTACAATTTGTGTTTATTATGAGTGATATGTATGCTACCCAAAGTCTTTAGGCATTACAATGACTACGTCTGAAGGCCCAAACGTCTTTGTGACACTCATGTGCTTACACCTGATATTGCTGTTGCCTCTAGGTACATGGTGGTTCTTGTCTGCCTTGGTTTTGTCTTTGCTCAGTTACTCTGAAATCCATAATTTATGTGTATTGAACACTGGTTGGTAAGATCAGGGATGAAACATTTCCTTAATTGCAGCCCCAAGTTTTCTTCTGATGAAGATGTCTACTTCACAAATGTTTCCTGCTCCAGCCTTTAACTACCGGGGAGCAGAGAAGTTTCCAGCATCCAGAGAAGGCCCTTTTTCTTGAGCATTTTTAGTGTCCTTGTCCTACAAAGTGTCCACATACCCCTGCTGCTTAACCAGCCTGATAGCCACGTTTACAGGTTAATTTTGGTAGTCACTTTGACTTTTAGATTTCTTATGCAAGGAGATCAAAGCAGTCAATCCCAAAGGAAATCAACTCTGAATACTCACTGAAAGGGCTGATGATGAAGCTGAGGTTCCAGTACTTTGGTCACCTGATGCAAAGAGCTGACTCACTGGAAAAGACCCCGATCCTGGGAAGGATTGAAGGCAGGAGAAGAAGGGGGCAACAGAGAATGAGATGGTTGGATGGCATCACGAACTCAATGGACCTGAGTTTGAACAAACTCCCAGAGATAGTGAAGGACATGGAAACTTGGCATGCTGCAGTCCATGGGGTGGCAGAGTTGGACATGACTGAGCGACTGAAAAACAAAATTCCCTTTGACCTTGTTGTACTTTCAGGTCATGTTTGTGGCCTCTGTACCACCAGGAAAACCAGCAGCAAGCAGGACATCTTGCCATCATAATTGAAAATACCAGGATTTGATATACAATTGGGCCTGAATAAAAGGGTGTTATCTTTCCGTTGTGTTGTTTCTTAGTTAATCATAGCCCAGGGATTCTTTAAATTTCCCCTTTAAAAGTGTTTGCATGTGCTTGACCCGTGTATTTGGACCATCATGATTTTACTGAAAGATGAAATAGGAGTTTCCTGTTGAAATGCATTCTTTGGCTCACTGGATGAAATCTCAATGTATAAATTAACAGGATTCTCATGACGAGAATAAAATAATGTCACTAAGATGATCAACACCAGATTCTCTTGTTACTGTAACTCTACTTATACCAACATTTGTCTAGCCACCCCCAATCCCTCACCCCACTAAAGAGTAAAAGGCATGGACTATTTACCAGTAGTGACCTATACTAAAATATTGAAAAATGGTGCCATTCCGAGAACACTGAAGTAAAGACATCAAAATAATTTTTAGTTCTCCTGAAAATTTGTGCTGTCTTATTTCTAGCAAGAAATCAAATACATTATAAATGTGTTTTCTGTTTTTGAGAGGTAGCCTAGTATTGGCTGAATATTAATGTGATTTGTGCTTATAAAAATTTGTTGTATATTTGCTAGATAAGCCTTTCATTCCTTTCTTTTTCTTTGGGCCATGAATTATGAAGAATCATTGTTTAACACCAATCAGTGATGTGATAAAATCCAACAATGAAAATAGTTGGTTATATATTAATCAAAATAAAGTTGAAAAATCAGAGGAAGATTTTTTCTAAAATATTTTTCTGGAAATTTTCAAATCAGTAAATGCTCTATTTGAAGAACCCGATGGACTAAAAAACACATCACATGTATACATCCAACTATTCAGGAAAACATAAGATGACAAAGGACTTTTATTCGATAATGGTATAGGAAATTTTTGCAGTAATACTTGTGGGGCATGACCTTGATAAGAGAAATCTTTAAAAACACTGCACTGTCTTTATAAGCAGCAGCCATAATTTTAGGGCCTGATGATTTTGAAAAGCTCCAGTGGCTACAAGAAGATGATCTCGGCACTACAATATAACATCCCTGAAGTGCTGTGGGCAACTACAGTGTATAGTCTATAACTTACAGTGCATAATTTACACATGTATCCAAGTTGTACAGTGTATAACTTAGAAATACCTTCATGCTGAGATTTAATACTTCGGGGGTCATTGCTGGTAAAGTTTGAAAAAATAAACATATCAACCAAATAACCTTCATTATTGTGTTCACCAGGGAGTCTCAGTATGAAATCTTTTCACATCAAGACTCATTTCAACACTGAGCCGAAAAGCCTAAAGCACGCAGGAGATCAACTGAGTAATGAAAAGATTCTTAAAACACATGTGAACCACTGAACTCTTGTGTATAAAGTTTTACATTTAATGTACTTAAACATATATCACTTAAAGATGGCTTTTCCAAGTATGGCAAAATATATGTACTTTGACCCACATCTCCTGTGTCTCCTGCATCACAAGCAGATTCTTCACCCACTGAGCCATGGGGGAAGCCATTCTTTGACCATTAACTCATTTTCTAAAAGGCAGTTAACCAAAGAGATAAAAATTACCACTTAAGATATGCATAAAATTAAAGGATTAAAAGAAGTTAAATAAAAAATCATTTTCTAGATGGAGAAAAGAATTTTAGGGCAGCAAAATTATTTTTCTATGATAATAAAATGATGGATATCTGTCATTCTACATTTGTGCAGAAGCATAGAATAGACAATGCTAAGAGTGAACTGTAATGTCAGCTCTGGAGTTTGGGTGATTATAACATGTCAGTTTGGGTTCTTTGCTCGCAACATATGTGCCGCCTCGAGGTGGTATTGATGAGGGAGACTGTGCATGTGCAGGGGGAGGGGCTAAATGCACCTCTGCTTAATGTTGCTATGACTTCGTTCAGTTCAGTTCAGTTGCTCAGTCGTGTCCGACTCTGCGACCCCATGAATCGCAGCACGACAGACCTCCCTGTCCATCACCAACTGCCGGGGTTCACTCAGACTGACGTCCGTCGAGTCAGTGATGCCATCCAGCCATCTCATCCTCAGTCGTCCCCTTCTCCTCCTGCCTCCAATCCTTCCCAGCATCAGAGTCTTTTCCAATGACTCAACTCTTCTCATGAGGTGGCCAAAGTACTGGACTTTCAGCTTTAGCATCATTCCCTCCAAAGAAACCCCAGGGCTGATCTCCTTCAGAATGGACTCTGTAACTACTCTAAAAAGACAATCCTCATTTTAAAACCTCAGAATCTTTTATTTTTTCTTTTGTTTTATTTTTTTAATTAAAAAAATAAATTTATTTATTTTCAGTTCAGTTCAGTTCAGTTGCTCAGTCATGTCCGACTCTTTGCGACCCCATGAATTGCAGCACTCCAAGCCTCCCTGTCCATTACCAACTCCCGGAGTTCACTCAAACTCATGTCCATCGGGTCTGTGATGCCATCCAGCCATCTCATCCTCTGTTGTCCCCCTTTCCTCCTGCCCCCAATCCCTCCCAGCATCAGAGTCTTTCCTAATGAGTCAAGTCTTCGCATGAGGTGGACAAAGTACTGGAGTTTCAGCTTTAACATCATTCCTTCCAAAGAACTCCCAGGGCTGATCTCCTTCAGAATGGACTGGTTGGATCTCCTTGTAGTCCATGGGACTCTCAAGAGTCTTCTCCAACACCACACTTCAAA